>NC_060279.1:89762452-89824275 GCF_021613505.1 Equus quagga | reverse complement strand
GAGTTCACGCTGCACGACCACGTGCGGGAGGAGGCCCAGAAATATCTGCGGGGTCTGCAGGTGAATGGCAGCCAGCCGAGCACCTTCGTGGGGGTCCACGTGCGCCGGGGGGACTACGTGCACGTCATGCCGCAGGTGTGGAAGGGCGTGGTGGCCGATCGGCGATACCTGGAGCAGGCCCTGGACTGGTTCCGGGCTCGCTACAGCTCTGTCGTCTTCGTCGTCACCAGCAACGGCATGGCCTGGTGTCAGGAAAACATCGATGCCTCCCATGGCGATGTGGTGTTTGCTGGCGATGGCAAAGAGGGCTCGCCCGCCAAGGACTTCGCGCTGCTCACACAGTGTAACCACACCGTCATGACCATTGGGACCTTCGGGATCTGGGCTGCCTACCTGGCGGGTGGAGAGACCATCTACCTGGCCAATTACACACTCCCGGACTCTCCCTTCCTCAAAGTCTTTAAACCAGAGGCGGCCTTCCTGCCCGAGTGGATTGGGATCCCAGCAGACCTGTCGCCGCTACTCAAGCACTGATGTTAGCCCATCTTTGGCGCCTCCTTCTCCTTTCCCGGCTCCCCCAAGATCAGTTCCAAGGCCTGAGGAGCACATGGTTATATGTACCACGACCCTTCCTTCTTGCATCAGAATGCTTTGGGCTGCAAGTAACTGAAGTCCCAACTCACTGGTTTAAATAATATATTCATGTGTCTTGCACAAGACCAGAGATGGCACAACTCCAGGGAAATTAATTCAGCAGCTCAACAATGTCATCAGTGACTCCAGTTCCATCCATCTTGTTGAACTGCCATCATCTCCTCTTGGACTGACTACCTTATGGGCCCAAGAGGGCTGCCACATACCCAGGTGTCACATGCAGCCAACCCTTTTGAGGCAGCAAAAAGAGGTTTGTTCTTATCTTCAGTCCCTTTTGGAAGAGTGAGGGAAACCTTCTAAAGCCCTCCAGCCGCTGGCCTCCGTATCTCATTGACTGGATGTGTGTCATACGCCCACGTGACCCATTACAAGGCGAGGTGAATGTTAGCTCAGGGCTAATGTTCCTCTAAATTAATAAATAAATAAACGGGAAAACATGGGCCAAAAAAAATGAACAGATGCTTCACAGCTGATGATAGTTGGATGTCAACGAGCACATGAAAATATGTGTCTATTTTCAGGTTGCTTATTGTCCTTCCTCCTTGGTCACTGTACCCCTGACTGCTCTGTGGGCTCTAGTCTCAGAGCTTCTTTTTACAGCTCAGCCTCTATACCCACAGCCTAGGGAAGGGTTTGGTTTCTCAGGTCATTTTAGGTTCTAGAAGCTGACTGTGTTGGTGGGATATTAGAATAAGAGGTATTTGTCCTGCGATGTCTCCTCACTACTGCATCTCCTGGCATCACGTGGGGTGTTATTCTCACCCCAGAGCTCTGTGGAAGGCTCAGGTCATTAGTAACCTTTACGTCCTCTACTGTCGCAGTCTTACAAGGCCGTACTCCTCCCCTCCCCCCCCTTCCTCTCCCTTTTGCTCTTCATCTTCTCCTCCTCTCCTCCTCCACTTCCTCCTCCTCCTCCTCCTCCTCCGCCTCCACCTCCTCCCCGCCTCCCCTCCTCCACCTCCTCCCCCTCCTCTCCCCTTCTCCTCCTTATCCTCCTCCTCTTCCTTCTTCTTCTTTTTCTTCTTCTTCTTCCTCCTCCTCCTAGAGATCCTGTTGTTAAACATTTACCAGCACACCTCTTGGCATTTCAAAAATATCTTTACAAAAACGTTTGGGTCTGACAGAGTGGAGGACTCCTTCCCAACTCTGTTTTCCTCACAGCAGCCCAAGATCCTATTAAAACCTAAGTCATATCACATCACCCCAGACCCAAAAAAGGACACACTGTGTGATCCTATCCATATAAAGCTCCAAACTAGGAAACCTACACTACAGTGCTTCGGTGTCCATACGTTGGTGGTAAAGCAACAAAGAAGGGCAAGGACATAAAAAGGACAGAAGTCAGGATACTGGTGACATCCGGGAGGAGGGAAGGGGTTGTGACCGGGAAAAAATGCAAGGGACATCAAGAGCTACATTTCCGTGGATGTTCACTTTACAATTATTTGTTAAATATGCATGTGCATCTTATCATTTTTTTCTAAATATGTTCTATTTCACAATTTTTTAAAGGAAAGTAAAAGATCCCTCTGGAGCTGTAGTGTGGGAGGCCAGGAATTAGGCCTCATGTGGGCCTAGGGTAGCACCATCCATAGAACTTTCTGTGATGGTGGAAATGTTCTCTGTCTGCACTGTCTAAAATGGCAGCCATGGGCCAGATATGGCTCCTGAGAACGTGAAATGTGGCAAGAGTGACTGAGGAACAGAACTTTAAAATTTTGTGTAATTGAATTTAAATTTCAATAGACCCATGTGGCTAGTGGCTGCCATCTTGGACAGCGCAAGGGCAGATGTTTTAAAGAAAAAACTCAGCGACACGACCCTGCATGCATGGCCTCTGAGATGAAGTAGCAGTTGAGTTGCATGTGAATCACTGTAGTGGGAGACAGATTAATGGACAGGGTGACCACCACCAGCATTGCACCAAGGTTCTGTTAATGGATGTAACTCTGCAAAACCAACAGAACCCCCCCCCCAGCAAAATCCCTCATCAGAACCCCCCCACTCAAACTCCCTCTCCTACCAGGATCCCCACCACCAGAACCTCCTCTCCCACCAGAATCCTTCCACTGGAATCCCTTCTCCCAACAGAATCCCCACCACCACTAGAACCCCCTCTCCCACGAGATCAACCCCCTCTCCCATGAGATCTCCCCCCAAGAAATCCATCCCCCAACTCAAAACCCCTCTCCCACCAGAACCTCCACCCTGGAACCCTCCTCTTCCACTAGAAGCCCCCCAGATTCCCCTCTCCCATACACATTGAGGGAGCCATCTATAAAAGGCTTGTGGGAAGCGGGTAACTGGAGGGGAGTTGCTCCCAGCTGACCTCAGCCAAGCTAAGCCAAAGGCTTTGCTGAAATGCGGGTTTGTTCTCTCACATCAGTTGACCTCGGGAAAATGAGGGTGATCCATCACATCTTCCTACCGAGCCCACGCTGAGTCCTGGCTCTTTCCTGCAGGCTCACAAGACACCTGATGGACAGGCTAGCATAGAATTGTATTTGGGGTTGGGCAGTCTCAACCGCCTTCTGTTCTGAATCTTGCCCCCTCTATGACATCCATACCATTCCCATTCTCCAGACTTTTTAAAATCAATTGCAGACAGAGTAAATAAAGTTAATCTGGTCCATGTGCTCCAGATATTCATCATCTTAGACACGTGCTGTTATATAATATAAGCCAGCAGGGGCCTGAGCTAAGAGAGGACAGTATATTCCATGTAGAATTTGACTCTGGTTCGTCTGCTTAGAGTGGTGCCTGTTATGGACTGGATTGTGTTCCCCTAAAAATGATAGGTTGTAGTCCTAACCCCCAGTACCTGTGAATGTGGCCTTATTTGGAAATAGGGTCTTTTAAGATATAGTCAAGTTCAAATACGGTCATTAGGGGGCCGGCCCTGGGGCATACTGGCTTCAGCAGCCCAGGGTTCGCAAGTTCGGATTCTGGGCACAGACCTACACCACTCATCAGCCATGCTGTGGCAGCAACGCACATCCCAAATAGAGGAAGATTGACACAGATGTTAGCTCAGGGCAAATCTTCCTCAGGAAAAAAAAATATACAGTCATTAGGGTACGCCCTAATCCCAATGACTTTGTCCTTATAAAAAAAGGAAATTTGGGCACAGAGACACACACACGCAAGGAGCACATTGTGTGAAGATGAAGGCAGAGATCAGAGTGATCCATCTACAAGCCAAGGAATGCCAGTGATGGCCAGCAAACCACCAGAAGCTGGGAGAGACGCACGGGACAGATTCTCCCTCGCAGACTTAGGAGGAGGCAACCCTGCAGACATCTTGACCTCAGACTCCTGCTCTCCAGAACGGGATTATGGGACAATTGATTGATTGTGGGACAATCAATATCTGTGCTTTAAGCCAACCAGTTTGAGGTACTTTTGCTACATCAGTCCTAGGAAACTAACAGAGCACCTAAGAAAGTGGGGAGGGTGGAGGGTTATTTCTGGTGGTTTTGTGGAGTTTCTTCAGTTAACTGAGATTAAGTAGAATGTGGGTACTGCCCTGTCCATTCATTTTCATTTAATTAAATGATGTTCGTGATCATGGGGTGTTCCTTCCAAGTATTGGCGTTCCCTAGGGTTCTGTCCATAGCTCATTGTTCTCCCTGGGTGATTTTATGGTTTCACTTACTGTATACAGATGACTCTCACATTTTTATTTTGAAACCAAAAGAAAAAAATGGTAAACAAGAGAAATAACTTTAAAAATTCTAAAAGTAGAGAGTGCTGAGAAGGGCAGGCTCCACCAGATGTTTAAAAGAGATGTTAAGGCTCAATAAATAAAACAGTGCGATCCCAGTGCATGGAAAATATATTCAAGGAACTGCCTGGAACTGTCAGAAATGGACACTTGGAATTCCACTTGAGAATTTAATGCATGTTGAGGCTGGAATTACAAATTAGCGATGAAAAGATGGATTCTTAACAAATAATGTTGAGCCATCTAGAAAAAGAAAAAAGCAAGCTCTTAAAAAGAAATTTAGGGGCCAGCCCAGTGGTGTAGTGGTTGTGTTCATGCACTCCGCTTGGCGGCCTGGGGTTCACAGGTTTGGATCCCGGGCACGGACCTACACACCGCTCATCAAGCCACGCTGTGGCAGCATCCCACATGCAAAATAGAGGAAGATTGGCACAGATGTTAGCTCAGAGACAATCTTCCTCAAGTAAAAAGAGGAAGATTGGCAACAGATGTTAGCTCAGGGCCAATCTTCCTCACCAAAAAAAAGTAAATAAAAAGAAATTTAGGGCCAGCCCTGATGGCCTAGTGGCTAAAGTTCAGCGTGCTCCACTTCAGCGACCCAGGTTCAGTTCCCAGATGCTGAACCACACCACTCATCTGTTGGTAGCCATGCTGTGGCGGTGTCCCACATAGAAGAACCAGAAGAGCTTACAACTAGAACATACAATTATATACTGGGGCTTTGGGGAGGGGGAGAAAAAGAAATTTAAAACTTAAAATTAAATTAATAAGTGTTAAAGGATTATATATCATTTTTTGGTTCTGTTTGGCTTTTTTCTTTTTGGCAAAAATGGAATCATACAAACTTTGGCAACTTGCTTTTCTTTCTTAATCTGCTATGTAGTAAACATCTTTCCGATTCCTTTGGTAGTTGCAAAAGATTCCATTGTAGTCATCAACTATGACACATCTATACTCCAGCTGAAGGTTTTTAGGTTGCTTGCTGGCTTTTGCTACTATAAATAATGCTGAGGAGAATGTCCTTGTCGTTTACCACTTTTGGCTGTAGCGTGAGAAATCTTTATGCATGCATGCTAATATATATATATATTTTTAGGATATATTATTAGAAGTGAAATTGCTGGGTCACGGAGTATACATTTAAAAATCCATCCTGCTGTGTGACTTGGGAAAAATTTATATTCTGTCCAACCCTGTGTAAATGCCCATTCTCCCACAGTCTTGCAAATGTGGGAGATTACCAGCCTTTTGAATTTTCTCCAACTTCTTGGGAGAAAAACGGCACCTTGTTTCAACTGCATTTCTCTTGGCGTGAGATCTCTTCTAGTCTTTTCATCACTTCTCCTGAGCTTTGACGTCAGTCTGCTAAGCGAGAGTTTACCCTCCTGTTCCTCAAACTCAGTAGATCAAAGTGAATTTAGTACTTCTTCCCTTTGCTTCCGCCGAAACTATTTCTCTTCTGTGTGTTGTCTTAGCAGCCATGGCAAGTTTTCTGGGTCACCACAACCCAGAAACTTATTTTTAATCCTTCCCCTTTCTTTCTCACCTTCAGTTAGTTATAAAGTCCTGGGTTAGTTTTTTAAATTCTAACATCATGCATAGGAAGCAGTCACAAAATGCATACAGTTTAAGAAATAGTTAGGGCAGAAACCCCCATCCAGGTTAAGACTTGGTGTGTCAGGGGACCCCCAAGACAACTCTCAGGTTCAAAGATTTGCTGGAAGTTTCAATGAATTCTTACAGAACTCAGCAAAGCCATGATAGTCACAGCTGTGGTTTATGACAGTGAAAAGATACGGTTTAAAATCAGCAAAAGCAAAAGGGGCTTGGGGTAGAGTCTAGGAGAGACCAGCAGGAAGCTTCTAGTCATCTTGTCCCAGCGGAATCATATGAATAGCACTTAATTCTCCCAGCAATGATGTCTGACAACACTCTTGAAGTATCACCAGCTGGAGAAGCTCGCATGAGCCTTGGTATCCAGGGTTTTTACTGGAGGTCAGTCATGTAGGGATGTCCACATGACAGTCCTTAGCTGCTCATTCTTCAGCCCCTCCAGAGGTCAAGCTGATACCTTATGGCCCAAGGCCCCACCATCAACCACATTGTTAACACAGAGTATCTCCCAGGTAAACCAAGACCCTCTTAATCAGGCAGGATGTGTCAAGGGCTTAGAGGTCATGTGCCAGGAATTATTCAAGTGCCAGTCCTTTCTTACCTGCAGGGTTTGAGCATCCCGAGACTGTCGAGTTAAGCTTTGACTCACACCTGGGATGCTGTCAGGATCCAGAAACACCCAGAAAGCGTCTCTCCCCACTGAAGGTGGTGTTGTCTCCTTTTGTTGGCATATTTCTACCTTTCTTTAGCCTTTCACCATCTCTGGAAGGGTCTCCAAACAAAACAGTGTAGTTCTACCTGGTCTTTATTTCCCAGCTTTATTGAAATGCAATTTACATGCAATAATACTCACCCATTTTATAGGAGCATTATTCATAATAGACAAAAAGGGGAAACAACCCAAATGTCCATCAAGTGATAAAAGGATAAACCAAATGTGGTCTACCCACACAATGGCATATTATTTAGCCATAAAAGGGAGTGAAGTATTGATGTGTGTTCAAACATGGGTGGACCTTGGAAACTTTATGCTCAGTGGGAGAAGCCAGACACAATGGACCACATGAAATTCCATTTACATGAAACGTCCAGAATAGGCCAATCCATAGAGAAAGAAAGCAGATTAGTGGTTGCCTAGGGGGAGAGGTTTGGGAGGAAACGGGCAGTGACTGCTAATGGGTATGGGGCTTCTTTTCTGTGGTGATAAAAACCTAATATTGATTGTGGTGCTGGATGCACAACTCTGTAAATACACTCAAAGCACTGAATTGCACACTTTAAATGGGTGCAATGTATGGTATGTGAATTACATCTCAATAAAGCTCTTAAAAAAGACTCGCCCACGTAAGTCTCCAATGTGATTTCTGGCAATTTTATGGTTGCGTGACCAACACCACCCTCAAAATATAGAAGAGTTTTTTCTGTGCTCCGTTGTAATCTCCCAACTCCCAGCCCTAGGCAACCACTGATCTGCTTTTTATCACTTTAGCTTTGCCTTTTCTAGAACTTTCCATAAAGAATCATTCCATGTTTAGTCTTTTGTATTTGACTTCTTTCACTTAGCATCATGTTTCTGAGATTCATCCATGTTCTTGCATGTATCAGTCATTCGCTGCCTTTTCATTGCTGAGTAGTATTCCGCTGTGCAGGTGTTCCCTGCCATGGCATTATCCATTCACATTTGATGGGCATTTGGGTTATTTCCAGTTTGGCGCTATAATGAATAATGCTGTTATCAGCATGTGTGTACAAGCCTTTGTGTAGACATACGTTTTCGTTTCTCTTGGGGAAATATGTAGGATCAAAGTCTACTATTAGGTAGACAGGAGAAGGGACTTGTCTGAGGTCCCCAACTAGGAAGAGGCTGGGCTCAAAGTCTGAACTCAGGTTTGGCACCAAAGTTGGTTTCTCTGGCCAAAGGGGAGGAGAGTGGCCTGTCCTCTAGGGAATGAAGGCTCACGACCCCCATTTCTCTCTTTTCCTTCCTTTTCAGCCACCTGCCTGCTCCCTGCCCTGGCTCTGGAGTCCTCACCGCCAGGCTGCCTGGGTCGAGGAGTCCCCATCATCCACCAGGAGGAATAAACAAGACTTGAGGGAAAGAAGAGGTAACAGCCTGACAGACTGAAAATGAGGAAGCTGGACAACACCAAGGACAAAGCAACTGCATGCACAGAGGGTGGTCAAGTGGGTGGGCACAGCCATTCGGCAGAGGAATGGACGTCAAGTCAATCGTGTGGGTCAGTAACAACTGCTGACACTTTATGAGCGCTCACTATATGCCAGGCATTGTTCCAAACACTTTATACAGGTTAACTCGTTTATTCCTCACACCAATCCCAAGAAGAAAGTACTATTATATAGATGAAGAAACTGAGGCTCAGAGAGGTTAAATGACTTGCCCTAGGCCACACAGATTGTGATGGAGAGATAAGTCCACCCAGCTCGATCTGGCCCCATTGGCGAGATTCTCAACCATCGTAGTAACTGCCTCTGCGTCCAACCACTCCTGAGTGTTTCCAGCGGAATTCTTCCACAGGCCAGCAGGGGGCTCTGTTCAATGACGACGATGATGATCGAGGGGTAGTTGGTGGAGTTGGGAGCTGGGGAGTGGTCACCCCTGGAGGAGCCAGGGGAAAAATAAGGTGGAGGTAAAATGCAGAATAGAAGTCAGAGATTGGAAGCAGCAGACTAGATTTGTGGTAACATAGAGAAAGGAGGGGGAGAGAGAGACAGGGAGGGAGGGAGAGAGAAAGAAATGGCGGAGGAGAGAGAGAAGAGGAAGAGGATGGGGAGGGGGAGGAGAAAAGCAAACAAAATATACTCTTCTCCAGTCTACCCAATGAATACGAATGCATCCTTCTAAGGAATATGTCTATAAGATAAATTGGTAATTTTGGTAACTTGGCAAATGTATTCTTGGTCTTTTTCCTGCTTCAGTTGAGATCATGGGGTGTCAGATGGTGCCATGGGGGATCCCGTCTGACCTCATCCTTCCTGGGCGTCCCCATAGGTCCAGCCCTCGGGTTTCCCTGCCCCCTTGGAGGTGGCCCAGCCCTCTCCTCAGGGGCAGGAGGGAGCAACTGAAATGTCTAGAGAAAGGCTAAGTGATAGGCCACAGAGAGTGTGGACCCAAGCCCTTCCTTCAGGCTCTGCGTTCCAACCTGCACACTCCACCCAAGTGTGTGCCTGTCTTTCAAATATCCACCTTCTGGAGAATTCCTTAGCTGCATCCACCCCTGACTCTCTTTGGGGCTGCCCACAGGCCCTGCAGGCTCTCAGCCCAAGGCCACCCTCCTCTGGACAGAGGAGAGATAAGGACAGAGAATGACGAGGACACAGTCAGGCAGAGATGAAGATACAGGCATAGAAGGGTCTCAAGGGAAATGGAGACAGAGGGAACCCTGTCACACCCCTTCCTGATCTTTCCAGGGCTGACTGCACCCATTTCCCACATGTTTTCAGCCAAACATGAAAGGTCCTGCAAGACCCAGCTGCCTTTGCCTCATGGAAATGAGCATGCATTCCATTCCCTTTTTATCATAGATCTCTAGCAACTACTAGAGTTTTCACACGTTGAGGCACTAGAACTGACGATCAGCAGCTAAAAACGATGATAAGTGTTTATTAGCACACGTCACATGCCAGGTCCAGTTCATGGACAGTCTCAGTGAACACCCTCATCCACCCTGGGCTGTAGGTACAGATGAGGAAACTGACAGCAAGATGAGGGAAAGTCACTGGCTCTAGGTCCTGTTGCCCGTAACTGGTCTGGTGTCCTTTTCCAACTGTGGCAGACACTGTTGGTGGCCCGCCCAGGTTCCTTCAGGTTTCTCTTTCCAGCTCTGTGCACCCAGCTCCCAGCTACCGTGTGCCTGGTGCATTAATCATGCCTTTTTATTTTCCATATTTCTGGTGCCTTGACAGCTGGGGCCTTGTTGACATTGGAGGGACTGTCCCTCCCCAGGCTAGCCAATTCCTAGAGATAATGAAGGGCTTACCTGTGAGTGGATCTCTCCTAGGCAAGGCAGCCGACCCAGAGCCCAGACCCCCAACCACTTCC
Organism: Equus quagga; assembly: GCF_021613505.1. Lineage (NCBI taxonomy): Eukaryota > Metazoa > Chordata > Mammalia > Perissodactyla > Equidae > Equus > Equus quagga. Next base: position 89,814,223 of record NC_060279.1, on the reverse strand, counting down.
TTTCCGGAGCTCTTATACTCCAGGCCACCATGGTTCTGCCGAACCACTCCAGGGCCAGGTTCCAGACAACGATGGACAGCCCCTACACCCCAGAGCCTGCTGACATTAGTCAAACTAAACAATCCTAAGCCTGCTTACCTTGCCTCGTCTGTTCCTTCCAGAGGAAACTACCATAGAGACTCTTGCCCATGGTCCCCTCTCTCCTTCTGCATCCTGGCTACTGTGGTGTTTCCCCATGTGGCCCTGCATGGCTTGGCGCATCCCCTTCTTTTGGGATCTGTGAGAATAACAAACTATCTTTTCAATGACAATCATCTCCTGATCTGTTGGTCTCACCATATCTGAATAATAATACCTACATTTTCAAACGCTTTGCTGCTAATGGCTTACCCTGTGCCCTTCTCCCCAGAACTACCCTTGGGCTTCAGGTGCCTGGGAGTTTATGTCCTGCCCCCTTCTCGGGACCCACAGCCCACGACTGCTGAGAGGGGTGTAGTAGCAAGTCTCTAAATACAGCCCCCAGTAACCACGCCCCTGATATTCACACATTTGTGTGGTCCCTCCCCTATTCAGCCTGGGATGGCCTGACTTGCATTAACCAATCGAATGTGGTGGAAGTGACACTGCGAGTTCCAAGCTTAGTCTTTAAGAGACTGGCGGCTTCTGCTTCCTCCCCTAGGAATGCTTGTTTTGGGGAGCCCTGAGCTACCATGTAAGGAGTTCAGCTACCCCGTTGGAGAGACTACATGGACAGGGAGAACACTGAGGCTACACAGAGAATGAGAGAAGTCCAGATGTCCCACAGCCCAGTTGGGTCCAGCCTAATAGCCATCTTGCCAAGGCACCAGACACGGCTGAGGGCGCCATCTTGGATGTTGCAGCCTGGTTGGGCCCTAAGATGACCACAGCCCTGGCTGACATCATATGTTGCCCAACAACTGCCTCCCTGAGCCCAGCCAACCCATGGAATTGTGAGTGATCACAGACAGTTATTATTTTAAGACTCTAAGCTTTGGGGTGGTTGGAATTCAGCGATAATAAACCCAAACAGGGATCTCCCTTTGCCTCAAAGGCCCAGTTCCCTTTGTCTCGAGGTGGGAAAGACTCTGCAACTTAATTTGTCCTCCAGAGCTCCCCGGGGGATCAGGCTGAGTTTGGGACTTCATCTGAAGTCACCCTCTTGCTGGTCTTCGTCCCCTTCACTGTCTTTTTTCATCCACTCCTTTTCGGTTCCTCCTGGAAGCATTTCTTTCATAAATCACAGGCATGTGAATCTCGTCTCAGGCTCTGCTTCCAAGAGATTCTGACCTCAGACACAACGCTTCTGACTTTCTCATCGCCAACCAGAAGCCAGGGTCTGGCTCCCTCTTCTCCTCTCTGCTCTTCCCTGCCCCTCTCCTGCATCTAGAAAGCACAGACCACCTTCCAGACTCCCCGGCAACAGGCAGCCATCTAGTCAGGGGGATAGGGGGGAAGAAGGTGGGAACAAAGACATCCATGAGGTCTCTGCAGGAAGTAGCAAGCAACTTGTTTACCCTGACCAGCAGCAAATGAAACCTCCCCGGCCCCAACCACACAACCATGGAGGGGATCACATGGAGATTAGGCAGGCGGAGCAAGGTGGTTGGCACATCAGCAGCAGTGCCAGGGCCAGGTGGGGAAGAAAGTTGTGTTTGTCTGTGGTGGGAGGGGCTCTGCTGGTTGTTCCAACCCCTCCCTCAGAGAGTCTGTCTCTGTGACCTCCCCATCCCCACCAGGTCTCAATCCCTGGAAACCCCAGAATCCATCAGCATGGATCCTCCAGCAGGTCCCACAGCCGGGTGCCACTGGGGTAAGATAAGTCAGCAGAGAAGATGCTGGGAGCTGGGGGGCCATTGCCCAGCGGGGGACCCCCACTCAGAGCCTCCAGCCAGTCCAAGGAGTCTGTGGGGCCCCTCGGAGAGGGGGATGGGGAGCTCGTGGGAGACGGGAGCGAGGAAGAGAAGACAGATGAGAGGCCTTCAGAGTCCGGGGAGGGGGACAGCACGTCAAAGGAGCCGGGGAAGTCCAGAGGAATGGGGGGCAGCGGGTCTGCCGGGGAAGAAATGGAGTGTCAGGAATCCGGACCCCAGCCCCCTATTCCTCATATCCAGGAGTCTAGGTCCCCAGCCCACGCCTCCCTAGGACCCAGGAGTCCAGAACCTCAGCCCCCTTCTCCCCCAAATCTAGAAATTCGGCTCTTACCATTAGGCTCCACCTGGCCCTCCAGGATGTCATCGATGCCCCGGTTCGGAAGCAACTGTGGACAGGCAGAAGCAGCGTGACCCTGAGACTCCGGGCTCAGATCCTGACCAGAGACCTCTAGCCCTCTCCCTCTCACCTGCGCCCTGCGGATCGCTTCCTGAAGCTCCTCCTCCAGAGTCAGAGCCACCAATGCTGGTGCTGAGGAAGGGGTCAGAGCTGGAGCCGGAGCCGGAGCTGTCACAAGGGTTTCCGCGGCACGTGGAAGAGGCGGCTGGTGAGAAGCTGAGCTTGGCTTCAACTAGAACCAAGAAAGGCACTAGTTCCTATAAGCCACGCCCACTGGGCGCAACCCCACCCACTCGTAATTTGTGGCTCCACCCCCTGGCCGCGGCCCCGCCCTTTGCTCCTCCACACCGCCCTTCGGCCCCCGCCCCCATTCTTTCATTGGTTCCTCTTCCCTTAAGATCCTCCCTCTTTGCTCTTAACCACGCCCCCGCACTTCATTGGCTATTATCTTTTCGACTTCCCGCCCCGTCCCGCTTTGTCTTCTCCTCATTGGCTCAGGCGCGCATAGCCCCGCCCTCACCGAACCCGGCCGCCGGGCGGCTCCCTGCGTCTTAGGCCTGAGACGCGGCCAGCGAGCCCCCGCGGGACTGTCCTCGCGCCGCGGCTTCGGCCGCTCACGGGGCGTGGCGTCGCCGCGCATGCGCTCCAGGAGCATCGACTTGGTCCCGGACACCGGGAGGCCCCGCAGGCGCAGCTGCTGCCGGAGCTCCGAGACCTGGGGTGGAGGGCGGGGAGAGACCGTGCTGGGCGGGCTCCGGGGCGTAGGCGGGAGCCGGGACTGGACCTTTGGAAACCGAGAGAGGAAGGACTGGGGACCCCGGGCTCCCGGTCCCCATCGAGGGAGAGGGCCAGCTCGGGAAGTTCGTCCCCACACTCACCGTCAGCTCCTCCAGTTTAAGGGTCTGAAGTTCCATCTTGTGTGGAGGGGGCGAGGGGCTGGGGATTCCTGGTGGGGAGGCAGTGACGGGAGTGGGCTTCATCCTGGTGATAGTCACGAGGGGGAAACAGAGGTTAGAAGGGGCAGAGAGAGAAAAGGCATTCCGGGTTCCTCAAAGACGGGGGCTCCTGAAGATGCAGGAAAGTGAGGACCCAGGATTGCAGATCTCCGAGGGCGCAACGATAAGAGGCTAGTTCTTGTGCATGGGAGAAGAGGAACTCGGGGCTCCGACTCTTGGGTTTGAGGCCAGGACTCTTGGGAACTGAAGGAAGAGGGGCTGGGGGCCTGGACTCTTGAGTCCTGAGGGAGGAGGGAGTTCCGGACTGGACTCCCCTGATCTTGGACTCTGAGTTTGATGGAGGAGGATGCTGGGGGCTTGGACTACTGGAAGAACAAAAATGGAGGTCATACCTAGGAGGTGGCTGCAGTGAGTTTGTCCCTTCCCACAGAGGTGACCCAGGAGGACCTAGGGCTGACCTTTCGGTCTGAGGGTCTGTCCTGGACCCTTGTCTTGGCTCTGGGGGCATGTACTGGTGGTGTGTCAAGTTCCCCTCTGGCTTGGGCTCCCTCCATTGTTGGGAGATCTTGGGAGACTCCTGAAAAAGCAGGTATGATGTCATATGCTCCAGCTCCGTTCCCACTTTCTTCCTGCCCCAGAGCTCCATGCAAAGTATAGGTTCAGCTTAGCACCACCAGAGAGTAGCAAAAAAAGGCAGCAGCAAGGAAGACCAAAGCTAGATTCTCGGGGGGACTTCCCCTCACACTGGTCCAGACTCACCTTCTTCAGGGACCTCCAAGGGCAGTATTCTGGCTCAGGGAGCAGGACCCCAGGGCTGAAGAGGGAAGGAGCAGGACCCAAGGGCAAGGCTGGGGCCGGAGCCAGAGCTGGGCCTGAGGCTGAGATCCACGGATCTGGATCTGAGACTGGAGAAGCAGTGAAGGAGCCTGAGAGGCCTGCCGGCAGCAGGCCAGGCAGGGAGGAACAAGGCTGTGTGGGAAGGAGGGTCCTGGAGGCCTCAGCCCCTGGGCGCGGGAGGGCAGGCCCAGGAAGTAAAACCCAAGTGGTGGGAGCTGGGTGCCCAGACTCCTGGATCTAAGGGCAGAGGTGCTAGGGACCCAGCATGTGCATTCTCAACAAAGGCAAGAATCGTCCTCAGTCACCAAGCCGTGTGGCAGCTGAGGATCAGAGATTTCTGGGGTTTGGCTGGAGAGGAGTGGGGCCAGCACTCCTGGTTCTTGGTGAGAGAGAATCTGAAACTACAGCCTGAGATTCCTATGTGTGCCAAGGCGTCTGGGACGCCTGTCTTCTCTAAAGAAGCAGGATCTGGATTCATGGATTTCATTGGAGTGGGAAAAGCCGAACAGCAGGATGCAGGGCTCCTCGGGGTGGGGTGGCCGGGGACCTGTACTCCTGGGTCCTCGGCAAAGGACAGGATGGGATTTCAGTGGATCCTGGGGCATAGGGACAGAGGCTCAGGAACCAGTGCAGGATATCTGGTGGCTGCCCACCAGCGTGCCCCAGGGAAGTGGGGCCACCATCCCATCCCTTTCAGGGCCCATACTTACTTGGGTCCTGATACCGTCTGTGGATCCGAAGCTGGAGGACTGTGGAGGGAGGAGGGAGATGGGAGGAGAAAGGTGGGAAGGGAGCGTCCAGGAGCCTGGCCTGGCAGACGAAGGGCGAGCTGCAGTTGGCAGGACACGCGCGCCCACCCCCTTACACACCCAGTGCAGGCGGGCGGGCAGGCAGCCTGCTCCCTTTCCCGGGCCTCCTGCCTGCTCCCTGCCAGCACAGTGCCAAGGACCAGAGTTCTGGGGCTAGGAGCCAGCCAGCCTGCAGGCACGAGGCAGCCCTGCCCCCAGATCCACCTGCCCCCTTCACCAGCATGTGCCCACCCCACCCTCGGCACAATCGCCATCTTGGCAGCCCTGTCCGTTTGTGCTTTGCCTCCCTTTACCAATTCACCCCACTTTGCACACACATGCTCCCTTCTGTGACACCTCTGGGGCCCCCCACAGTCAGCCCCTCTGCACATCTACCTTTAAACATGCATTTCCCTGGGCTTTCGGTTGGCACATACGCCACCTTTGTGCACTTGAAGTCTCTGACACTTCATCCTCGGCTGACTCTGTCTTGGCTCCCACCCAGCCACATTAACACACTTATTTGCATTCAGGATTCCGTCCCCAGTTTTGGAGCAAGGATCTCTCTTTGCACATTTCTGCTCTTTGCACGCTCTTTTGCACACTCCTTGCTCTTTGGTTACTGGTGTCTTTGCACCCCCAACCATGTAAACACACTCCTATACACACTCAAGTACCCTTTGCCGTCTAAGGAATTGACCTCCAGTTCCACCCATTTGCACGCTTTCCGCCTGAACTGGGACCTAAAATACAATCTTTGACACTTTCAAGGCTTGAGAGCTCACTGTCTCTTCACGCACACTTCCACGCTTCCACACTGGTCACGCTGAAGTCCCCACTCTGTGCACCCCTCTGCTTTGCACACGTGTCAATTTAAGCCCCTCTTCTTTTGTAGTAGCTGACCCTCTGCACACCCACCCCTAGCCGCCCACTCCCCACTGTTCACATGAGCAGTGTTCTAGCCATTTGCACGCTCATTAGTCCACCACAACTCGACCCCTTTGCTAGGGCCTCCTTTACGTGCAAGTGACCTTCTGCACAGAAAACGCATGCCTTGTGGGTCCCACCGCCCCCTCCCACCTCACCCCGCCGTGCACAGTCGCAGAGTTAGAGAATTCCCAGGACCCCGGGCACCCCTCCCCTGCACGCACAGAGAGAAGCCTCTCACCAGATCGGAACTTGGAGCGAATGATTTGGGAGCGCTGGGAGGAGGCCGCCAGGGTCATTGCCAAGGCTGGGATGGGGACCTGGACTGGGGGGGAGGGCAGGGCCCCCACAGGAGGCAGCGTCAGACTGGAGGTCAGGAGGCTGCCCCTGCATATGAGTGCAGCAAGGGAAGGGCCTAAGGGACCTAGGGATAGGAGAGGCCTTGGGCCGTAACTTCTGGATCTTGGGGGAGGAGAGGGCTGGGGGCCCAGACTCCTGGGTCTGAGGGAGGAGGAGCTGAGGGCCCAGACTCCTGGAGCTGGGGAGGAAGGGCCTGGGGTCTGGGACTCCTGGGTCCTAAGAAAAAGGGCATTGGGGGCCCGAACCTTGGGTCTATGAAAGGAAAGGAAGGAGAAGGGGGTGAAAGGGTGGAACTCAATCCTCTGAGGGGACTAGAATCCGACATCCTTGATCAAGAGGGGAAAAGACCTGACAGGTCCCTGGGGAATGGAAGGGTCTCTGCCACCTGCGTTTAAGAAGGGGCAGTGCGTAGGTGTCAGCCACCACGGTCTGTGGGGAAGGGACTGGGACCAGAGAGGTGACAGAAGAGTTAAGGCCGGTGCACCCTCCTCCCGGCCCCCCACCCCCCCACCCTCCGCTCCCCATCCCAGGGGCTTCTCACCAGGTGGGCTCGGCGCAGCTGTACTCTGCAGCGGGTTGTGTCCCACGGTTTAGGCTGGAGGCCACAGGCCCCGCCCACCAGCCTGGGACCGCCTCAGACCCCCCTTTCGGGGGCGTGCCGGGAGCCCCCCCCGGGACCCTGAGAAGGGGCGGAAGCGCGGGCTGGGAGGCCCCGGGGCGGGGCGCACGTCGGGGTTCCCTGGCTTGCTCCTCCTCCGCGTCCTGGGACTACGGGGTCGGGCGGGGCAGCGGCGGGCAGACTGACAGAAGCAGGTGCCGGGAGAGGGGCGCCGGGTGAGCAGCAGGGGCAGGTGGTCGCGTCCCGGCCCTGCAGGCAGGTGCCACCTGTCGCTTTTTCCCTGACGCAGCAGCAGGAGTCGGATTCAGGGGAGTGAAAAGTTCAAACTGGAGTCCCGGACTCCTGGTTCTGAGGGAGGAGGGGGCTGGAGTATGGGCTTTTGGGGTCGAAGGGAGAAATGGCTGGTTCCCACTGGCAGGACTGAGGGCCTGATATTTGGCAGAACAAGCTTGGACCTCTGTCCTCAGATGCGTGGGAGGCCCCAGTGCTTCGGGGTCGAATTACATGCAAGAGGGCAAGCTGCGACCGTAGCTATAAATACCCCCTCGGACTCGGCAGGAGCCCAACGCTCCCATCAAGGGCCCCAGTGCTATATTCCGCAGAAAATCATCATCACTAGCGCTCTCGAATCTTAACAAGCGAGGCGTTGCCAATACCACAGATACCTTTATTGCTCCTGGCGCTCAAATCCCAAACCCATCTTCCCACCGTCCCATCCTCCACTACCCGAAAACTCAAACTCCCAGCATTCCATGCGGGGAAAACTACAACTCCCAGAAAGCTCTGCGCGCAGGCGGGCTCCAGGGAATAGAAGCCGAGGAATTTTCAAGGTTCGCGCGCTCGTTTGCTATTGGTCTTCAAGGAGGCGTGGCCACGGGAGGCCCGTGGCGGTGATTGGCCGGCAGTTCCTGCTGCTCAAGATCCCAGAGGAGGCGGCGGAGCCTGCGCAGTTCACGGTGCAGAGCATCGTCCGTCACTGGACCCGTGAGGCGCAGACGCGAGCTGCCCAAAGGCAGGATGAGGGGAGGGTGAGAGGAGAAGCTTTCGAAGATGTCCCCTGTGAGACCGAAGAAGACGGCGTTAAATTCTGAAAACGGGCGTGAAGCGGCAGAGAGTCGGGGAGAGCCGAGGCTGCGTCACGCCCAAAGGAAGGAAAAACTTCAATCCCCAGCAACTCCTGGAGCAGGGTCCACTCAAACGTGACTCCTGGAGTCCCCAAGCATCCTGAGAGTTGTAGTTGAGACTAGGAGAGGCCACTGTTGCCTGGGAAACGGGCGACGTAGTTGAGTTCTTGGGTCCGCGAGGAAGGAGGGTCTAGGAACTTAGTTTTATGGATTCCCTAGAGTGGAGGAGCCTGGGATCCGGACTCCTAGGTCAGGGTGGGTAGTTTGTAGGGGGATGAGGCTGGGGAGCTGAACCCCTGGGAAAAAAAGAGAGCTGGGGACTTGAGCTCCTATATCCTGGGGGAAAAAGGGGTTAGGGTCCAGCACTTAGGTCCTGGGGGAGGAGAGTGCTAGGGGTCCAGACTGCTGGGTCAGAAGGAGGAAGGGGCTGGGGATATGGATTCCTAGGTCCTGAGGGCAGAAGAAAGCTGAGAGCCCCAATGCTTGTGTCCTCATTTCTCCTCACCCGTGTCCACAGCATCTCGCTCTGCAGGGGGAGGGTCCCAGGCAGGTGGTGGCCCGCGGCCAGGACCCAGCTGGTAGTGGCTGAGCAGATGGTGGAGTTGAGCCGGGGTCAGCGTGGGGTGCTCCGTTCGTAGGCTGCTCCATGAAGCCTGATGGGAAGACGAGGTGAGAAGTCTACAGTCACTTTGGGGCAGCTGAAAAATCCCGAATGGGAGGGCCTCCATAAAAGGGGGGGAATGAACTGGGTAGACAGTGGTGTGCCTGGACGGTGTCTCCTGGGCCTGGTTGTCAGTGAAGTGCGTGTTGGGAAGGGCGTGCTCTCAGCTTTAAAAAAATGTGATTTGCTTCAGAATAAATGAGGATATGGGAGTAGGCAGGGGCAGAGAAGAAACAAAACTGGCCATTAGTTTATCACTCGTTTATATTCTGGAAGCTGCTGATGTGCACATGGGATTCATCATTCTACTGTGGCTGCTGTTTGCATCTGCGTGAAAATTTCTACAGCTAACTTAGCTGGCGTCAGCATCATCAGCGTGGTTAAACCCAGAGACTGGACCCAGATTGCCTGGGTTCAAAAATCCCAGCTTGGTGATTTATTACCTTCTGCAAGTCATTGGGCCTCAGTTTCCCCATCTGTAAATTGGGGGAGAATAGGAGCTACCTACTAGAGTTGTTATGAGGATTCGATATGGCAAGCTTCAAAAGTACTTAGAACAGTGCCTGGTGCTTATTCAACGCTCTGTACAAGTTTGATAAATAAAAATAAATAAACGAAGGCAAGTGACCTACCTGATTCTCAGTTTCCTTCTCCAAAAACAAAAAAAACAAAAACAAAAACAAAAAACCCTGTTATTGATAACCTACTTCATGGGGCTTAGTCAGCATTCAGCTAGAAATGCCAAGCAGAGTTTCTGAAATGCAGTTTATGTTCAATGAGTGTTTTAATCATCGCGTTCCTTGGTCTCATACCAAACTTCCTGAATCAGCATGTCCAAGGGAGGGGGCCCTGGAAACTATTAATAAGGCCCACTGGGATTCAGATGCAGCCCACTTTGGACACTGTTGTCGCTGGCTTCCTTCTAGCTGCCAATGCATGAGCAGTGGTGTGTGGGCTGGGATGGGATAACATGGAGTCCGAGGGGAGATCCCCAGGTGAGCTGAATCCAGAAGATGGTTGAGTGGGGCTGGGGAGTCTGAGGTCAGGGGTCAGGAGTCACCTTGAGCAGGGAGGTGCGGGGCACGCAGAGCAGGTTCACAGCCATGGAGAGTTTCCGGAAGAACTCAGTGGCAATGTCGCCCAGCCCAGCCCCCTGTAGCCAGTCCAAGACAAGGTCCAGGTTGGTCCGGATTTGGACAGCTCGGGACCACTGATAGAAAGGTCGGCCTTGACCTGGGGGGTGAGGATATGAAGGGCGATGGGTGTGTGGACCCTGTCCTCCTGCCTCCCAGATCCTTCCTATCCTTCAGCTTGGGATCGGGAGCTTGCGAGCTCTCCAGAGTCCCCAGAGGTGAGACCTGACTTGACGTGGGTCTCAGTGGCTCCTGTCTCTGCCTCCCTGCCCCTTCTCAGTCTGACCCTTACCTCGTTCCATCAGCGAGTTGAGAAGGGACGCATTGGAGAAGAAGAACAAGTAGCCAAAAGTCTGAGACACGAGGTCTGGGTGCAGCTCGCACTGGCTGGTGAGTTCCAGGGCTGCCTGGAACACGCCCAGGGTAGGTCTCAACCCCAGAGGCATGGCCTCCAGCTCCGCGCCGGGCCCTGGCAGCTCGGCCCCACCTGTGAAAGGGTTACTATCCAGGAGAGCAGGCAGCGTTGAATACAGAGTCTGAGGAGACACAGAGATGCAAACAAGTGATCAGACTACAACTCCCTGGAAGCTTCAGGGTGTGGTAGAGCATGAAGATACTAGGGCGCTCCACCAAAGGCTTCTGGGAATTGTAGTCCATTCCACCTTCGACACCCTAAGGGTCTCCATGAGCAAATCTCTACTTTCCAGATGGGTTTCTAGTATTCATCAGGCCTGGGACACCTCAAGTCTTAAGAAAGGGTTTCTAGAAGTTTCTTGGGTATTTTAAGACCACCTTGGTGTCTTATGGGACTTGTAGTTCTCAGCAGACACCTCAAGGAGGACAAAGGATACTGAACAAAGAGGCCCTCTTCAGTCAAAGAATTATTTATCCAGAATTCCCGGAGGAAAGGAAAAGAATGGAGAATCAGGAAGTGGGAGTGGGGTGGCAGTTAGCCAGTGGAAAGTAAGATCAGGCCAAGGACAGGAAATGAGGTCAGAGCCAAAGAAGAAACAAAACCACACTTGGCGGGGATGTACAGGAAGTGAAGCCTTGGAGGAAAGGGCTTCATAAATCAAGGCTGCTTGAGACTTAGATGCTATCTGTCCCACGAGATCCCCTTGCATTTTACAGCTGGGGAATCAGGCCCGCCATAAGCCAGGAACCCTGAGAACTCCAAGCAGCAATATTCAAGTCAAGAGTGGTGGTGGGGAACCGGGCAGAAAGTGCAAGATGAGCACTCCAGGGAGAAAAGGTCTCTGGTTCAGAAAAGGGAGTGAATTCAGAACTATAAGAAGTGAGGTCAGGGCTTGCCTGGTGGCATACTAGTTAAGTTTGTGCACTTTGCTTTGGTGGGCCTGGGGTTCACAGGTTCGGATCCCAGGCGTGGATCTACACACTGCTCATCAAGCCATGCTGTGGCAGCATCCCACATACAAAATAGAGGAAGACTGGCAACAGATGTTAGCTCAGGGCAAATCTTCCTTACCAAAAAAAAGGAGTGAGGTCAGGAGTGAGACACAGGAAGTGAGGACCGATTAAAGAGGACCTTTAGTTTAAATGACAGTGCCAACACTATTTCATCTATCTATATCTATATAGCTCTATCAGACTTTCAGTGACTGAAGAGTAGATTTAGAAAAAGGCAGCTTGAGAAAGTGAAAATGGTGATATAACCAGGTAGTGAGACCAGCCTGTGAGAGGAGACAGTTGCCAAGACAGGAAGAGAAGCCAGAAAGGCCGGAAGGGATGTAAGCTCAAACAGGAAGTGGTGTCAGAATAGCAGAGTGCCAGGGTGAAATGGGAAGTGATGTCACAGGACCAGGAAATCTTGCGAGGTCAAATAGAAAGTGACATCAGAGCGATGTGATATAGTCCAAACAGGAAGTGATGTTCTCTCAAACAGGAAGCAAGGGTCAAGGCCAACCTTGGTGAGGTAGTAGACAGACTGCTGGAAGGTACACATGATGACCTCATCCAGGAGGGCCATGGCCTCGTCACATAATTCCAAGTCATTGCAGAGCTGTGGGTCTGAGGACAGGCCTGGGGGTGAGAGGGAGAACCAGAGGCTGGCAGGCAGGAGCCCAGGTCCCCAGGTGCAGAGGACGGCAGGGGGCTTGGACAGGCCTGGGCCTGGGTCAGAGCTCACCCTCCTGGTCGGCCTCCTTCTCCATCTCCATCACCTTCTCCTGCACAAAGCTCAGCAGCTCCGTAGTGTTGGCCATCCACAGCATGAGTGGCCGCAGCTCCACGGACACGGCCTCGGGGGTCAAGGGCACCTCTGGGACTCCCTCAGGGTGGCTGGAGAAGGAGGAAGGATGTTTTGTGATCCTTGCCCAACACCCACGATAGTGTGCAAACCCTGAGATCTGGGTCTAATTGGTGACTGAGTCCAATCCCCATTTCACAGCTGGAAAAGCCAAGTCCCAAGGAAGAACAGAAATTTGCACTAAGAAATGCGTGGAGTAAACACAGGACTGGCTGCAAATCCCGACCTCTACATCCCTCTAGACCCTTCTCCCCAGAATTTCTCTTACTTCTCTGGCTGACGGTCTCCAATTTCCTTAATCTTTTCCTGTGGAACAGTAAGATCAAAATCAAGGTGAGGGAGATTGGGGAGAGAGGCCTATCAGTTAATACCCTGGTTTTTCTAGAAAGACCTTTTTGACAGAGACTCTCCCCACTTTTCAGATGGACTCTAACCCTCAAGCTTCGGAATGACCTCTCCTCTTCTTACCTTTTAAGACATGCACCCCCATGATTAAGAGTGGTCTATCTTCCTCAGGTCGGCTTCTGCTCAAATGGAGTTTCCTTCTTACCCCAAGAAAACCTTTTCTCTAAGTAGGCCCAAGCTCAAGAGGATGGAAACTCTCCCCTCCCCGAATGGTTTCTCCCCAGCCCTTCCAACTGTAGGTCTAATGGGTTCGTTCTCCCTTGCCTCCAAGAAGGGTCTCCCCTACTACTCCTCCAAGCTTCAGACCCAGTGGGCTGCCCGCTTCACCTCTCACAATGGACTCTCCCAACTTCTCTTCCAAGGGGATCTCTTCTCCCCCCCCCCCCCCCCCCCCCCGATTGGTTTGTTCCACTGTCGCAAGGAACGGTAGGTACTGTACTGCCTTCTCTTTCAGACACTGCGGAGGAATCCACAACTCCCAGCATCCCGTGGGGCTCCTTGCTTAATAGCCCAAGCCCCCTCCTGAGGAATCATGGGAGAGGTAGTTTCCTCCTGCCAAACTACAAACCGGTGGGACGGTGGTGAAGGGAGGCTGGGGCAAGGACCTGGGGCGCAGCTGGGGCTGGACGGCGCTTGGGGGCGCTCACCCAGACAGCCTCTTTGATGAGACGGGCCAGGCGGCCCAGCAGGCGCGGCAGGTGGCCCAGCTCCAGCTCCCGGGCTGAATGCTGCACGCACAGCGCCAGTAGCGTGGCGGGCCCGAGCGGCGGCAGGTCCCCGGCGCCCGCGGCCGCAGCGCGCACGATCTCGCCCAGCAGCGCCTCTTCCTCGCGCGGCCGGAAGCGCAGCACGGGCTCGCGGCCGTCCAGGTAGGCGGCCAGCGCCTCGCCGCGCTCCTGCAGGCCTCGGCCGCACAGGCGGCAGGAGAAGGCCCAGCCGGGGCCCGGCGGCGCAGCCCCGGGGCGCGCGGGCAGCCAGGGCGGCCGCGCCGGCCCGGAGCTCCCGGTGCGGGGGTCCTTGTACATGAACAAGAAGTGCTCGCCCAGCCCCAGCAGGTCACCCGGGTGCAGCTCGGCTTCCCGCAGCAGGAGGCACCCGTTGTGCGTGACCGGGGCTCCCCGGGATGGGCGCACCATGGCCGGGGGCTCAGGACCCGCCCGCACTGTGCAGTGACGGGGCAGGATGTCCGGGGCGTTGAGAAAGGTGTCCACGTACGGGGCCGGTGATCCACCGCGGGCCGAGGAGTTCCCGCCCCGGCCAAACACGTGCTGCTCCCGCGTCATCACGTACACCACGAAGTCCTGGAGGGAAAGTGGCGAAGCACTAAGAAGGACACCAATCCACGTGGAATGGATGGTTCCAAAGAGATCCCTTTCCCACAATCGCCTTTCCCATGAACCCCCTCCCTTGAATGAACATTCCCAAGGAGATCTCCTGGGATCCCAAAGGACTCATCAATTATCCCCACCTGCATGAGTGGACTCTTCAAAGGCACTTGAAGGACTGTCCTGTAACACCCATCCTGAAGACAGGATACTTACAAGGAAACCCCTTTCTTACAAGGAAACATGGGTTCTACCATTTCCCTCCCTCAAAGAATGGATGCTTCTTGGGAGATCTTTCCCCAATGCGCTCTCCCATATTCTCACCTCCTCTGAATGGACTCTTTCAAAGCAATTCCTTCCTACAGTGGATTCTCCGGTAACATCCAGCCCAAAGAATGGGTGCTTCCAAGGACATCACGCCCCCATTACTAAAATGGACTGTCCTGTTACCCTCACCCTCAAGGACCTTCCCAAGGAAGCCTTTTTTCTCCCAGGAACTCTCCCGTTTCCTTCCCCCCTGCCCCTACTTGTCCATCGTTCCACCCCCATGATGGAGGCTTCCAAAAACATTTCCCTCTCCCATAATTTCTCTCAATATTCCCAAAGCAGGGAATGGATACCTTTAAAGAGACTCCCCCTTTGAACAAAAGTTTCTTCCATTATCTCCGCCCCATGAATGTACACTTCCAAGGAGACCCCCTTTCTACAATGGGCTCTCTCATTTTTCCCCACTCCATGATGAACCCCATTCTATTTTTCTTTCAAAGCTTGGCACCTGAGCTATCATCTGTTGCCAATCTTTTTTTCTTCTTGTTCTCCCCAAAGCGCCCCAGTACATAGTTGTATATTCTAGTTGTAGGTCCTTCTGGCTCTGCTGTGTGGGATGCTGCCTCAGCATGGCTTGATGAGCAGTGCTAGGTCGGTGCCCCAGATTCGAACTGGTGAAACCCTGGGCCGCTGAGCACGCAGACTTAACCACTCGGCCATGGGGCCGCCCCCAATGAACTCAATTCTAAATAGACATAATCCTACAATGGACTCACCTATTACCCCTACTCCCATGATGGAAGATTCCACAGATGCTCTCGCTTCCATCAATATTCCCATCCCAAAAAAGGAAATCTCCAAGGAGATCTCCATGTAGTGGCTCTTCTGGTAATGCCACCTTATAAATAGAAGTTTTCAAGGAGACACTCTTCTTATAATGGAGTGTCTCATTTCATCCGCCAGATGAAGAAGTGCATTCCAGAAGACCCCTGCCTAAAAATGACTCTCCCATCTCTATCCTATAAAAATAGAAGAGCTCAGTGTGACTCCCTTCCTAAGACAGACCCCTCTGTTCTCCATGCATGTCTGAGAGAACAGTCATCCTGGTATCCATAAATTCCCGTCCTACACTGAACTCTGCCATCATCTCTACCCTGTGGATGGACGGTTCCAGAGAGACCCCTTCCTACAAGGGATTTGCTCATCTGCTTCTCTAAAAAAAATGGACCTTTCCAGCCTGAGCACCTTCTGAAGGTAGAATCTCTCATTTTCCATCCCTGTCTGAAGGAATGGAGTGGTCCAAAATACATGAACCCTTTCCTGAAATGGGCTCTCCTGTTCCTTAACCCAAGAAGGCACGCTTCCACAGCACGTACGATGAACTCTCGGCTACAGCCACCCATGAACAGACAAGTGCAAATAAATCCCTTTCTGTAATAAATTCACCTCTTACTCCTGTTCCCAAGGAAAGGATCCTTCCAATGAAGCCTCTTTCTTACAAAGAAATTTCTCATGAACCTCACCCAAAAGAACGGATGTTTCCAGTGTTTCCTCCTCTTCCTATAACAGACTCTCCTTTTCTTCCAGAATAGATCCTCTCAATTTGACCACCTTCCCAAATTAGACCCTACTATTCTCCAACCTTGTCTGGAGGAAAGGGCTGTTATAATATATGCAAACCCTTTCTGACCATGAACTTGCCTTGACCCCTTGCCCCAACAAGGAGGAATGAATTATTCCATGCAAGCTCTTCTCTGAATAGTCTTAACCTCTCACTCATATACACAGCCAAGGCACCTGACCCAATTGGGTCCCGCTCTGACGGCAAAAATGGAACTGTTCAGTAAGCTGCCCCACCTTCTAGACTGGGCTTTCTCATTGATCCCAGCAGTATCCATCAAGCTTGGCTGTGCCACTGTTACCCAAAGGTGGACAAAGCCGTAAGGATGATTGCCCCAAGCACACAAGTCTTTCCAATAATATACTACATTTCTATCGGTGAAATAATTCCCCACTGACGCCCAACTGCTAATGCTTTCTCCCTCTCTGCTCCCTAACACTCAAACATGTTCTCCAGTTATCACCCAAAAAGTAAAATAGAAGTATCAGTACCACCTGCCCCCATCAACAAGGGTCAAATGGTTCCAATGTAAACCATCACTTTTAAAAAAGGGATTAGTCGACTCCTTTCCAGAAAATATAGGCTTACCCAGAATGAGATCCCAGGCACCAATCAAATTGTCTCCCTCCCCTAGAAGACAGACTCTCCCATTACCTCCGCCTCAAGAAACAGATGCTTCCAAGGAGATCGCCTTTCTACAATAGGCTCGCCCACTATCTCTTGACGCGAAGACAGTGCTTTCCCTCAGCTTTGAATGAAAGGAACCAGTCCCTACTTGTCCCTCTAATAGAATCTTTCTCAGGCATCTGTCCTCCACTAACACCTCTCTCGTCTCTGACAATGCTATCTCCCACTCTGCAACCTGCTGGGACCACGCCTTCCAGCATACCTGAGACCACCGCGACTCAAGGAATTCTGGGAGTTGTAGTTTTGTCGCCCTTCAACCAAAGGATGGGGCATTGGGCTCTCCCGCTAGGACAGGCTGCGCTCACCTGGGCGTCCTGGTAGCCCTGGAGCAGCAGAAAGTAGGGGTGATTGCTGGGGGCCTGGATGAGGCACTGAGTCAACTGATCGAAGTCACCGGGGTCTGCAGGTCCGATTTGGGCGTCGGCTGCCCCTGGGGCCATGCTAAGGGCCTGTTGCCTGCGCTCCTGCTGCCGCCGCCGCCGACCCTGCAGGCTGAGCTCGGACACGCTACGCCGCAGGGACAGGTTTTCCGAGCGCTCCTTGCCCCCGGAGCCAGCCGCGGGCCCTGACCCGGAGCCGGGGCCAGGACTGGCCAGCGCCGCCCCCCCGGACGCCGCCCGGGAGCGGTTCTTCTGTGGCCGCCACGAGGGGGCGCCCGTGCCTGCGGAGAGAGATGGAGAGCGGTGAGGTCGAGACCGGGAAGAGTCAGAGACAGAGAGACAGACTGAGAGAGCTGGAGATTACAGAGACCGAGAATTGACTACAGAGAGGTGAGGCTGCTTCCCACATGCACGTTTTTGCATATGCTGTTCTCTGTTCTGGAACACACTTTCCGCGTGACTCCTACCCGTCTTGCCATTTTCAGCTCAGAAATTAATTCATTCTTTCAAATACTATTTCTTGAGGACCTACTATGTGCCCGGCACAGTTCTAGGCACTAGGGACTTTGCAGTGAACAGAGAAGACCCTGCCCCCAGGGAAATATAAACCACCTCCACCTGAACACCCTTCCCTGACTTTCCAAGTTGAAGCAGAGCATGGCCCCACTGGGCACTCTGGACTTTGTCTGGGCCCAGAAAAGCCCTGGCACATAGTAGGTGCCTAGTGGAAATGAGCTGAACCAATGAACTGATGTGTTTCTCACTAGGCTGGAAATTTAGGAGGGTGGGAACTTCACCTGTCAATGTCCCCACATATTCCTCCAGGTCCCTAAATAATGTGTGGCCCACAGTAGGCACTCAATGAATGCCTTTTGAAAAAAAAAGATAATGATGGCTATAATTGCCATTCTTAATTAAGCAATGTGCCAAGCCCTGTGCTAAAATCTTTTATATGGATTATCTCATTGAATTTTCATCTAGGAATCTGCTGAGTTTAACTGGCTAAGAACGAATCAGAATCCAAGTCTGAGTTCAAAGCCCGTGAGTTTAACTGCTACACCATTCTATCTCCAAAAAGGAGACTCTGAAACAGAAAAGTGGTTCGAGGGCTCCCTGAGCAGGCCCCTAGCCCTGTGAGCCAGGCACCACCCCTGCCAGGCTCTGCCCAGCACTTGCTATTTCACCAGTGGCGCCACCTCCTGATCCAGGCCGGGCCTTCTCAAAGACCAAGCCAAAGATGAGCACAACTTTCCTTGGCCTCTGCAAACGCCTCTTCATTTCCCATGTGCCACCCTCAAGCCCCGCTCACACGTTGGAGCCAACCCAGCCCGTGGCACCTGCTCCAAAGCCCGCCCCTCTGAGGCTCTGCCATTCTTAGGTCCTGATCTAGCAGCCCAACTCTGCTCTCCCCCTCCTAGGTTCCATCCACATAGGCCCTGCCCCTCACTAACCGCTTCAACCCACTGCTCTGGGAGGTCTCTTGCCCCAGGGATCCGCGCCCGCACGCATCTGCCCCACCCAACACCTCTTGCTCTGGGCTACTCTATTCCACAGGCACCGCCCCAGCATCATCGGCCCGGGCTAGCGGCTCTGCGCGTACCCCAAGGGCATCATCCTCTGGCCCAGCCCATCTGGCTGACCCAACCCTGCCCTAGCTCCGCCCACCACTTGACCCAAGGCCTATAGGTCCCGCCCAGTCTTCGCGGGCCCCGCCTCCAGCCCGCCTTCTGGTCCCACCTGCCCCGCAGGCCCCGCCCTGCCCACCCAGCCCCAGCCCCAGCCCAGCCCCCATGCCGGCCCCGCCCCACCGTGGCTCCGCCCCCAAGCCCCGGCCCAGCCCTCCCGCAGACCCCTCGCCGCCGGCCCCGCCCCCAGGTGCCCCAGGACTGCTCACCGTCGCTGTCCGCTGCCCCGAAGGCCTCCTGCTCCAGGCGACGCGCCTCCTCGCGGCCGCGCAGCTCGAAACGCCGCGCCCAGCCGGGCCGCGCCCGCCACAGCTCCTGCACCAGCAGCGGGCGCTCCGCGTCGCCCAGCACGCGCAGGTGCTCCGCCCGCCACTCGCCGTTGCCTGCGCCGCCCGCCGCGGGCCGGCCCAGCGCGTCGCACAGCGCGAAGGCGTCCACGCAGCCGCTCTCGCCCGGGCCGCCGCCGGGGCTGCCGGCCAGCCCGTAGCGCTCCAGCGCCTCGGCCACCAGCTCGCGCGCCGTGGAGCGCGCCGTGGCCAGCACGCTCTTGTAGTTAGCGCCCGACGCCAGCCCCGCGCCGAAGATCTTGAGGACCCCGGGGGGCGCTGTGGCGCGGGCGGCCAGAGGGGGCTCGGGGGCCACGCCCGCCGCCAGCTCCGGCAGCTTCTTCTCGCTGGCCCAGCGCTGCGCGCCCCCCGGAGTCCCGGGGCCTCCCGCGCCGCCGGACCCCGTGGCCCCGGTTCCGGAGCCTCGAAAGAGCTGGGAGATGCGCTTGGCGCGGCTCCCCGAGGCGCCCCCGGCCGCCTTGACCGCGCCCACTCGCCGCAGCTCCACGTGCGGCGGCGGCGGCGGGGGAAGCGGCTCGCTGCTGCGGCTCCCCGTGTCGGAAGACGAAGACCTGGGAGGCCGCCAGGGAGCAGAGGCGCGGGAGAGGGACCCAGAAAGGCACGCAGAGACGGGGGTGGGGGTTACAGTAGGAGGGAGGTGGGCACAGACCCAGATGGAGGAGACAGAGACCCAGAGAAGGAGAAACAGAGACCCAGAGAGAGAAGGCAACAGAGATTTAGAGAGAGAGGGCGACAGAGACGCACAGAAGAGCAAGAGACACGGGGTGTAAAGAGTTGGGGGGTAGGCAGAGGCAAAAAGAGAGAAAATAAATAAATAAATAAAGGTAAGTCCCACAGAAGGAAGTTTCAAGAGTTGAGCAGGCAGGGAAGGAAGGTAAATCAAAGCACTGCTCCTATGTCCCCATCCCTGTGTCCATCCGGCCTAACCAGTCCCAGCACTTCCCCCACCAGGCCTTATATCGCTGTGGCCCAATGTGTGCCCCCTCCCCGCCCCCCGCAATGTGCGCCAGCTTGCTTGCCCATTCAGATCAGGAACAGGAGCCAACCCTTTCAGGGTCCCTGGCATTACCCAGTGCAAAGACGGGGTCATAAACAAGGACAGATGAGAGGTAGGTGGGGGTCTCGAGGAGTTGGGCACTCACTTGACAGAGGCAGCGCTGGGCCAGCGCCGCCCCAGCTTGGCCAGCTGCTTCCTGGGGGAATTGATCCACAGGCCCACCGGGAGATGGAGTTTCCCGAAGCGGGGGCTTCCGCCCTCCTTCCGTTCACCAGATAGCATGGCCCTAAAGGAGGGTGAGCGAGGCCCCAACTCCTGAGGCCCCGAGTGGTGGGGATGGGTGGAGGGGGACCTGGACCCCTGAGTCAGGGAGGAAGGGCTGGGGCTCAGACTGCTGAGTTGGGGTGAAGGCGAGGGATGGGAGCCTGGACTCCTGGGTGCTGGGATGGGAGGTAGCTGGGGACTGACTCAAGGGTCTGAGGGAGGAGGGGTCTGAACTCCTGGGCCCCAGGGTCTTACCCTGCTTCGGGTCCCCGCAGCACCCGGGGGCCCTGGCTCCGCTGGCCTGGGTTGGTTCCTGACCCCACCGCTCCTGTTCAGCCTCTGCCCCGGCTCCTGGCACTGGGTGGGGGACAGGAAAAGGCGAGAGGAAACCCGGCAGGAAGAGCGGGGAGGGGGCGTCCTGTGAGCGGACCGGGCCTGGGGGAGGAGATCTGGGTAGGGCTGGCCCTGCCCCACTCCTTGATTCTGGAATTTATATCCCAGCCTGTGAGTCTCTTCCAGGACCTGGGGGGCCCCCGGTTCCCAGCCTCTCCTTCCTCAGGCAGGAGGCCATGCCCAGACCTCTCTCCTCTGGAGGAAGGGAAAATTAGGATGAGACCCGAGGAGTGAGTCAGATACTTAAACAACCAGATAAATCTTTATTTGCTCCTTGATTTCATGACTTTCCCTCTGGAACTTCGGGGTGTTGAGCAGCTTCAGTGCCCGTGTCAAACCAGGACTTTATAGAATCAAGCATCTTCCCAGAACGAGAGCAAAATATCCTGGGAGGAGGGTGGGAGTGCAAATAGCGGAACCAGGTTAGGTCCCAACCCAGTGAGCAATAGCCCTCCCAGCTTCCCGATATTGGACTTCATCCTAGTCGTCGTTACCCAAGTTTAGCCCTCCTAGGTAAGCCCCGCCCCATCCCTTAGATAAGCCCCGCCCCATCCCTAGGTAAGCCCCGCCCCATCCCTTAGGTAAGCCCCGCCCCATCCCTTAGGTAAGCCCCGCCCCATCCCTTAGGTAAGCCCCGCCCCATCCCTAGGTAAGCCCCGCACCATCCCTTAGGTAAGCCCCGTCCCATCCCTAGGTAAGCCCCGCACCATCCCTTAGGTAAGCCCCGCACCGTGCCCTAGGTAAGCCCCGCCCCTTCCCTTAGGTAAGCCCCGCCCCATGCCCTAGGTAAGCCCCGCCCTGTTTCGAAGCCCCATCCCCAGCGGAAGTTCAGCTCACAGACTTCCGAAGCTCCCAGAACCCGCGCGGCTTTAGGTCGATGGAAACCCCGCCCCTCACCCCAAGCCCTGGCTTCTTCAGCGGGCGGCTCACACGGTGGCAGCGCCGGCGATCAGCACCACACAGCCCCAGATCAGCAGCCCGAGCAGGCGGCCTCTCAGCATTTTCACAGGATTCGGAGACTGGGACAGCGGATACTGGAGGCTTGTGTTCGACTGGGGGTGACCCAAAGTCACCTCACCCTGGTTTGGGATGTCTGTTGACGGTATCTCCTCCTCCACTCTTTGGGGCAACACTGATGGAAAAGGAGGAAGGCCCAGTCCTGGGAGGGCGCGGAGGTCCCGCCAGGGCCAAGGCCAGTTCTCCCCACCTCATCCCGCCTCAAGCACCAGGCCCTCCAGGAGAAAATCCCGCCTGCAATTGCGTGAAGCCGGAACACAGCCAGAGGGAGGCCTGCCAACACCGCTAGAGGCCACACCCAGGGCAGGAAGCCACACCCCGACAGGAAGTTATGCCCCCATAGGCCACGCCTCTAAAGTTGACAGCCCCCAACCCCAAGACCCTGAATCCCACGACTGACTCTCAACTGCCCAGCCCGGACCTGTGACGTGGAAATAGATGATCGTGGCTGGGTCGGATTGCACGGTGCCCAGCTCACAGCGGTAGGTGCCTTGATCCTCTGGACCCACCATGGTCTTGGTCAGAGTGGGCTCTTTCCCCTTGGACACCAAGGTCTCATCATTCTTCCCCCAAACCTAGACCCAAGCTCAAGGGGTCACAGAGGCCTGGGGAATTCAGGGGTCGGGGGAGTTCAGGGGTGAGAAGATCACAGGGCCTCGGTGGGGGAGATGCGAGTCCAGGGTGTGCTAGTCAGGGCATGGGGTCCCCAGGGGGTCGATAGAAGCCAAACCTGGTGAGTCATGGGTCATGGGGGTGGTGGGGGCAGGCCTGTGGATACAGGGGCCAGGGGGCTCACACAGGCCTGCTGGACTTGGAGTTTAAGGGTTACAGGAGTTGGAGGGCCCCACCCTGTAAAAGCTGTAATCGGTCAGGCCTTCAGAGGCACGATGCCAGTTGAGTTCACAGTCCAGAATCATGTCCTCCTTTCGATGGACCTTGACTTGACGCTCTGGGGATGAGGGGTTACTGTGGCATGTTCCTTCACGCTTCCTGGCCCTTCCCCAACCCTCTTCCACTCGGTCTCGGCCCGCCTTCTCTTGTCTGCTGGCTCCGGTGTCCGCCCACTCTAGACTCAGTCTCCCCTCTGGCTCCGCCCCTCTCGCGCCAAGCCCCGCCTGCTGGGCCCAGCTCTCACCCCCGCAGTCCGTGGACTTTCGACAAGCGTGAACCTGCTTCTCACAGTTACTGCACCAGATCAGAGTCTGTAGCATCATACCTGAAGGCACAGCGTCAAGGCTGGAGTCGCCCACTAAGAGGCGGGGCTAAAAGGAGAGGGCAGGGCCAAGGGCTGGGGCGGGGCCCTGTGCCCGAGCCCCGGGAGGTCAGTCCTAGGGGCGGGGCTAGAACGCAGCCCCGGAGGAAGCCGGATCTAACCAGCCTCAGTTCCGAGTGCCGACAGAATGTCACCCGCTCCCCGAGAAGTCCGAGGTGCGGAAGAAATCCTGGAGACCCAGGAACCTCTTAGACGCGGAGAATGTAGAGACACCGAGAGTCCAAAGGGGCAGGCGAAAGGCTGGGTATTCACGGGGCAGGGATGAGGGACAGAGGACCAACGCCCAGAATCCGGACTCACCACATTTGTTGGGACAAAAATCTGCCTCGGAAGAAAGAGAAAAAAATGAGAATCAGATTTCTAACTCAAAGCGGATGACAGAGGGGGCGAAGGAAGAGGCTGGGGGCTCTTGGGTTTGAGGGAGGAAGGACCCGGGTGCCTGGACCCCTGGGTCTGAGGGAGGAGAGGGTTGGGAAAGCTGAGAGATCGGACTCGGAAAAGCAAGCGGCTGGGGACAGGGCCAGCTGGGCTGTGGAAGGAGGCTGGGTTGCCGGCTTCCGGTTTTCCCTCACCCTCTTTTTGAAAGTGAGCAGCGTAACTGGCAAAGGTGTCCTTTTGCAGGCTCAACATCCAGAACAGCTCCTTCACGAAGAGCTCACCTAAGAAGAAGCAGGATGACGCAGAGGGGTCCACCCCCCCGCACCCCCCCACCCCTCTCCCCGCCTGTCCCAGGCGTGAGGTACAGGAAGTTTGCCTCTGTCTGCAAAGCCTGGCATTCTGCTTTTGGGCCTTCTCAGAGAAGAATAGTGAAAATGGATGACCATTTAACATAATGCTGGCCACCGGACTAAGCAAGAACTGGGATGAAGGCACTGTTATGGTCTCCATTTTAGAGATGAAGAAGCTGCGAAATCTCTCGCTCAAGGCCACACAGCTAGAAAGTGACAGAGCCAGAATTTGAACGCAGGCAGTCTGGCTCCAGAGCCCAGTACCTGACCACCAGGTGGCACCAGCGATTACTTCGCTGAGAGATTCTGCAGCCCTCCCCTGGCGACTCTGTGCATTTACCTTTTACATCACTTTCCGTGATGCGTTTCAGATCCTTCAGCAAATTCCAGGATGCCTTTTTCAGTGTGGGCTCATCTGTGGGGGGAGATAGAACCCCAGACTCCAGCGTTACTGTCTCATTCGCTCGCCTAGTCTTAGAAACTACAATACCCAAGGGGCCACTGGGCAAGAATAGGCCTGGTTAAGGGATTACCCGCCCGTTGCCTTCTGGGAGTTGTAGTTTTATTGCACAAAATTGCTGCTAAGAGGTAAGGGAACACGGTATTTGCTGGCCCTGGAGAACGCCGGCATCTGCATCCCAGGCTTCTCCATTCCCGAACCCAGGAGTCCACACCTCCAGCGCTTTCCCCCGTGCACCCAGCAATCCTAGCCCAAGACCCCTCCTTTCCCAGGTCCCAAAAGTCCGCGCTCCGCCCTGCCCTCACCGACGACCCCCATATAGGAATCCTCGTCAAACGGCAGTTCCTTGAAATTCTGCACGGCCTCCTTTACCCTTTTCATCACGTTTTCGTGATGCTCGGGCGCCAGGTGGCCAGGCAGGTAATCCTTCTCCAAGGAGTTTAGCGCCTCCATGACCTCTGAATCACACGTGACACAGCCCCGCGCAGAAAGCAGACAGCCGGCCAGCGCCGCCACCAGTAAAGGAAGCCGCGGCCCCATCGCCGCCAGAGCGCGCAGTCCGCGCACACCCCGGGGGAGGGTCTTCTCACCCCAAACCCAGAGGAGGTGAGCGCCAAACCGAGAGAAGCCCTTCCCTGAGACACGGACCCGCGATTTGCAGGCTGCACCCTTCTCCTTAGGGAACCGAGGAGTCCCACCCTAAACAGCCGCTGCCCGACCTCGACTCCTGACTGTTGTACCCTCAAACACTAGAGTTTGCTGGAGAGCCCTAGACCACCGCTCCACGTCCTTCCATTCTATTTTCCCACCACTCAAAGTAAGGATCCAGGGGGCGACGGCGAGGTTGGTTGCGTGGTATAGGGGACTTTTGACTGAGATCGGAGTCACGATTAGCTCCTGTCTACAAGGCACTCCCACAGCCTCCGCCTTCTAGCTTCCCACAAGGGACCGAATTCCCCAGAGATATTCCCTAGGGTTCCCTTGGACCCGCCCAGAAGCCCAACTCCGAGTCTGATTGGACCCCAACAAAAGGAGGCCCCGCCTATCACTCTATGATGTCACAGAAGCGACCGCTGTTTCAGACTAGAACTTTCCCAGCATCAACAGAGAAGGAAGTACCCTGTCTGCTCTAACTTTCCAAGGCCAAGGAACGGGCTTCTGGCCTTCAGCTTGCTCCTGTTCCTGGGCTCTAGGACCCAGGCTTCGGGTTACATGCCCACCGCCCTTAGGAAACAGCGGCTTTGAGACACAACGACGAGGGAAATGGCCCTTTCTAGCCCTAGGACTACGACTCCCAGAAGGCCCCGGGGTCTCTCCCTTACTGATTACCGCAGCCAACCCCATAGTTCCATGGGAAATGTAGTTCAAAAATGATACGCTGCCCCCACCCCTCCAGCCCCCCACCTCCACCCCCGCCTCCACTTTCTCTCCCCAGTTTCTGGGACTGGATGCCAAGGTCTCACAGGAAGAGAGGGTCTGCGAGTCCCGACGAAAGGAACTGGGGCTCAGAGACCACAAGTCACACAAGTCCGGCAACAAGAGGCTGCCAGATGTGGGCAGGGACAGTACCCCAAGACATGACTCCTGAGAGTCCCCGGAAGTTCCCCACCTTTCCCCCTGCTCACTCGCTGACGCACACGCTGGTGCACACAAGACTCCAAAAAACGCAGACACAGGAGTTGGTGAGGTGGACTTTTAATACATACCTCCATCTCTCCCACCTACGGCCGCTGAGTAGGGAATGGCCCCCCAAAACTCCCTGAGAAGACTAGAAAAGGGGCTTAGATTCCTCCACAAAACTGTAATAAAAATATGTACCTTTAACCCCTTCAAAAAGCACCGAGGGGCTCCTGAAATCTGAGTCAAGAATTCCAATCTCCTTGGCCAGACCCTGTGCTCCTGCCTGGGTCTGCGGCCAATAGTCGGGTCTGCATCCCTTTGGATCCTTTCATCCTTGACTTGCCCAAAGCCAGATTTAGTGGTTCTGTGAAGTCTGGGGCAGACAATGATTGCCAAGGGGCACAATTCCAGGGATTTCTGCAAGCCCGGAAGCCTTTAGACCTGCTGACTTCCAGAAAAATCTATCCCATCCCCCACAGCAGCCCAGCTTAAATGGGGAGGGGCAACCCCAACTCACAGCCAACATGTGCATGCCTGTCTTTGGCAGTTTTTGAGCTTAAAAAAAAAGGTTTTCTGGGGCCGGCCCAGTGGTGTAGTGGTTGGGCTCATGGGCTCTGCTTCGGCTGCCTGGAGTTCACGGTGTCCGCCTCGTCTGGGCTGGGCACGGACCTACGCAGCTCTCAAGCCATGCTGTGGCGGCATCCCACATACAAAGTGGAGGGAGATTGCCGGAGATGTTAGCTCACCAATGATCTTCCTCAATCAACAAGAGGGAAGGTGGCAACAGATGTTAGCTCAGGGCTAATCTTCCTCACCAAGAAAAAAAAAAAAGTGTCCCTGAATTTCTGGAAAGCCTTGCACCAGAAGCTGCAGCGCTTCCGCAGCCATCCCTGTCCCTCACTTGCCACATTTTTAGCCTCTCTGCTCCCCAAAAAAGTCTTTGTGGTTTGTTCAGGGGCAGAGGTGGGATAGAGTTGCATTCTGCTCACCAACTGCCCCAGCTACAGACAGTCTGTCTTCCATCAATCTTTCTGGCAGTGGTGATATGCTGAGCTTCTGGCTGTACCTTCATTAGATTCTTTGCTGAAGTTGTCTGGATTCCAGAAGCCCATGCCCTCTGGAAGGGCCCTGCAGGGTTCCAGTTGGTCCTCTCTAAGTCTCCCCTCTAACAGCACCCCAGAAATACAGAGAGGGAGCTGGTGAGCACTTGCTCTGGAACACCGCTGAATTCCTTCAATACTCCAGGGGAGGAGAAACAGCTCTTCTAGAAACATCCAAGGTGGTCAACTAGAGGGGGGAGTCCCCTGTTCCTGGGGGACAGCCATGTAGAAGTACCCTGGGGAGGGGCTGGGAAGAGCAGGTGGGCACTGTGCCTTCTAGAACTGCCATGAGTTTCTCCAGACACAGCCAGCCATCAGGAATAGATCTTCGGATGGTTCTCGAATGTTCAGGCAGTTGCAGAAAGCCCTCCTTTCTTTCAAAGTCTAGCCAGCTCTGGAAGCTGCTAGGCCTCCAGAGACCCATAGCGCTGGCCCTTGATTGATCAGGCTATTCCAAGAAGTCTCCCGGCCGGTGTCCGGAGGGGAGACAAGTCTGCATTAATGCCCACCCACTCCGGCAGGAAGGCAGCCTCCGGTTTAAAGATCTTCAGGAAGTTCGAGTCAGGCAGGGTGAAATTGGCCAGGTAGACGGTGTCCCCACCAGCCAGGTAGGCGGCCCAGAAGCCGAAGGTGCCAATCGTCATGATGGTGTGGTTGCACTGCGTGAGCAGCGCAAAATCCTTCCCGGGCGAGGCCTCCAGCCCGTTGCCAGCAAAGATCACGTCCCCCCGGGAGGTGTCAATGTTTTGCCGGCACCAATCCATGCCGTTGCTGGTGACCACAAAGATGGGAGCTTCATGCCGCACCCGAAACCAGTCCATAGCCTGCTGGAGGTAGGCGCGATCGCCCACCACGCCTTTCCAGAGCTGGGGCATAACCTGCAGATAGTCCCCTCGGCGCACGTGGACACCCACAAAGGTGCTCGGCCGGCCCCCCGTGCGGCCCAGGCGGAGCTGACTCAGGAAACCCTGGGCGTCTTGCCGCAGGTGGTCGTGCAAGGTGAACTGGCTGCGGACCTGTTCCCGGATGTGGTGGAAGAAGGTCCAGGAGGAGGGGAAGCCGGTGAGTTTCAGCACGGGATGCTCCACGTGGGCGTACTCCTCCGACATCCAGTCATGCAGCTGCAACTTCAGCCAGGACGTCTGGCTGTCCACCTGGGGCGACAGCACAGGCAGGGTGATGCGGAACACGGGGGCCAGGGTGGCATGCATGGCGGGCAGGATGAAGGCCTGGCGGCCGTTGAGCTGGGCCAGGGCCAGCAGCGTGGCATACTGCCCCATCTGGTTACCAAATCGGCCGTCTGGGTGGATGGTCCAGGTTCCTGTGAGGGAGGCAGGCTGCTGGGGACAGGAAAGGGAGGCGTTGGAAGTCATCGTTGTGCCCGACAGGCAGAAGATGGCCACATGAGGTGTCCCAAGGTGGTGGGATGGACACAGGGCAAACAGGTCTACACCGTCGTGAAAGAGGCCTTGGTGGACGTAGAGGAAGGCGATTGAGGAAAGAACACAGACTAGCAGGAAGATGAGACAGAGATGACGTCGGCTGGGGGCCCACATGGCTGCAGGGGAGGAGAGTTGAATTAGCAGATGCTGGGAGCCTGAGAAGTAATGTCAGGGAGCAGACGCCTGAAGGAATGAGGAAACTAAGGGGTCAGGCCCCTGGGTCTGAGGGGAAAGGGGATCAGAGTCTAGGACTCCTGGATCTGAGGGAGGAGAAGCTGGGGGCTTGGAATTTGGGGGGACGGGGATGGGAGACGAGGGAAAATTGGTGGTTTCCAAGACAGCAGTGGTCCGGGATCCGGCACCTCATCTTGGCGTCTCCTTCTCTGGGCCTGAGAGGCTCACTGAAGCTGGACAGTGTTCCATCAAGTCCTGTCTCAGGTGTACCTGTGTATGAAGGGCAGAGTCCACCACTGACGTGCCGGGAAGCAACAGGCCAAGAAGAACTTGCCAGGCTTGTAGGCCCAGGACTCCAGGAGGGATCTCGTTTCCTGGAGGGGCAGGAGTTGTGGGTTGGCGGTGAAGGAGACTGGTCGGGTCATAGGGGGTTAGAAGTTGGGGGCGCACCTCCTGGGACTGAAAGCCCCGATTGCTGGGTCGGAGGCATCCGCAGCTCCCACTCACCTGAGCTCCTGCCGGGTGGCAGATCCACAGACGGCCTGGTGTGGCTGGAGCGAGCGGTCTGCCAGGGCGGCCCACATACGGCCTCTCGCGGAACCTGGGACTCCAGGTTCCCGGGCCCAGCAGCCCTCCCCTCCACGCCGCCTCCCGGGACTGGCTGCGAGGGCTCGGGGAGGGGAGGATGGAGAGCGGGGCGAGGTCCGGTATTAACAGCCTCCGCCCTCCAGGGCAGGCAGATAGCTCCGAGCCGGAGCCCCGCCCCCTCCCTGCCGCCGAGTCCTGGGGCCCCTGGCCAGGGTGCTAGCCCCCGCCCTCGGCCCTCCCCAGACCCGGGGACCGCGACACGCCCCCTCCTCGCCGGCATTGGCCTGCGAGGAGGCTCCGCCCGGGGCAGCCCACCTGGCCGTATCCTTCCGTGGACACGGAGATCCAGCGCCCAGCTGCAGTGCTGGACCCAGGTGTTCCGGTCTGCCCTGTGCATCTGGGTGCGCAGAGCCCGGCCACGCCCCAGCCGCTGGGAAGGGCCGGGACACCTGGTCCCGGCGGAGAGGGAGGTCCCCCGCCCCCTGCCGCGTCCTCCCGGGGGAGATGGAGAACCTGTTTGCCAGGCTGCTCCAGGAGCGGAGGGAAAAATCCCTCCAGCTCTCAGGGTCCCAGCGTGACGGCCTCCAGCCCGAAGCTGTCCCGGCGCCCCCCGAGGGCAGCCGACCCCCAGATCTGCCCCGCCCACCCGCAAATTTGAGGGTCCCGGCCCCCTGACTCTCCTTTGGGGGGATTCCAGGATCTCGCGCCTGACTACTACTTTCTAGACGGGCACGTGGCCAAGGCAGCCTTTGCCGAGGACAGGACTGAAGAAAGCCGGAGTGGAAGAGAGCCGGCCTTCCCTGCCTCCCGCGGAGGTTTCAGCTGCCGGCGCAGGACAGAGGCCTCCCTCCCCTGCAGACCTGAGGCTGTTCCCGTGGTGCAGGACCCTCCCCCCTCCACCCACCCAGCCGAGCACTCCGACCATTGTCATTCAATCAACCAAAGTCAAAGACTCTGGAATCCGACTTCACGCATCAGAGACTTGACCACAATTTCTCCAAACGCAGGAAACCCAGCCCCCAGCCCCCTCCCCCCTCAGCCCCCGGTGACCAGTCTCTGGCCTGTAGGTTCCCGGAAATAGCCCACCCACATTCCCTTTGGGCTCTTGGGTCTAACTTGCTCCTCAGCCTCCTCAAGAGCCTGGCTCAGCCGCCAGCTCTGAATCAGAGACTCATCCTCGCTCCCTCCCGCAACTCCCAAGCTATTTTTGGAGCATCTGTCTGGACCTGTGGTAGCCTCTCTGGTGAAAGAAACACCAGGATTGCATCAGGAAGGAGGAGGAGGCCTGGACCTTGGGTGTCTGGCCAGGGGTTAGTGAGGCTGAGGTTGGCTCGAGGTCAGCGAGAGGCTTCCAGGCAGGACACCTGTGTCCCTGTGGAGGACACTTGGTCATGTAGCAGTTGCTGCTTTCCTGATGATCAGGGAACCTCGGTGACCCCCAGACACCTGCAAATTCAGGTGGAATGCAGAAATTCCAGGGATGGGACAAGGTCTGCGTCAGATGGTTTTCTAACATTCCAGCCCCCTCCTGCAGACCCAGGGGTCCAGGCCCCCAGCCCCTCCTCCCTCAGACCCAGGAGTCTGGGCCCCCAGCCCCTCCTCCCTCAGACCCAGGAGTCTGGGCCCCAGCCCCTCCTCCCTCAGACCCAGGAGTCCAGGCCCCCAGCTGGAAGGACCCCCTGATTGCATCATCCGTTCTGGCTGCCCTGGCCACGGTGGAATCCTAGCTCCTGCCAAGTGGGTCAAATATCATGGGTCAGGCACAGGGAAGGTGATTGGGCGGGTCTGTCCAGATATAAATTCCTGAGCTTCTGCATCCATCCCGAGAGACTTGGCTGTCCTCTCAACTGGGAGTCCAGGTGCAAGAGGACCCAGGCACTCGGCTGTCTGAGCGGCAATCCGTGGATCTGCTTTCCCAGACACCCAGGACCTGAAACAGATTCTACACCGTCCAGCTCTTCAAACCCTAGACCCCAGACCTCGCCCGAGGACGTGAGCCACTGATGGACTGGGACAAGACGGGGTTCAAGTACCAGGGACTGTGGGTCCCTGTGCTGGCTGTCCTTCTGCTGGGAGCCTGCCAGTCACACCCCATCCCTGACTCCAGTCCCCTCCTCCAATTCGGGGGCCAAGTCAGGCAGCGCCACCTCTACACAGATGATGCCCAGGAGACAGAGGCGCACCTGGAGATCAGGGCTGACGGCACTGTGGCAGGAGCTGTCCACCGGAGCCCAGAAAGTGAGTGTGGGGGAAGGGCCGAATCCTGAAGGAGGAGGGGTTGGGGCCCCAGGATCTTGGGTCTGAGGGAGGACAGAGCTGAGGACCTGGACCCCTGGGTCTGAGGGAGGAGGGGCTGGGGCTGGACTCCTGGGTCTGAGGGAGGAGGGGCTGGGGGCCTGGACTCCTGGGTCTGAGGGAGGAGGGGCTGGGGCCTGGACCCCTGGGTCTGAGGGAGGAGGGGCTGGGGCTGGACTCCTGGGTCTGAGGGAGGAGGGGCTGGGGCTGGACTCCTGGGTCTGAGGGAGGAGGGGCTGAAAGCGGGGTCTGGAAGAGGAGAGAGCTGGGAGCCTGAAGTCCTGGGTCTGAGGGCAGAGGGACTGGGATAAGGCCCTCTGAACCCCTGACCACTTTCTCCCCTCAGGTCTCTTGGAGCTGAAAGCCCTGAAGCCAGGGGTAATTCAAATCTTGGGAGTCAAGACATCCAGGTTTCTGTGCCAGGGGCCCGACGGGACGCTGTACGGATCGGTGAGTTTCTGGGACCCCCTCCTTGCACTCCACCCTTCCTCCAACCATCTTCGCAATCTGGGGTACCACATCTCGAACCTGTGGCCCCAGGCCACACTTGGCTCTATGCTATCTGTGCGCCGCAACCTCACCGAAACCCCTGGAGGCAGGAGCTGTTGTTAGCAATGTTTGCAAGAAGAGTAAACTGAGGCTCAGGCAGGGACATGACCAGCCCCAAGTCATGAGGCCGTGAATGGCAGAGTGGCCTGAGAGGCCAAGTCTTGTGACTAGCCACCGCTGCTGACCACACGTGTTCCTGGGAGTCTGGCTCATGCTGGGCATGGGGTCACTCAGGGAACCGATGGCCTGTAAAGTCACCAAGACCCTGGGTGGTAGCCAGACACCTCTGCTTGGCCTTAGCTTTGACCTGTCCCTGGGCTGGAATGTTCCTCTTTGTGAAGCGGGGACAGGAAGGTGGGCCTTGCAAGACTGCGCTGGCGTAAAGGAGGAGCCTGACCCTGTTGTGTCCTGGAGGAGGGGGTGGGCGGCCTGGACTCCTGGGTCCTGCGGCAGCAAGATGCAGAGGAATCTCATGTCTCCAATCTCTGCTCATGTCCCCTCAGCTCCACTTCGACCCCGTGGCCTGCAGCTTCCGGGAGCTGCTTCTCGAAGACGGCTACAACGTTTACCAGTCTGAGACCCTTGGCCTCCCACTCCGCCTGCCCCACCACAGCTCCCCATACCGGGATCCGGCCCCTCGGGGACCCGCCCGCTTCCTGCCCCTGCCAGGCTTTCCCCCAGCACCCCCGGAGCCTCCAGGGATCCCGGCCCCCGAGCCCCCGGACGTGGGCTCCTCGGACCCCCTGAGCATGGTGGGGCCTTCACGCGGCCGGAGCCCCAGCTACACTTCCTGAAGCCACAGGCTGTTTATTACTGGGTCTCCTCTTTATTTATTGGGTTATTTATCTTATTTATTTTTTTATTTTTCTTACTTGGGATAATAAAGAGTCTGAGAGGAGGATCAGAGTGAGCACGTGTGTTTGAGGGAAGAAATGGGATCTTTCTCCTTGTTCCTCATTGATCCCCAAAGTCCCTCTGCCCCCTGTTGCTGTAAGGCTGCTGGAAGGTCCCAGCCTCCCCCTGAGCCTCAGTTTTCTGTTCCGCTAAAGTGTCCCCGGGGACTCTGGACTATCCCTGACCTTTGACAGGACAGAACTTGTTATCTCCACCACCCCATCCCCGCCCCTAACCTCCAGTTAGTGTTGTGGAACCATTTCTCAGGGGTACCTCAATAGTGGGATTCTTTTTAGTGACACTGCAGACCCACAGCCTCATGGGAGATGTAGTTTTCTGGATTCATTTAGCACTAGGAATAGGAAGACATCTCGGTCCTCAGCGCTAGGGGAAGGACTCCTGCACCCTGGGGGTGTAATTGGTGCTAGGATGGCACTCTTGGGCCCTGAGGGATCAGAGGGCTGGACATCTGGACATCTGGGTCTCAGGAGAACAGGGGAGTGGGAACCAGGACAGCCTGGTCTGTGGGAGGAAGGACTGGGGGCCCAGACTCCTGCTCTGAGAGTGGAGGGACTGGGGATTGGAGTCCTGGGTCTCAGGAAGAGGATATGAGGGTCTGAATGCTTCCAACCACGTACTTATGGGCTTCGGAGTCTAACTACTGTCAGTGACATCCTTTCACAAGATTGGAACTTTGTCCAACCACTAAAAAGAAAGGATAGGGGGCCAGCCCCATGGCCGAGTGGTTAAGTTTGCGTGCTCCACTTCAGTGGCCCAGGGTTTCACCAGTTTGGATCCTGGGCACGGAACACGGCACCACTCATCAGGCCATGTTGAGGTGGTGTCCCACATGCCACAACTAGAAGGACCCACAACTAAGAAAATATATACAACTATATACTGGGGGGATTTGGGGAGAAAAAGCAGAAAAGAAAAAACGAAAGAAAGGATAATCAGGGCTGGCCCGGTGGCGTAGTGGTTAAGTTCATGAGCTCTGCTTCAGCAGCCTGGGGTTTGCAAATTCGGCTCCCAGGTGTGGACCTACACACTGCTCATTAAGCCATGCTGTGGCAGCATCCCACACACAAAATAGAGGGAGACGAGCATAGATGTTAGTTCAGTGACAATCTTCCTCAAGCAAAAAGAGGAAGATTGGCAACAGATGTTAGCTTATGGCTGATTCTCCTCACCATCCGCCAAAGAAGGATAATTAAGTAACACGACAGAGGTGGTAATCATTGCTACAATGACAATCATTACCATATACAAGTGTATCAAATTAACACGTTACATGCCTTAAATTTACACAATGTTATATGTCAAATGTATTTCAATAATAACTTTTTTTAAAGTATGGAGCGTTGTCGTTCCAAAAGGGAGATTCTATTGAGTAATGGTGAGGTATCTGAGGACCCAGAGCACCACAGCATCTTCCAACCATCCCATAGCCCCTGCACCCACCTACTGCCTGGGGCCTCTCTCTCTCTTTCTCTCAGACACACACACACACACACACGCGTGCGCGCGCGCAAAGACGATTTGACATCTGTGTTTCTCAGCTGTGAGGCAGCCTCCCGCCTAGGGGTGAGGCCAGGGAGGAAATCTTCAATCTTCACAACACTGCTGCTTCTTTCTTTTTCTCCCTATGCTGGTACTGGTTTGGCCCCATCCACTTATATTTCGGCCCGTGGGGCTCCAGCGTCAGTTGGTTTTGTGGAAGTTTGTGTTTGCCAGCTTTGTCTGTCCTGCTTGCTGTACGTGGGGATTTTTGTGGACTCGGGGGGAGGTAGTGGAATTTGGAAAGATTAAGAAACTGTGCTACCTAACCTGAATCTAATCACGAGGCCACATCAGGCAAATCTCAAATGAAGGACTTCCGCAAAACAACCGGCCTTGACTCTTCAAAAATATCAAGGTCAAGAAAGACAAAAAGAGAGGAACGTTTCCGATGAAGAGACCAGAGAGACAGCATGACGAAATACAGTTCATTGAGCAATCCAGGTGACATCCTGGACATTAATAAGGTGCTTGATGAAATTTGAATGAGTTCTGTACATTAAATAGTAATTTATCCATGTTGAATTTTCTCATTTTGAATTGCGTTGTGATTATTACAAAGAATGTCCTTGTTCTTAGCAAATACACACTGAAGTATTTAGGACAAAAGGGCATGATATCTCCAGTGTTTTCTCCAATGTTTCTGGAAATGTAAATATATAATAATATAGAGAGATAGAGAGTGAGTGATAAAGCGTCCGGGGGGACAGGAATAGTGATAATTGGGAAGCTCCGGTAGAGGATACACCAAGTTCTTTGTACACGTCTTAAAACTTTTCTCTAAGTTTGAAATTAGATCAAAGTTACTCCTGCTCCCCAAAGTTCCATTCTGTAGCCCCTGCTGCTATCTTGCTTCCTTTCACACATTCTTCTAAATGCATGAGTGAGCTTTTAAGAAGAAAGAGAAATCTCCTCCCCCCTCCCCCCCCCAAAAAAGAAAGAAAAGCAAAAGGAAGGGAGGTGGAAAGAAAGTTCGGAGAAAGAGAGGGGATGGGAAGGAAGAAAACCCGAGAATGAAGGAAAACTCTGAGTGGAAATTGTGAAATGGCCGTGCAGCTTCCTGGGATCTGGTGCCATTGAGATGGGGACATATGGTTCAAGGTGAAGCTCAGGGGTCACAACTTTATTGAAAGCCTGGTGTTTAAAATCCTAATCCACTCACAACAGAATATTATTCAACCTTAAAATGGAAGGAAATTCTGACACACGCTACACCATGGATGGACCATGAAAACACTCTGCTAAGTAAAAGAAGCAGGACACACCAGGACAGATATTGGGTGATCTCACTTAGATGAGGGATCTAGAAGAGGAAAATTCATAGGAACAGGAAGTAGAATGGTGGTGGCCGTGGGCTGGGGGAAATGGGGAGTTAGTGTTTAATGGGGACAGAGTCTCAGTTTGGGAGGATGAAAAAGTGCTGGAGATGGATGGTGGAGATGCTTGCACAACGATGTGAATGAACTTAGTGCCACTGAACTGTACACTTAAAAATGACTAAAATAGTAAACTTTACGCTGTGTGTATTTCACCACAATAAAAAAAAAATCCACCAAACTGCACTAAAAAAAACTTCAAAGAGATTTTCCTGTTTCTGTTTGGGCTCTGGATGGAAGAAAAATGATTCTCTATTGAAAACTGTGTAAACACCACACCAGGCTCATGTGGAATGTTCATGAAATCACCCTGGGTGGTCGAAGTACTCCCAAGCTGAGCAATCAGCAGCACCGTGGTTGGGCTTGTGACATCCCTGGGGCTTCTGGCCAAAGCAAAGACGAAGCTTCTCTGGAGAGACGTTGCTCAACTCAGATCTCACAGAGCAAGTCTTGAATGAGCTCACAATCCAAAATCACAAAATACGCGAGAGAACTAGGCATGCGGCATATGCCAGCAAATACACGGGCCAACAGCACTAGGCAGCCTGCCCCACTCTGAAATAACTTTAAAGTGTAAAACTGTCAAAGAGATATGATTGCTCAAGATCTTTTTGAAAAATTATGATCAAATACACACAACATAAAATTTACCATCTTAACTATTTTAAGCATCCCGTTCAGTAGGATTGGATATATTCTCATCAATGTGCACCGATCTCCATTTCTCCCTTTTCCAAGCCTCTGGCCACCAGGCTTCTACTTCCTGTTTCTATGAATTTTACTACTTTAGATACTTCATATAAGTGGGATCATACGGTATTTGTCTTTTTGTAAATACCTTATTTCTTTTCTTTTCTCAGCACTGTTTTTTTGTTTTGTTTTTGTTTTTGTTTTGAGGAAGATTGGCCCTGAGCTAACATCTGCTGCCAATCCTCCTCTTTTT
This sequence comes from Equus quagga, assembly GCF_021613505.1. Classification (NCBI taxonomy): domain Eukaryota; kingdom Metazoa; phylum Chordata; class Mammalia; order Perissodactyla; family Equidae; genus Equus; species Equus quagga. The sequence goes on along the minus strand of NC_060279.1, from coordinate 89,777,876 downwards.
GCTGAGGAAGACTGGCCCTGAGCTAACATTCGTGCCCATCTTCCTCTACTTTCTATGTGGGATGCCTGCCACAGCCATGTCTATACCCAGGATCTGAACCAGGGAACTCCGGGCCACCAAAGCAGAACATGCAAACTTAACCACTGCACCACCAGGCCGATCTTGTTTTGTGTTTTTGAAGTATACTTTTTTTGGTAAAGAAGACTGGCCCTGAGCTAACATTTATTGCCAATCTTCCTCTTTTTTTTTCCCTCCCCAAAGCCCCAGTGCATAGTTGTGTATCCTAGTTGTAGGTCCTTCTAGTTCTTCTATGTGGGACGCCACCACAGCATGGCTTGATGAATGGTATGTAGGTCTGCACCCAGGATCCCAACTGGTGAACCCCAGTACACCGAAGTAGACCACGTGAACTTAACCACTCGACCTCAGGGCCAGCCCCCTGTGAATATCTTTTTTCATCTAATGTAATGTTTTCAGGGTTCATCCACGCTATAGCATGTGTCAGAATTTTCTTTCTCTTTGAAGCTGAATAATATTCCATCATATGGATATACCACATTTGTGTATTCATTCAACCATCGATGGGCATTTGAGTTGCTTCCACCTTTTGGCTATTGTGAAAAATGTTACTATGATCATGGATTTACAAATATCTCATCAAGACCCTGATTTCAATTCTTTGATTGTATACCCAGAAGTGGAGTTGCTGGATCATATCATAATTTTATTTTTAATTTTTTGAGGAACTGCCTGTGATGGTTAATTTTATGTGTCAACTTGACTGGACTAAGGGATGCCCGGATAGCTGGTAAAGCATTGTTTCTGGGTGTGTCTGTGAGGGTGTTTCTGGAAGAGATTAGCATTTGATTTTAGTAGACTGAGTAAAGAGATCCACCGTCATCAACATGGGCAGACATCATCCAGTCCATTGAGCGTCTGAATGGAACAAAAAGCCCGAGGAAAGGCAATGTCTCTCTGTCTCTCTTCTTGAGCTGAGACATCCATCTTTTCCTGCCCTTGGACATCAGAGCACCTGGGTCTCTGGCTATCAAACTCCAGGGCTTATACCACCGGCTGTCCTGCGTCCCCAGCTTGCAGACAGCAGATTGTCGGACTTCTCCGCCTCCATAACTGTGTGAGCCTGTTCCTATAATAAATCCCCTTTTATATCTATCTACGTGTCCTATTGGTTCTGTTTCTCTGGAGAACCCTGACTAATACAACACCATCCTGTTTTCCACAGCAGCCACACCATTTTACATTCCCACCAACAATGGTCAAGGGTTCCAATTCCTCCACGTCCTCAACAACACGTTATTTTCTGGTTGGGTTTTGTTTTGTTTTGGTTTTTGCTAGCAGTCATCCTGATGGGTGTGAGGTGACATCTCATTGTGGATTCGATTTGCACTTCCCCCATGATTAGTGATGTTGAGCATCTTTTCACGTGCTTGTTGGCCATTTGTATATCTTCTTTGGAGAAATGTCTGTTCAAGCCCTTTGCCCATTTTTTAATCTGGTCATTTGTTTATCGTTGTTATTGAGTTGTAAAAGTTCTTTGTACATTCTGGATATTAACACCTTATCAGATTTGAGTTGTAAAAGTTCTTTGTATATTCTGGATATTAACCCCTTATCAGATATATGATTTGCAAATATTTTTTCCCATTCCATAGGTTGACTTTTCACTGTCGATTGTGTCCTTTGATGCACAAAGTTTTTAATTTTGGTGTAGTCCAATTTACCTATATTTTGTTGTTGCTTATACTTTTGCAGCCTCTTCCAAGAAATCATTGCCAAATCCAACGTCATGGGGCTTTTCTCCTAAGAAAAGCTTTCTTCTAAGAGCTTTATGGTTTTAGGTCTTACAGTTAGGTCCCTGATTTAATGGAGTTAATTGTTGCATAAGAATAAGGTAAGGGTCCAAGTTCATTTTCTTGCATGTGGAGATCAAGTTTTCCCAGTACTATTGGTTGAAAAGATTGTGGTGATATTTTTAATGCCGGAAGAGCTTTTGTGTGTGGACAAAAATATTTACAACTGTGTGGGTTTTTTTGGTAATGATTAATTAATTTTTAAATAATCAACTTTTTCTAAACATTCACTAACTACTTCCACAGCTAAAAATAACAAGTCATGAATTTCACAATTTTAGATTTTCCCAAACATTTGAACATTGACAGCAAATTGAATCAATGAACTTTTCACAAGTCTGGTATCTCAGATTTCCTTAAATGAGTTAAGTGCCTTGAAGAGAAGAAAAACAGTAGTACAATCTTGAGCGTATTTTTCACAATATACGAGATTCTCACAAATGCTTTAAATATCTTCAAGGACAGACAGATAGGAGTACAGTAATTATTAAATTGATCTGTTTCCTTACATTGAACTCATTACAAATGTGCCAGCATTGTGGATATAAATGTATTTCTTCAATACGTCTATTCTGGTCAAAATTTTGATTCAACAATCCCGAAACTGCCTCTTACCTGTGGTTTTTCTTATCTGTAGGAGATATAGGCTACACTCACCCCCAGCTGAGGTTAGAGTTAACAGTTTGATGGTTGAAGATTCAGGCCTGGGACGTGAGCACCGGGGTCCCTTCCAGGCGGATTCTCACCAAGCCTGAATTCCAGGAGGACTAGCCTTTGTCACGACCACACGAATTAGGAAATTGACTTTGGAGATCCCGACTTATTTCCTACAGCGATTTGCTCGGAGTATCGTATCTTTATAGCACAACCTGAAAAACATGTTCTAAGAGTCATATCGTTTTAATAGCCTGGGAGGTCAGATTATTAGGAGCTGTTTGTTCCGGGGCCTGCTCTGTTAATCGCGTGGAACATTTCCTCTTTTATTATACGTGCAGGGTGAGCCTGTTCTCCCTCTGCCTGTTCTGGTGAGGCTGTTCTGTTGTCTCTTTAGTATGAAGCTCGCCCTCCATCTCTGCGACCCCCTTTGACAACTGGAAGTACCCCGGAGGCTCCGGCAGGAGACTGTATGGAGGAGGGGTAAAGGGACTTCTTTTCTGCCTCCAGCTCCAGCCTGCATCTTGCCACCAGCCTGCGGCAGCAATGGCTCCAGCTTCCAGTTACTTTTGGCACTTCCAGCACCAGCCAGCCACAGCACCTTGGTAGGGAGATTTGCAGCCCCCTGGATAAGAGTACTGTCCCCCATAGTCCGTGTCCACTTGCTCATAGTCCCCTCCCCAGATGTCTGGATTCTACCCTGCAGAGACCACTCCTTCGAGCTCCTACACCCTGGGTGTTTGAGCTGCTTCTTACAGCTGTTACCTCGACCACCTCAGAGATCAAGTTTTGCTCTTCCAGCCTCCTAGCATTTGCGTAGCCAATTCCCTCTAATAAATTCCATGTATCTGAAATATCTGGCATGCTTTCTGTTTTTCTCAGTGGATCTAGAAAACTGGTCTGTTTCAGTTCAATTGAAAGCCTTTGGTCAAATTTGAAATCACAGCTTATCTTTCTAACAAAGCTGAAGACCCACAATATTGACAACTAGGGGCCAGCCCAGTGGCACAGCTGTTAAGTTTGTACATTTCACTTCGGTGACCTGGGGTTCACCAGTTTGGATCCTGGGTGCGCACATGGCACCACTTGGCACGCCATGCTGTGGCAGGCGGCCCACATATAAAGTAGAGGAAGATGGGCACAGATGTTAGCTCAGGGCCAATCTTCCTCAGCAAAAAGAGGAGGATTGGTGGCAGATGTTAGCTCAGGGCTAATCTTCCTCAAAAAGAAAAATATTGACAACTGAAATGAACAGGTTCAAATGTCTAAAGACATTTTTTTTTTAAAGATTAGGATTAAGAAAAACCAAGACACTATTAAAAGAACAGGCAAGTTTGGAAAAGAACAGAACAGAACTTCTAGCAGGAATGAAACATACAAGGAAACAAGCTAGTCATTGAAATGAGAAAGTTGTCAGAAGAGTCAAACAGCAGATTAGAAACAGCAAAAGGGAGAATTCATGAACTGGAAGATAGATCTCAGGATATCACCCAGAAGGTACTACAGAGAGACAAGTTGATGGAAAATTGAGGAAGAAATTAAGAGACGTGGAAGGTAGAATGAAAAGGTTCAGTAAACTTCTGGAAGAAAATGTAGAGGTGAAGGAGAGGTAAGCTTCAAGAAGGGACTGGCTGAGCACTTCTAGAACTGATGAAAGAAGTGAACTCCTAGGTGTAGGAAGCACATCGTGTCCTGGGCAGGATAAAAGAAATGCACACCTCGACATAGCCTAGTAAATCTGCAGAACAACAAAGACAGAGAAGACACTTTAAAAAGCCAGGAGTTAGAAAACTTGCTTACAAAGGAGAGACAATTAGATTGACAATCAACTTGTCAATAGCAACGATGGAAGCCAGAAGTCGGTGGTTTAATATCGCCAAAGTGCTGAAAGAAAATAACTGTAAACCCAGACACCACCTTTAAAGAAGGAGGACAAAGAAAGGCATTTTCAGGCAAATAAAAACTGGAAAATGTTCCCTCTGGAGGTCCCTTCCTGAAAGCACTGCTGAAGAATGTAATTTACCAGGAGGAAGTGAACAAGCGATGGCCTCAGACTTTTATACTTCAAAAAGACAATGGAGCAATGCCTATCATGGCCACAAGGAAATAAAGTGTGATCTTAAAATTTCATACCCAGCCAAACAATATAATGACAATAAACAATATTTCTGAGCATGTCAGAACGTGGGGAATGGAGCTCCCGTGAGCCCCTGCAAGGAGATTACTAGAGATGAATGGTGATATTGCATCAAAAGAATAGAGGAATTAAGGGGCCAGCCCGGTGGCACAGAGGTCAGGTGCGCACATTCTGCTTCAGTGGCCTGGGGTTCACAGGTTCAGATTCTGGGTGCCGACATGGCACTGCTAGGCAAGCCATGCTGTGGTAGGCGTCCCACATAGAAAGTAGAGCAAGATGGGCATGGATGTTGGCTCAGGGCCAGTCTTCCTCAGCAAAAAGAGGAGGATTGGCAGCAGATGTTAGCTCAGGGCTAATCTTCCTCAAAAAAAAAAGAAAGAAAGAAAGAAAGAAAGAAAGAAAGAAAGAAAGAAAGAAAGAAAGAAGGAAAGAAAGAAAGAAAGAAAGAAAGAATAGAGGAATTAAGAGAAATTTCTACCAAAATAGGGGAGACTTCTGATTTGAAAATGGTGGTGGAGGGGAAATACAACCATTTTTTCTCCCTTCCTCTCATAAAACATCCCAAATATCAAAAAGAGCACCTTTTTGTCCCTGATATTTTTTCACCTAATGCTATGTCTTGGCACTCTTTCCATATGAATACCTAGAAAACGTTTTATTCTTTTATACAGCAACATAATATTCCATTGGTTGGATGTACCATAATTTAATAAATCTGTTTCTTTTCAACAGATACTTGAGCTGTTTCCAATCTGTTGCCACGTCAAAGCATGCTACAAAGAATATGCTTGTATATTCTTCGTTTGGTATGTATATAGATAACTTGTAAGCTAAATCTCCCAAAATAGGATGCCTGGGCCAAAGAATACATTTGGAATGTTATAGATGCTGCCAAATTGCCCTCTATAAAGGTAGCATCAGTTTGTGTTCTTACCTATAATCTATGCGTTCCTTTCCCCACCCAGAGTGTGTTATCAGACTTCAGGATTTTTGTCATCTGAGACAGGGAAATGGTATCAAGGTGTGGCCTTAATTTGCATTTCTTTTTTTGTCATTGAGGTCCAGCATCTTTTCATAGATTTACAAGCCATTTGAATTTCCTTCTCAGGGAACTATATGGATTTATCCTTCGCCTATATTTGTATTGGGTTGTTGGTCTTTTTCACAATGGTTTCTATAGTTCTTTATATGTTAAAAAATTATGGGCTGGCCCCATGGCCCAGGGGTTAAGTTCGCGCCCTCCCCTTCGCTGGCCTGGGTTTTCACTGGTTCGGATCCTGGGCGCAGACATGGCGCTACTCATCAGGCCACACTGAGGTGGCATCCTACATGCCATAACTAGAAGGACCTACAACTAAAATATACAACTATGTACTGGGTTGATTTGGGGAGAAAAAGCAGAAAAAAAAAAAGAAATTAGCCCTCTGAATATGAGTTGCAAATATTTCCCCCCCATTTGTCATATATCTTTTGAGTTTGCTTAAGGTGTTTTGTGTGCCATGCAAAGTTTGTTCTTTAAAAAATAGTAACTTTTCCTAACTTTGAAACAATCACAAACTTACAAAAAATATTTGAAAGTACAGTACGAACAGCTCTTATTTTCCAGGACCATTTGAGAGTAAGAGGTCCACCTGAAGTCCCATTACCACTAAGATGCTAAATGCTAAGAACATGCCTGAGCATTTATTTCTTACAAAGTTGTTCTCCTACAGAACCACAGCACGACCGTCAATCCATTATTATCCTGGCATCTTCAGAATGCGTTCAAGCTTTGCCAGTTGTCCCAATCATACCGTTTAGAGCGAAAGAATGCAGTTCAGAATCATGCATGGCTTCACTTGTTACGTCTCCCAGGAGGGACCAGTTCCTCCAACTTTCCTGACTTGCGTGACCTTGACATTTTTGAAGATGACAAGCCAGTTATTTTGTCATCTGTCCCCTCAAATGTGTTTGTCTGGTGTTCCCTCATGATCAGTTTCTTTGGCAGCAAAACTTCTAATGTGATGTTGTGCTCTTCTCGTTGCACGTCCGGGGCTCCTGACCTCTGTTTCTCCGGTTACTCATGATATTTACTTTGGCCACACGATTAAGGTGACATCCGCCAGTCTTAGCCATCACAAACTCACTCTTTCTCCCTCTGTAATTAATGAGAACTTTGTAGGGAGGTACTTTGAAACTGTACAATATCCCACTCTTCATCAACCTTTCAAGTTATTCACTAAATTCTCCCTGTGCAGACTCTTGGTTTCCTATTTTATTCCATGAGTTAGGAAGAAAATTACCAACATAGGAATAAACTTGTAATCATTCTTTATTCTCAGTGGTTAAAATTCTTTCTTTTGATGTTTTATTTATTTGTTTGTTTTGGGGGTGCTCTATTTAGTTCACTATTTTCCCAACAAGAGCCCCTTTCAAGCTGATTTCTGTGTCCTTTCCACACGCCCTCTCATTCATTGAGCATTCCCTTGCTGTCTGATATAGCAAAACATCCCAGGCTTCTCTGGTTCTTTCCATAACTCGACTCTAGGATCAGCCATTACTCCGTGGAGCTCTGGGTCCTTTCAGTAGAGAATGGGAAGCTGAGATCTGAACCCTAAGGGGCCTCATTGCTTCTTTTGGGGTTTTGTCGGTCACAGGTCATCCCAGTGAACAGAGTACTACAGATGATATAGAGATTTCTCACATTGTATATGCATATACAATGTGTATATTATATATTGTGTCTATATTGTGTATATATGTGTGTATGTACACAAATCTACATATTAGGTATATATAAGTATACACATATGTATATATTAGGTGTATGTACCTTTACATATTTCCACATCTATTTATGTATATTGAAAACCATGAATTCACAACAATACTGGTCCAACTAGTCAAGTCCAACTCCTCTAGTTTTTATACCCCCCTTTTTATAAAGTTTTATAAATATACCATATTTATACCCCCCTGCTCCAGCAGTGAAAAATCTGACTTCCATTTTCCTTAACTTACTTCTTTGATCAATTCCCCGGTATGTTATCCATCCCCCCTCCACCCCCCTGCCCAAATTCTCATCACCATTTCACTCCCCAAGCCAGTTGGCCCCCCTCCCATCACAAACCCCTTACACCTCCCGCTTGAGAGCTCCTGCTATGCTGAGCTGCCGTACGAGTCGATGCCCTCCTCACTCCCTAAGGTCCGGACACCCCATTCTGGGCCACCAGCCCCCCCCCCCCACCCTAGGCTGGCCTTCCCTGCTTCACCCAAGAGCCTTAGGACTACATTGTTCAGGAAGAAAAGGAAAGGGAGGAGGAAGAACGTTTGAATCTACTCCACGTGTTTAAGTGTATCTGTATTTTCTTTTCTGGCTTCTCGATTTTGAGGCATAATTCAAAGCCTTTCTCTAACCCAGGTTATAAAGGAAATCTTGCAGTATTTATTTCTCAGGTTAACAATGAAATCTTTGATTCATTTAGGGTTTATTCAGCATATTATTTTTTCCATTCCTTCCTTCTCTTGGGTTGATGGGGTTTTCTTTATTCCTCTTTTTTCGTATTTATTTTTCTTATCAAAGTTATACATGGACACAGTTAAGTCATAAAGCATTATGTGTTCAGTTTAAACTTTCACATCGTGCCCCATTGGCAAGGGATCCCTGAATCCTGGTTAAAGCAACGTTAACAACAGAGGCAGATAAACTCTGAAATACCAGTGGCTCAAACAACGGATTTTTATTTCTCGTTCATGTGGAGTCCAGTCAGCAGAGAGGCAGAGATAGGAAGCCGGGCTGATGGCTGCTGTGCGGTCATAACATGTGGGCCTCAAGGTCTCCCTGAGTGTGGTAGCCAGGCTCCAAGAGGAACCCCAATAATCTCCACCTCCTAACAGCCACACACTGCGTAGTCCTCTCCCATGATGCACTAGGGTTGGTCTGTGTGACCAACAGCACATGGCAGAAGTGATAGGATGTCACTTCTGAGAGTAGGTTATAAAGACTGTGGCTGGGGCCGGCCAGTGGCGCAGTGGTTAAGTGCACACGTTCCACTTCGGCGGCCCGGTGTTCACAGGTTCCGATCCCGGTTGCGGACATGGCACCGCTTGGCAAAAGCCATGCTGTGGCAGGCATCCCACATACAAAGCAGAGGAAGCTGGGCACAGATGTTAGCTCAGGGCCAGTCTTCCTCGGCAAAAAGAGGAGGATTGGCAGCAGATGTTAGTTCAGAGCTAATCTTCCTTAAAAAAAAAAAAAGACTGTGGCTTCCATCTTGGGCTTTCTCTCTTTCTTTCTCTCACATCACTTGTTCTGGGGGACACCATCTGCTGAGCCATGAGAACACCCAAACAGCCTATGGTGATGCCAACAGCCAGTGAAGAACTGAGGCCTCCAGCCAACAGCCATGTGAGTGAGCTTAGAAGTCGGATGACTGCAGCTCTGGCTAACAGCTTGATCGAAAGTTCATGAGAGAGGCTGGCCCAGTGGCGCAGCGGTTAAGTGCACACATTCCGCTTCCACGGCCCGGGGTTCGTCAGTTCGGATCCCAGGTGCAGACATGGCACTGCTTGGCAAGCCATGCTGTGGTAGGCGAGCCACATACAGAGGACAATGGGCACTTATGTGAGCTCAGGGCCAGTCTTCCTCAGCAAAAAGAGGCAGATTGGCAGCAGATGTTACTCATGGCTAATCTTCCTCAAAAAAAAAAAAAAAGAAAAGAAAAGAAAAGAAAGATTATGAGAAAGCCAGAGCTAGAACCACCTGGCTAAGCTGCTCTGGATCCTGACCCTCAGAAACTAGGTGACATAATAAATGCTCGTTATTTTAAGCTCTGAGGAATTGGGGAGGTAATTTGTTACACAGCAATAGATAACTAATACACTGGCATCCACATCCAGTCAGCAGATGGAGAAGAGAGAAATGGACACCTGTGGAGATTTTTATGGATCAGACTTGGAAGTGGAGCCCAGCTCTTTTGCCTGTACTCCATTGGACAAAACCAGTCACATGACCCCACATCCATGCAAGGGAGGCTGGGAAATGTAGTCTCTCCATGGGCACAAAGGAAGGGGAACACAAATTCTTGGAAGTAGCTGACTTTCTCTGTCACCACCACTTCCGCTGCCTGGGAAATTCCTCCCCCATCATGACCCAGTTCAAATGGCACATCTTTCAGGAGACCTTTCTCAATCCATTAGCCCACTCCATCCCCCAGTGACCACTCTCTCTTTACTAGATTCTCACTAAAATGTGTGAGCTGGGTTTAGAGTTGGATTTGCTGCCAAAAATGTCTCATTCACCCTCCACCTACATCCTCCTCACAAACCTGCTTCCTGGAGGATTAAGAGTGTGTTTCAGTATTGTTTCTGGGATTTCCTTCCAAGTTTCAGATCTCTATGAGGCAAACTGTGAAGCTGTTACTTTTGAAGTCCATACACATGCAGATAATTAAAACTTATAAGATCTCTTATAAGTTATAGAACTTATAAGATAAGTTATAAAACTTATAAGTGGATCCTAAGGTGCACCTGACTTCAGAGATGTTAAAATGTGCCCCTTAGATCAATGAAGCAGGGTATAGCAGATATTCTGCCTACTGGATTCATTGAAATTTGCCCTTTCAAGCTAGCAGGTGGCTAAGTACACAAGATAGGGTTGCAAATGAGCGTCATTATTTTTAAATACTTAGCATGAAAAAGTTCACCTGGGTTTTGAAATCCTTTTACCTTATCACAGGAACTTTCAATGGTTGTCAATGAAAGAGAAAGGAAAGATGTGAGGTTAATTTTTAAACTTTTTATTCTGACATATAACATAAGTACATAATGCATTGTCAACACAAATAGCCAATAACCATTCTATAGATAAGAAAGATAAGATAAGTTTTATTTGATCCAAGCTGAGGACTAGCCCAGGAGTGCAGTCTCCAGCAAGGAAGAAAGCTCTCTGGAGAAACATGGTTCTCAGTATAGTTCTGTATCTTTTTAGAACGAAGAACGTAAATCAGACATGTTAAAATACATATTCCTCAAAGTTTCAAAGAGATGTTTAGTTACATATTAGCAATGTACACAGTAGGTCCACATGACATGGATGTCTGGGAAAGGAAGCAGTGCTGGTACTGGTGTCCTAGGAAAGGAGGTATACATCTGTATCTTCAATGAGTGCATTCTTTACTTCCGGATAATGTTTAATGCATCCTTTACTTGAATGGTTAAGGCAGATGTACAATGTATGTTTGACAGGGCATAAGCCAAGCTTCTTTAATTTACATACAGTTCAGGCTGAATCAAGTTTAAACCAGAATAGCTTCCCCATACACTTCAATATGTGAAAATTTCTTATATCAACATAAATAAAACATAAATGTGTGGTATATTAGTTTCCTAAGTTTTCTGTACCAAATTACTATTCATTTGGTGCCTTCAAATAACAGAAATTTATTCTCTCACAGTTCCGGAGTCCAAAAGTCCAAAATCAGAATCACAAGGTTCAAATCAAGGTGGCAACAGGGCCACGCTCCCTCCAGAGACTCTTGAGGGGAATCTGTTCCTTACCTCTTCCAGTTTCTAATGGCTACCGGCATTCCTTGGCTTGTGGCCTCATCCCTCCAATTTTCAAAGACAGCATCTTCAAATCTCTCTCTGCTCCATCTTCACACCACCTTCTCTTCTGTATGTGTCAAATATTTCTATGCCTCCCTCTTATAAGGACACATGTGATTGCATTTGGAACTCACCCAGATAATGCAAGATAACCTCCCATCTTGAGATCCCAAATTTAATCAGACTTGCAATGACCATTTTGGTCATATAAGGTAATGTAGGGGAGGAAGACAAATTCTCTATTCTCTGGTTCTTTCTGGCTGGGCTATCAATTAAATTGACATGAGCCAGAATAACAGGAGAAAATCAAACAAAGCTTTATCACATGTATACACGGGAGAGACCCAGGAAAACTAAGCAACTTGCCAAAATGGCAGAGGCCGTCATCTTAAATACCATCTTCAGCTAAAGACAAAGGAGGATGTTGGGGGTAGGGAGAGTCAATGATGGGGGATGACCAGAAAAGCACAGTAAGCAAGAGTAAGGTTATTATGCAGATTTAAGTCCTTAACTTCCACATTGATAAGTGTTTCTAGAGATAAGGCCATCCCCACTTCTTCCTGGTATAGAGAGGCAAGTTACAGATGGAGATTTCCCTTACAGATGTAAATGTCTCTTACAAAGGTCAAATTTTACTCTGCAGAGCTTCTCCCATGTCTGCAGTTTTTAAAAGCAACCAGCTCAAAATAATCATCAAGCCAAAGAGAAACATCTTGGAGTGGCCAATTCTGTTCCCCCACAGTCCCACCTTTGAAACTTTAAGAAGTTTCATAGGCCAGAAGCTGAGTGGTAGATTGTTCCATCTCATTGAACACATTTCTTAGTCCTGATAATAGATCAGTCCACTTAAATTCATTTTAGAAGGCAGTGATGGAGGTGGGCTCCAAAGCTATGCTTATATTGTGGAAGCAAGCAATCAGGTATTTAATAAGAAATATTTATATGGAAATAAAAAGAAACACAAGGTTAATGGTTGGAGCAAACTACAAACCAGTTTCTGAGCTCAGAGGACAGCCAGCTAAGAAGATTTTTAGATGTCATGGTCAAAGCATCTCTTACAGCTAAAAACGTCTCTGATGATGTCATCAAGTGTTCAAGCATCATTTGAGTGGCTTACACAGCAACAGGCATGCTATCATGGTGATATCTAAGTTTATATCAAGTTGTTCAGCTTCAGTTTGCAGGACTTTAGGAACAAGGGTGGTTTCAGTCCTTAATAATTTCAAATTAAAATGATGGGGGAAAATTGAAAACATTTTGGAGATTTGTAGTCCGATATTTCAAGAGACTAGAAGAATTCAGAATCCAGTCCAGTTTAAAGGTAGAAAACAAAAGCCTCAAAGACCATGAACAGAACTGGGATCTAATATCCACAAATGTGTATTTGAGTTTTTACTGAAACATAATTTTTATCTCTAAAATCACCCTCATTTTTACCAAAGATAGCCAAGTTAAGTCTGATTGGTTTGTAACGTAAGTCTAGTTCAGTAAATTTGGCCCAATTATTTACCTAAGCACAGCAAGAATAGCAATTGACCATAAGGGGTCTTTTAAACCTGCTTTGCTGGAACTTTCTATGAGGAATCTCAGATTGAACTTTAAAGGCCTCTTGAGGCCAGGAAAGCCAAAGACTTATCAGACAAAGGCTGTAATACTTACAGATTTGGGTGAATTTTTCTCTTCTCGAGGTCCCCAAAATATTTTAAGGTTCTAGGCACCGGCCAGATAAATGACCTTCCTTACTTACCCAGTAAGGTTGCTGGGAACCCCATGAAAAGGTAGCAGGCCAATATTTCCAAGTAGATTTATTCCATAAAGTCCAATCTTTGTTTCTCAAAAGCTGTCTGGTTATATCTTAGTCTATGCATGTTCCTCTCAAATATGAAATTCAGTTAAAGCTTCGGTAAGATAAGCAATATTTCTAATTATTTCCTGTTATAAGGAGAACAGATTCTTATTGAACTTATGCAAATAACTATATTGCTATGAAAATAACAATACTTACTCACTAAGAGTTTCCTAATTCTGGAGGGATCAGGTAGGAAGAAAAAGATAAATGTTTCACTTTTGTTTACAAAAGTATAATTTACCAAATTGTTAAGCCACAGTTACCTCAAGAGAAAAGAGAAAGTGTTTTCTTATTCTGAAAAACAAAACATTTATAAAATCAGTGATACTTCAAATGAAATCATAAAAATTATAATCATCCTCATCAGTTCATTCAGTCCTGTGTAATCAATTTTTGATCTTAGTCTTGTTAGAGGTTTTATGGGGTCATCAGCTTCTCCATTAGAGTTCTGTAATTTCTTTCCAGTCCAGTTTTACAATCTGAAAGTTTGTCAGACACCTGTATTTTAGAATAAGTTTCAGAGTCCTTTCCATGAATCTCTAACGATGAAAACATTCATAAAAATAGAGTAAAACAAACCTGTCTGTAAATGAGAAGAGACTTAAAAATGACAATTGACAAAGAAACTTGGTTATTTCTGTGACTTACAACACCTTAAGATAATAACTAGAATTATGACTGACAACCAGGACAGATTAGAATTTTTTGGAATGTTATATAATTTTTAAAACACATCAATAACATTTACCTGCACAATATCATAGGTCCCTGTGAGATGATGCTTACTTATCCATTTAACCATGGTGACAGTTAAAGAATTTTAGGTGAATGCAGAGAATTAAACAGCTGTAAGAAAAACCTTCACATTTGTGATTAAAGACCTGATTAAAACAATGTGTTTTAAATCCCTACTTTTCTGGTATACTACTCAAAGAAAAAAACTTTCATAATCTCTTTACCAAAAGCAGACTAAAAGTTTATAAAAATTATCTTTTAAAGAGAGGGAAAAAATTCTAATTTTGCACCAACTTACTTTTGACACTAAAAATTATTTACTTAATTAAATTCATTTTAATTTTAGCCAACTTGACCATGCACAAAACTCTTTTTTCAGAAGTTCTTTTTCACAAACCTTCTTTAACTTTCTTTTTACATTCAGAATTTGTCTCATGCATCCTTTTTTTCTTCTAGTACTTTAGGACAAATTTATCTTTCTTAACCCAACAAACAAAAATATTTCCATTTTTTATACTTTCTTTACTGAAAACATACATCTTACTTTCCTTGAATACAAATATATTTTCCTTAAGTTTTAGTAGCTTTAACTACATATATTAATTAGAATTTTTAAACCTTAGAAACCTCAATTTTTAGTGAAAGCTAAGCAAGCAATTATAAACTGTCTTTTACATCAGCATTCTGTGGCTGGACAAATCTATAAACATTTTTTATAATTTTTAGAAACACATTACTTTATAGCACAATCTTTTTGTAAAAGACAAGACATGTTTACCAGTAGACGCAAACACCTTTTAGTTTCTCTGTAATAAGACAAAAGTAGGCAAACTTATATTTAGTAATTAATATCTAATATTTTATCGTATTCAGAAATAATGTAGATATTCAATGAAGTTTATGATGAGGATTTTTAGGCTGCTTAATTTTAAAATGGTTTATGATGAGGATTTTTAGGCTGGTTACTTTTAAAACTGTAGATGAGAAGCAGGCTCCGAGGACTGGAATTTTGCTTGCCCTTTTGAGAGACATTTGCACTTGTGAAGGAAGGGGGGGATGACCTTGTAGGGACCTGAAATTGGCCACCCCAAGATATGTCTCTTTGGCATCAGGATTGTTTTGGTCTGATTGCTTTCGATAAACTGGGACAGGGAAGGAGGCTCTGGGGAATGGAACTTGCCCTTGTTGGGACACATTTACATTTGTAAGGTAAATCTCTATCTGTAAAAGGTACCTCCCTCTCTGTACCAGGAAGAAGAGGAGAGATGACCTTGTCCCTAGAAGCTCTTAATGGGGAAGGCAAGAACTTAAGTTGGTTGCTGTCTGGCAATCTCATGTAACTGGTTTAGGGTGGTGGCGTCTAACCTTTCTAACCTTTACTTAATCCGATTTGATTCTTGTCTAAAAGTCATGGGATCACCCAATGACCAGACCCCACCTGCACTGATACCATTTTAACTTCTTTTTCATGTTCCTTTCTTTGTCTTGTAAAGAGATAACTCACATACCTATGCCTTAAATTTAGCCTTACTCTCCACCCAACTTTGCAGCAGCAGGAGCTCTGACTGCCCGTGGGTCTTGTCCCCA
This sequence comes from Equus quagga, assembly GCF_021613505.1. Classification (NCBI taxonomy): domain Eukaryota; kingdom Metazoa; phylum Chordata; class Mammalia; order Perissodactyla; family Equidae; genus Equus; species Equus quagga. The sequence goes on along the minus strand of NC_060279.1, from coordinate 89,762,458 downwards.
CGCACC
>NC_060279.1:89652088-89762442 GCF_021613505.1 Equus quagga | reverse complement strand
GCGGGGGCAGCAGCAGGAGCTCTGACTGCCCGTGGGTCTTGTCCCCATGCACCAGCTCTGCCTGCCCATGGGTCCTGTCCCTATGCCAGCGGGGGCAGCAGCAGGAGCTCTGACTGCCCGTGGGTCCTGCCCCCATGCTATTCTATACTATTCTCTAAATAAAAGAGCACTACTGCCAGATCTTAAGAGTCTAAGAAATCTTTCTTTCGACTCCTCGGCTCACCGACCCCGCATCATTTTCTATCATTCAATTGAGCAAAACTTTAAAGTTTCAAATGACTAAAGAGATTATGGAAGTTATTAAATACATGTCATAAAATATAATTATTGCTAAAAGTTTAAATTCTTATCTCATTTACACTGAAGTCAGTTGTTCCCAACAATTATGTTTAGATTACCCACGAAAACTTCATTAGACATTAGACAAAATTAGCTATCATTCTAAGTTATTATGCTGACAAATTTGTAACAGGGATAACATGAACTTTTTTAACTAGTGAACCCAGGCTGCATGCCTGCATCATATCCAATGCTGATAACTCTAAGGATCTCTTTATTTTAATCAAACCAACAACCTTAAACTAGTTTTTCATTTGCCAAAGGTTATTTCATATCACGTTACCTTGAAAGACATTTGGGTTAGTTGCATTTAGAAATAATTTTTGTAAGCGCTTGCATTAAGACAATTAAACAGAGCTCTTAATTTTGGCCATACCATCCGGAGGCAAAATATCACACACCTATAACATACCTATAGACACATAAACACACAGGTAAACACAGACAGAGAAGTTCAATTTTTGTTATGAATCAGGTGCAATACAAATCTCACTAGTTTCTGAGAAACATTTGTATTTCAAAGAATGGCTCTCAGGTCCTAGAGGAGATGGGAGCAGAAAATCTGCATCATAAAGGCACAGAGAAAGCAGTCATGTTTCCTTCAAGATGGAGTTTCTGGGGCACATTTGCCTTGTCTGTTTCTAATGTCTCGATCTTTTGTCTCAGTCAACATCTAGGCGCATTCTGAGGAAGAGGGGAAGCTTTGGGTTGGCAAAAGACAGGTGAACTTTGAGCTGTGCCATACCTCCTTCCTTGCAGAGATTTGCAAGACAAAGACCACTGCTTCCACTTTCCCAGAGAACTGGATTACAGTCTGACAAAAGAGGCTGACTCATTCCTCCAGCCACACCCTTCCAGTTGCTCTCTTCTATCAGGGAAGTTTTTAACTTAAGATGTGCATGAGTGATTTGCATGTTCTAAAACTTTCAGGACAATGTATCACATCTTCAAAATTCTGCACAAAGCATTTAACAAAGGTCTTTTCTGTAAGTGTACAATTTAACCCTAGACCAATTTACCTTCCGGGGTGGGGGGATTTATCGTTATCTTTTTTATTAGCACCTGGTATTAGCCTCTAGCTCTTATCTCATACAGTGTGGGCTCAGGCAAGCCTACTGAACTCCCTTTTGTAAGTTTAATTAACACTGCCTGAAGGGCAGATTTATATGCTGTCTTACAGTCAGGCAGGGGAAAGTTTCCTCAGCGAGCCACAATGTTTATCCCTACAATACAATCTACAATGCCATCAGGCAGGAAGAGATACAATCATTTTGATGAGGATCAAGGCTGCCCCAGGGAAAGAAGCCCAAGGTGTCCTGGCCCACAGCCAATCCACACCACCTTCCAGGAAGTATAGGACATCGTGACCTGATTCGACCTGATTCATATCCAAAGTTACCAGAACCCCACTTGCACTGATACTATTTAATGATTTTTTTTACATGATCTTTCCTTTGTCTGGGAAAAAATAACTTACATACCTATGCCTTATAAATTTAACCCTAATCCTCAACCCATTGCAGCCCTTCATTGCCCGTGGGTCCTGTCCCCATGCTGCAGCCCTTCACTGCCTGTGGGTCCTGTCCCCATGCTATTCTCTGAATAAAAGAAGATTACTACCAGACCTTGAGAGTCCAAGAAATCTTTCTTTCAACTCCCCAGCTCACCAAGCCTGCAGCAACTTCACATAAAACCCATAAATATATCAGTTTTTCTGCAAAATTTTATTTGAATTCCATCAACTCCTATACCTCTAATCATAGCTTTCATTGGGACTTTATCAATAGCTCTTGGTCTTATAATTTTGGACAAGGGAAGCATCCTTAGTCAGATATTTTAAAACATACTCAGAGGGCTAAGCGGTTAAGTTCCTGCGCTCCACTTCGGTGGCCCAGGGTTCACCGGTTCAAATCCCGGGTACAGATCCATGCACCACTTGTCAAGACACGCTGTGGCAGCGTCCCACACAAAATAGAGGAAGATTGGCAGCAGATGTAAGCTCAGAGCTAATCTTCCTCAAAAGAAAAAAAAAATAGACTCAGGCAAAGTTGATATAACCTCTTCATATAAAATAAGCTCAAATATTCCAACCTTTATAATCTTACCAATACTTACACTTTTATATGTTCTCAATTTAATTGCAACCTGAGTCAGGGTCTTAAGTCTAGTCATTTTTTTTCTTCTTTTTTTTATTTGGCTTTTTTATAGGTACCAATACAACAATTACGATGAGAGCTCTCACAAGTTTTTTCCCCTTAATTTAGAAGTTTTCTCAATTTATTTTTTTAATTTATTTTTTATTTCTCTCTCTCTCTCTTTCTTTTTTTTTGAGGAAGATTAGCCCTGAGTTAACATCTGCTGCCAATCCTCCTCTTTTTGCTGAGGAAGACTGGCCCTGAGCTAACATCTGTACCCATCTTCCTCTACTTTATATGTGGGGCGCCTGCTACAGCATGGCTTGCCAAGCGGTGTGTAGGTCTACACCCAGGATTTGAACCAGTGAACCCTAGGCTGCCGAAACAGAATGTGCAAACTTAACCACCGGGCCACCAGGCCAACCCCAGTTTTCCCAATTTAAAGGATCCATTGTCTGGCCACATTGACAAGTAGGATCTTAACAACAACTCATACCAATAAGCTTAACCATGGACACAAGAAGCACCCCCAAAAGAGATCCAGAAAGTTCACTCCCAAAAATAGTCTAAGAAAGCAAAGGCCTTCATTGCACAACAAGCAACAAAGGTTGAGATGACAAAGGCCCCTAATGAAAGCAACTGGGATCCCTTTATGACAAACTTCCCTGAGAGCTGACACAGCTGGATAAAGAGAGTGTGTCCCAGAACCCCAGTCTACTTGACTGGCCAACAAGATGCATGCTGGTACATGCATCCACCAGATGGCGGAGACCAGAAAGGTCACAAAGCCAAGCTCACAAGACACAGAACAAGACAAAAGAAAACACCTCATCTGACGCACATTAACAGCTTTAGCTGAGCCTTGGATCTCCTGGAGCCAGAATAATACCTAGGAGGGAGGTGCCATGTAGGTGGGGATTGTGTGTGCTTTACAGAGTGCCTCATCATTGCATAGACATTTTCTTTTTTTCTTTTTTTTTTTAAGATTTTATTCTTTTCCTTTTTCTCCCCAAAGCCCCCCAGTACATAGTTGTGTATTTTTAGTTGTGGGTCCTTCAAGTTGTGGCATGTGGGACGCCACCTCAGCATGGTTTGATGAGCAGTGCCATGTCCGTGCCCAGGATTCGAACCAATGAAACACTGGGCCGCCTGCAGCGGAGCACGTGAACTTAACCACTCGGCCACGGGGCCAGCCCCGCATGGACATTTTCTTGAAGTTGGCAGGGGGACCTGTGTCTACCCCATTCTGTGACCCAATTTATCCTTCCACAGGAGGCTTCTTGAGGTGGGGAGCCCCCTAATGGCTCTTAACTGCTTGACCTGCATCCACCAAATTTGTGGTCTTTTTGGCTTCCAAGATGCCCTCAGCAAACAGCTTTCACCTCATGTGCATATTCCCAGACAACAGGCTTACAGAGATGCCTGCGTCTTATGACAAATAACAAAAAGAAAAAGACAGAGACAATGAAAAATACTATCTCTTGGAGGAAAAGGATCTACAACCAATGAGTGCTCAACCAAATCCTAGAGTCGCTGAGTCCAAGAAGCTAGCTTCACCATTATGTTCTCCTGCTGATCTAAATTTAGAAAAGCAGAAAAATTCAACCCTCTTGCTTCCATTGGACCATGCAGGCAGAGATTTGGGAGACGGACGTGGTAAGAACTCTTACCTCCTGCCAGCTCTTGTCAGGGGTCCAGGATCTCTTGCCTGCAGTAGTTAAGGAGCGAGCAACGTCCAGCCAGTGAAGCTTTATCCCATCCAAGTCGCCAAACTGTAGGGGAAGAAGACATTTCCTCTACCCTCTGTGTCCTTCTGGTTGGGCTACCAATTGAATTGACATGAGACAGAATAACAGGAGAAAATCAAACAAAGCTTTATAACATATATACATAGGAGAGACTCAGGAAAACTGAGCAACTCACCAAAATGGTGGAGGGTCTCATCTTAAATACCATCTTCAGCTAAAGACAAAGGAAGATGTCGGGGGTAGGAGAGTCAGTTATGAGAGATTACTAGAAAAGCACAGTAAACAAGAGTAAGGTTATTATGCAGATTTAGGTCCTTGCCTTCCACAATGATAAGAGTGTCTGGAGATAAGGTCATCTCCCCTTCTTCCTGGCTCAGAGAGGGAGACAGTCTTTACAGATGGAGAGTTCCCTTACAGATGTAAATGTCTCTTACAAAGGGTAACTTCTACTTCTGCTTGGTTTTCAGAGCTTTTCCCATGTTTGCTGTTTTTAGAAGTAACAAAACCGAAATAATCCCTATGCCAAAGGGACACATTTTGGGGTGGCAAATTCTGATCCCCGACAGGAACAGTCTACAAAATACTCAACTGACATTCCTCAAAACTGTCAAGGTCATAAAGGACAATGGAAGACTGAAAAACTCACAGCTTGGAGGAAACCGTAAGGACACACAACAACTAAATGCAATGTGGCAATCTGGATGGATCTTGGAAGAGAAAAAGGACATTATGGAAAAATGGACGACATTTGAATAAAGCATGTAGTTCAGTTAATAGTATTGTACCGTTAATTTCTTGGTTTTGACAAATACACCATAGTTATCAAGAAGCTCACATTAAGGGTAGCTGGGCAAAGGGTATAAGAACTCTGTACTATCTTTTCAACTTTCCTGTAAATCCAAAGTTGTTCCAAATTTAAAAGTTTGTTTTTAAAAATATCAGCACCCCACCAGAATGGAAAGATGAAAAAGAAAAAGCAAAAGTCACACAAAATAACCTAAACTGAACTAAAAATAAAAACAAACCTGAAAACAGCAAGTGTTGTCCAGCAGCCAGAACCCGCATACACAGCTAGGGGGTGTGAACTAATGAACACATCCACTGCAGGACTGCTGACTGATATAAGCTAAAGCTGGACATACAAACTTTATTCACGAAAGCCCCAAATTGGAACCCACCCTGTGATATTGTGACTTTTATAATAAGACAGATACATTTGGTCTTGTCCTGTTTCTGGCACACAGCTCCTAAAACACTTGGAATGTCCTAAGTGGTCAGAATGATAAAGGTGTCTCGTTATGCATACTAAGCCCCTTTCGACCACATTTGAGTTTATGCTAATGCAGGTGACTTTTGGAAAGCACTTAGGGATGGGGGATGGTTGCCAAGGGAACCAACCACGTGACCAGAGTGTGAGAACTTTCAGCCCCACACCCACCTCCCAGGAAGAAAGAGGGGCTGGAGGTTGAATCAATGGCCAATGGCCAGTGGTACCTATGTAAGGAAGCCTGCATAAAAACCCAAAGAGACAAATTCAGAGAGTTTCTAGGTTGGTAATACACAGAGGTGCTGCCGGAGTGGCATGCTCAGAGAGCATGAAAACTTCGCGTCCTTTCCCCATCCCTTGCCCTGTGCATCCCTTCCATCGGGCTGTTCCTGAGTTGTGTCCTTTTATAATAAACCAGTGACCTAGTAAATCAAATGTTTCTCAGAGCCACTCTGACAAATTAACGGAACCCGTAGAGGGTGTGGTGGGAACCTTCCGCCAGTCAGAAGCACAGGTGACAACCTGGACTTGCAATTGACACTGAAATGGGGAGGAGGGCAGTCTTGTGGGACTGAGCCCTTAGCCCGCGGGCTCTGACGCTGTCTCCAGGTAGATAGTGTCAGAATTAAGTTGAACTGTAGCACACCCAGCTGGTGTCACACAATGGCTTGGTGGTGTTGGAAAACTCACATGTTGGAACTGGTGTCAGAATCGTATCTCCAAATGTTCGTTGACAAGGGAACGGGTGATAAATTGAGATGTCTTTAATGAGCAAACCATAACTGCACAAAACGGTGAAAAACATCTCAGAGACCAACGCTGAAGGAAAGAAGTCCTATTTTATTTCTCTTTCTCCTCTCACACACGGCTGGGAGGGGTGTGAATTAATACATCTAGCCTATCCCCGAATTCTGCTGGTCTGACCTTCAAAACACGCCCACAGTCTGATCACCTCTTGCCCCTCCCACAGCCATCACCCTGGTCCATCACTGACCAGTCTCCTCACAGGAAGCTCCCTGCTTCCGTCCTCACCTCCCTCTGTCTGTTCCCCACACCGCCAACAGAGGGAGCCTTTTGCCACTTACGCAAGGTCCAGTTCCTTTTCTGCTCCGTTATGTAGCTTCAAGGTCACACCTAGAAAAGTCTAAGAGATCACAGGAGCCCACAAGGCTCTGAAGCATCTGGCGCCTTCCCTCTCTGCTCTCTTATCCCACCCTTTCCCCCTGGCTTGTTCACTCCATTTCAGCCACACTGCTCTCCTGGCAGTTCCTGAAACACATAGGACACCTTCTAGCCTCAGGGCCTTTGCACTGGCTGTTCCTCTGCTTGGAATCTTCTTTCCCCAGACACCTACGTGGCTCGCCCCTCCTGCTTCAGGTGGTTGCGCCAATGCCCCTGACTACCTGGAATGAGACAATATTAGAGAAGCGTTAATTTCATTAGGTGTGGTAAAGGGATTTACAGCAGAGGAGAACACTTTCTGGTAAAAGAAAGAAATAAAAACAAGGCCAGAGTTGAGGTGACGACATTACCACCTCAAAGCTGAACTATGAGCAGACATAAATAATTACATTTTAACCTTGACTGTCACCAGGTGGCCAGAGAACAATGCCGTGGTTTTTTCCTGCAGTTAGGACATTTAGAAAGCTCTGGGCACAAGATATGCTGTAACTGGAAAAGGCAACCAATCAGAACTGGTCTCGGACATAGCCTTGCAAACTCTTTACTTTTTGCCTTTAAAAACCAGCCACTCTAAGACGGAGTGGGGGGGTCACCTATCAACTTGTGGCATGAGGTATACTTCCCGGACTTGCAAACCATTTTTTTTTTCTTAAACCCTGCTAACTTTTTTTTTTTTTGCAGGGGAAGATTTGCCCTATGCTAACATCTGTGCCAATCTTCTTCCTTTTTTGTTCCCCCCTAAAGCCCCAGTAGATAGTTGTATATAGTTGAAAGTTTTTCTGTGTGAGCCACCACCATAGCATGGCTACTGACACACAAGTGGTGTGGTTCCACACTCAGGAACCGAACCCGGGCCACCAAAGCAGACTGCCCCGAACTTTAACCACGAGGCCATCAGGGCTGCCTCTGCAAACTTTTTAGGTAAGAAAGCCTCTTTTCCTTTAAAATTACATTTTTGCCTTGTAAAGCTGTTTATTTCACTTAAAATTTCTGGTGACCAGGATGGGATGTGAAGTGGCTGCCTGATCTCCTCCTGCGGGTCGACTGGATGCTGCATGAGGGCACAACCCAGAGCCACCTGACGGCTCCCCCACAACACCAATGGCCCCAGGAGGACGACTAATGGAAGGCCCTCTCCTGTCCTCGACCTCCCACGCTTTGGTAGAGGTCTAGAGGCTGTTCCAGGAGGGGAATCCTTCATATGGTTCAGCTGCAGCTGAATTACAGGGAGGTTCCGCCTTTGGGATGGGCACCTTTTCTTCTAAAGTTTGCTCTAGAGAAACAGCAGATGGCCAGCCACCTGCCACCCCTCCTGCCTCTTTTATGTACAAAAATTATGGGCCAAATACTTGCAAGTTTCCCTTCTTACCTGGGTCCAAACCACCAAAGATGATCTAAGATTACATTGGCCACAATGGGGCTCCTCTGACATTTCCCAATTGGTTTATTTGTGTGCTCAATTAGAAAAAAGGGGATGTCGCACCTCTCAGAAACAATGGGAAACCTGTTTTAATTGGTACCTGGAGGCTTCCAAAAGGGGAAATGAATCCGTCCTCGATTCTCTGAGAAGGAAGCACTCTAAAATAGAGGAAAGACTTAATCAATTAGGAGCTTCAAACTCCGGTGACGACTGGATGGAATAAAAAAAATCTGAAGATCTACTCGTTTCTCCTCCTTCCCCCACCTCTTCCCCTTCATCTACCACCACCTCCTCGTGCCCCCCACTCTACCCGGATCTGTCAGAACTCCCTACTTCAACTCCTCTGAAAGGCCTGACCTAAAATTAAGCAATAAGGGAGCAGGCTGCATGGCCTAGTGGTTAAGTTCAGCATCTTCCACTTAACAATCGGGGCTTAGCTCCCAGGCATGGAGCTGCATCACTTTTCAGCAGCCATGCTATGGCAGCGACCCACATACAAAATAGAAGAAGGTTGGCACAGATGTTAGCTCAGGGAGAATCTTCCTCAGCAAAAAAAAAAAAAAAAAGTAAAAATAAAATAAAATAAAGCATGTAAAGATGGGTAAGCTTTTGAGATAATTCAAGATCGTAATGGCCATTCTGCGGAATCTTTTCTGCATAAGTTTCCCATAAGTCCACCTTAGGGATTACCCTTAAAAGAGAAGATTCAAAACCTCTCCTCATGGAATGCATTCTTTGATTAATATGCAGAAGCTTTGGAAAGACACAATGACTTCAAAAACAGCTCTAAAAAGAATCCTTCAGCAAAAAGAAAATAATCTTTAACAGAAATCTTTGGCCACCTGAACAAGTCCATCTGCCAGGGAGCAATTTGGATCCAACTATTCTTTTGAGTTTTATGCCTGAGACACGGCTGAAATTTTAAAGATCTCTGTTCGGGTCTGTCTGTGTATGTTTACGTATGTGAGCTTCTCTCTCTACGTATTTGTCTGTCTCCAGATGATATAATTTCTAAGAGTTCTGTTTAATTGGCTTGAAGTAAGCACTTAGAAAAATTAGTTCTAAATGTAATAGATACTAGCCCAGATGACCATAAAAGATAACTTACATTTGTTAGTTTAGGGGCTGGCCCAGTAGCATAGTGGTTAACTTTGAGCACCCTGCTTTGGCAGCCCAGTGTCCACCAGTTTGGATCCCAGGCACCAACCTACACAGCGCTCATTGAGCCACGCTGTGGCGGCGTCCCACAGAGAAGAACCAGAGGGACCTACAACCAGGATATACAACTACGTACTGGGGCTTTGGAGAGAAAAAACAAAAAGAGGAAGATTGGCAATAGATGTTAGTTCAGAGCCAATCTTCCTCACCAAAAAAATGCATACCTGAAAAAAAAAATTTGTTGGTTTAATAAAAGCAGGCATGTCTTCAGAGTTATCAATATTAAATATAATGCAAACACAACTTTTTCTGCCTGGGTTTACCAGTCGGATGTGTTCATGCTGTTTCTGCTGTGGAATTTGTCAGCAGGGGGAACGACTTGGGGTGATGGTTAACTATTTAATGTCTAGTTCAAACATAGCTGTTAAAATCAAATGTTCAAATAAATGTAAATAAAATAGAAGCTTATACTACGTTAAACTAAATAATGGATATTTATAAAATATCTAAATCATTTCTGGATAGGCTGGTATACTGAGACATTGATTGCTAAACATAAGTGTGTCTAGTTTTGGCTTTCTTTTTTTTTTTTTTTACAGAGATGATGTTTGAGTCTATCAAGAGATGTGTTTTGTGCCACATTGAAAAGTTTTCTGTAAGGAGAAATATGCTTCTAGAAATTATAAAATATGTTTATGGCCTTGCTAATCTACGACAGGATGGTAAGATATGATAGACAGTTCATAATTGTCTTCTTCCTAGTTTTCACTGGAAAGCAAAGATTACAAACCGTTAAAAAAAAAAAAAAGCTGGAAGAGGAGCTGAGAAAACAAAATGAAACAAAGAGAAAATGTCAGAAAACTTAGAATAATAAATGTAAATTAATTCTATGCAAACTAGGTGCATTGATGCTGACAGAATGCAGACAAAGCAGCAGGAGCTCCTTTGAAGATAAGAAGCTGGGCTGGCCCGGTGGCGCAGTGGTTAAGTGCACACGTTCCGCTTCAGCAGCCTGGGGTTCCCTGGTTCGGATCCTGGGTGCACACATGGCACCACTTGGCAAGCCATGCTGTGGCAGGCGTCCCACATATAAAGTAGAGGAAGGTGGGCATGGATGTTAGCTCAGGGCCAGTCTTCCTCAGCAAAAAGAGGAGGATTGGCAGCAGATGTTACCTCAGGGCTAATCTTCCTCCAAAAAAAAAAAAGAAGAAGATAGAAGCAATGGAACTCTCAAGAGAACTTTCTCCTACTGTGGAAGGATTTACTGTAACTTATTTTTCAAACCATGGTCATAGACCATTGGTAAATTATGAGAAACATTTATTTAAATAAAAAATGTATATGGTATCTACATTTATCAATATAGATAAATGAGTAATACATATATCTTCAATTTTATCTATAATACATAGGTAAATTTATTATTAAATTTTTATTTCAATTACTTATATGATTTTATATATATAGGTATATGCTGGACCATAATATACAGTATATTTCTTGCTATGAAATGATGCAATATGTTCAAAAGCCACTGATCTTTGGGGCTAGCCTGTGGTGCAGCGGTTAAGTTTGCATGCTCCACTTGAGTGGCCTGGGGTTCATAGATTCAGATCCCAGGAACTGACCTACGACCACTCATCAAGCCATGCTGTGGCAGCATCCCACATAAAACAGCAGAAGATTGGCACAGATGTGAGCTCAGTGACAATCTTCCTTAAGGAAAAAGAGGAAGATTGGCAGCAGATGTTAGCTCAGGGCAAAATCTTTATCACCAAAAAAAAAAAGGGAAGCTGGTACAAAATTAGAATTTTATTTTCTCTCTCGTAAAAGGAGCATTTTCCTGAACTTCTAGTCTGCTCTCGATAAAGAGATTACAAAAAGTTTTCCTTATTTTTGAGTAAGTCTAATCAAAAGACAGGAAAATCTAGATTTTATTAAAATAATTTCCTATATTCAGAAAGCCTGAGGTCTCTCTATTAGGGTTTATTTATTTATTTATTTTTAAAGATTTTATTTTTCCTTTTTCTCCCCAATGCCCCCCGGTACATAGTTGTATATTTTTAGTTGTGGGTCCTTCTAGTTGTGGCATGTGGGATGCTGCCTCAGCGTGGCCTGATGAGCAGTGTCATGTCCACGCCCAGGATCTGAACCGGTGAAACCCTGGGCTGCCGAAGCAGAGCATGCGAACTTAACCACTCGGCCACGGGGCCGGCCCCTTGATATACTTTTTTTTAGTTCATAATAGTTTACATCAGTTGTACGTTATTTCTTGTCTGTCACCACATAAGTGCTCCCCTTCACCCCCTGTGACCCCCATTCCCCATCCCCTGGTAACCAATGAACTGTTTTCTTTGTCCCAGTACTTGTTTATATTCCACATATGAGTGGAATCATCTGGTGTTTGTCTTTCTCAGACTGGCTTATTTCGCTTAGCATAATTCCCTCTAGGTCCTTCCATGTTACTGCAAATGGGATGAATTTGTCTTTTCTTCTGGCTGAATAGTATTCCATTGTATATATATATATATCACATCTTCTTTATCCAATCATCCGTCAGTGGGCACTTGGATTGTTTCCATGTCTGGGCTATTGTGGATAGTGCTGCAATGAACATGTGGAAGCATCTGTTACTTTGGATTGTTGATTTCAAGTTGTTTGGGTAGATAACCAGTGGTGGGATAGCTGGGTCATATGTCATTCTGTTTTTAGTTTTTTGAGAAATCTCCATGCTGTTTTCCACAGTGGCTGCCCCAGTTTGCCCTCCCACCAGCAGTGTGTGAGGGTTCCTTCTCTCCACACCCTCTCCAACATTTGTTATTTTTAGTCAGTGATTATAGCCATTCTAACGGGCATAAGATGGTATCTGAGTGTAGTTTTGACTTGCATTTCCCTGACAATTAGTGATGTTGAACATCTTTTCATGTGTTTATTGGCCATCTGTATATCTTCTTTGGAAAAATGTCTATTCATCTCCTCTGCCCACTTTTCGATCAGGTTGTTTGCTTTCTTATTGTTCAGTTGTGTGAGTTCCTTATATATTATGGAGATTCACCCCTTATCAGATATATGATTTGCAAATATTTTCTCCCAGTTGGTAGGTTGTCTCTTTGTTTCGATCCTAGTTTCTTTTGCGTTGCAGAAGCTCTTTAGTCTGATGAATTCTCACTTGTTTATTTTTTCTTTTGTTTTTCTTGTCTGAGAGGACACGGTATTTGAAAAGATCCTTTTTAGTTAGATGTCAAAGAGTGTACTACCAATATTATCTTCCAGGAGTTTTATAGTTTCAGGATGTATCTTCAAGTCTTTGATCCATTTTGAGTTAATTTTTGTGTATGGTGTGAAATAGCGGTCTACCTTCATTCTTTTTTCGTTTCTTTTCTTTTCTTTTTTTTTGGGGGGGGGAAGATTAGCCCTGAGCTAACTGCTGCCAATCCTCCTCTTTTTGCTGAGGAAGACTAGCCCTGAGCTAACATCCGTGCCCATCTTCTCCTACTTTATATGTGAGATGCCTACCACAGCATGGCTTGCCAAGTGGTGCCATGTCCACACCTGGGATCTGAACCAGCCAACTCCAGGCCCCCAAAGCGGAATGTGCAAACTTAACTGCTGCACCACCAGGCTGGCCTCCACCTTCATTCTTTTGCATGTGGCTGTCCAGTTTTTCCAACACCATTTATGGAAGAGACTATCCCTTCTCCATTGTATGTTCTTGGCAGCTTTGTTGAAGATTAACTGTCCATAGATGTGTGGTTTTATTTCTGGGCTTTCAGTTCTGTTCCATTGATCTGTGTACCTGTTTTTGTACCAGTACCATGCTGTTTTGATCACTATGGCTTTGTAGTACATTTTGAAGTCAGGGATTGTGATGCCTCCAGCTTTGTTCTTTTTTCTCAGGATTGCCTTAGCAGTTCGGGGTCTTTGATTGTCCCATATGAATTTTAGGATTCTTTGTTCTATTTCTGTGAAGAATGTCATTGGGATTCTGATAGGGATTGCATTGAATCTGTAGATTGCTTTGGGCAGCATGGACATTTTAACTATGTTTATTCTTCCAATCCATGAGCAAGGAATCTCTTTAAGTCATTATCAATTTCTCTCAGTACTGTCTTATAGTTTTCATTACATAAGTCCTTCACCTCCTTGGTTAAATTGGTTCCTAGATACTTTATGTTTTTAGCTGCGATTGCAAATGGAATTATGTTCCTGAGTTCTCTTTCTGTAAGTTCGTTATTGGAGTATAGAAAAGCAACTGATTCTTGTAAGTTGACTCTGTACCCTGCAACTTTACTGTAGTTGTTAATTATTTCTATCAGTTTTCCAATGGATTTTGGGGGGTAAAACCTTTTGATATTTTTAACAAACTTCCCCCAGGCTTCAAATCCTGGGTAAAATCTTTCTTTTGACTTAAAAAGGAACTTTGGGAGTTTTCAATGAGCTCTGAGACTTCTCAAAGAATTTATTCTCTCTACAAAGAGGGAGATATTAAATGAATTAGATGCTTGATATATTAAATTACATTATGTTATGTCTTTATAAATATATGTTGTGATTTCCAGAAATTATGTGAAATTCCTGGAAATCTAATATGTCCTTGTATACAATGTTGCCTGCACCAAAATTGAGGCTCACACTGAAGATCAGGAAAGCTCCTTGGCTGACTTTCACACAAAGGCAGAGACAACAAAATGTACAAAGTTTATGACACATGTGGATGAAAACCATTCTGCTTCTCTTGCAAAAAAAAAAAAAAATGACCCCTCATTGCCAGACTTTTGCCATCCTGATGTCCTTGTAACACAGCAACAGTCTGCTCCTGGATAAGAGAAATTAAGATGAATGAACAATGGGTATAAATTAAACAGTCAGTGCTATGGGAAACCCAAGACAGCCACTTGATTCTTCCCAGCTCCCTTGCAAACCTCGTTTTTTCATTTTTACATTCCTTCACCCACTATAGTGTGCTAAGAAAAACTATTTCTGTCCCCAGAGGCCTCAGAACTCCTCCCTCTGTGTGCTTTGAACACCTGCAGCTGGATTTCATTCAAATGCTACTTAATATGCATTATCATAATTATCATTATGTTCCAGTTATTGTATGTGTGTCTTCTTGATAGGGTAAAGCCCTCCTTTGCCATAAAGCTGACAATCTCACAATGGCAAAGAAGTTATTAGAAAAATGTATTTCCCACTTTGGGTTTGCCTTCCACAGTCTCCAGTGATCAAGGTATCCACTTCACTGGGCAAATCACACAAACCTTAATGAAAACCTTTTCTTTTTTTAAAAGATTTTATTTTTCCTTTTTCTCCCCAAAGCCCCCCAGTACATCACTGTGTATTTTTAGTTGTAGGTCCTTCTAGTTGTGGCATGTGGGACACCGCCTCATCACAGCTTGATGAGTGGTGCCATGTCCACACCCATGATCCGAACCAGTGAAACCCTGGGCTGCCGAAGTAGAGCACGTGAACTTAACCACTCTGCCATGTGGCCAGCCCTGAAAATCTTTTAAATTTCTTGGACTTGTAAACTTTTTGGTTCCTATCATTCTCGATCATCAGGCAAAGTTAAGACAACTAATGGAAAAACTGGATTCAAGTAGAAAACAAATTAAATTAATTTTTAATTATGTAATCATGAGATTACATGAACTCAGGAAGATGCTCTAATGTTTTGTTTTTCCAGATTTAAAGAAATGTTTTCTCTTAAGCTAACTAGGACTTATAGCAAGTTATAAGCAGAATTGAAGCATTTATCTTTTTCTCCCTACCTGACCCCTTGAGAATTTGCAAACTTTTGATAAGTGAGTATGCTTATTTTCATGGCAATATGGCTGTTTGCATAAGTTCAATAAGAATCTGTTCTTCTTATAGCAGGACACATTTGGAAACTCTGGTTATATTTCCAAGGCTTTGAATGGAATGTCATATTTGAGAAAAACATGCATAAACTTGGATATGACCAAATAGCTTTGCAGAACAAGGACTGACTTTATAAAACAAATAAAGCCACTTGGAAATGTTGGCCTGGTACCTTGCTTACAGGGTTCCCATCAAACTTAGCAGGTGAGTAAAGAAAGACACTGCCCTGGCAGGTGCGAGAACCTCAGGATATTTTGGGGACCTTGAAAAGAAAATAATTCACCCAAATCTGTAGGTGTTGCAGGTGGATTCTAATGACAAGTCCTTGGCTTGTCTTTCTTGGCCTGGAGAGTTCTTTAAAATTCAATCTGAGATTCTTTTTTTTTCTTCTCCCCAAAGTCCCCCATTATGTAGTTGTATATTCTAGTTGTAGGTCCTTCTAGTTGTGTTATGTGGGACACCACCTCAGCATGGCTTGATGAGTAGTGCTAGGTCCACGCCCAGGATGCAAATCAGTGAAACACTAGGCCACAAAAGCAGAGCTCATGAACTCAACCACTCAGCTGTGGGGCCGGCCCTGAGATTCTTTATAAAGTTCCAGCAAAGTCAATTTAAAAGAGCCCATATGATCGATCATATTCTTGCTGTACTTATGTAAATAATTGGGCCAAGTTTATTAAAACTAGACTTATTTTGCAAGCCAATGAGTCTTAATTTGGCTATCTTTGGTAAAAATGAGGGTGATTACAGAGAGAAAAATTATGTTTCAGTAAAAACTATAATACACATTGGTGAATAATGTATTCTAATTCTGCTAATTATCTTTGAGGTTTGTATTTTTTATCTGTGAACTGGACTGGAACTTGAATTCCTCTAGTTTCTTCAAATATCCGGTACAGATCTACAAACTAACATTTTCAATTTTTTCCATCCTTTTCATTTAAAATCACTGAGAACTGAAACCACCCTTTTGTCCTGAGGCTCTGCAAACCGAAACTGGACAGCTTGGTATAAACTTAAGAGAGAGCACCACAATTGCCCATGTTTAGACAATCTTCATGCTGTTGCTGTATAAGCCACTCAAAAGGTTTACCTGAACATCTCATGACATCATGAGAGACATTTAAAACTGCCAGAGATGCTTTGACCCTGACATCTAGAAATCTTGACTAGCCATTGCCTGGATTCTGGAATTAATTTATAATTTTCTCCAGCCATTAACCTTGTTTTTCTTTCTGTTTCATCAGATTTCACTTGAGTTTCCAGGCCCTAACCTTGATTGGTTTACAAGCCTCTTCTGGATTCCCCAAGGATTGGGGTCCGTTATAGAGAGGATACCAAAAATTTGGGCTATTTTGTTAATAAATGTGGTCATCTATTTAATTATCAAATGTGGTCTTAGGTGTTGTTCCAAAGCCATTGATAAGAATCATGCAACTAAAATATTAGTCATGCAAAGCATTCCTCGCACCTCCCACCTGGTACCCAGAAATATTTTAAAATACAGATACAACAGTTTCATTTTTCTGACCCTGATCTTTGCCCTTTCCCAGCAGGAAGCAGCTTTCCCAGCAGGAAGAGGTCTTTGCCCCCATTTCCCAAGATTGAGGAATGATCATAATACAGTGAGGATTAAAATCGAGAATGAAGGAGTTAAAATTTCCCTGGATTAGGGTGAAAGTGTGCCTCATACCCACAAGGTTGACGTGGGAAACAAAGTAACCAAAATTTCTGAGCTTGTTTTGCAGAACAACAAGAGGACCACCGATAAGAGAGCAGCTTGCTGGCAGCTCCCCCCTCACCTGAATAAACACTGCACAGTGGTGTCTGGACACCACCCCCCCACCGGCAACCCACATGATGCTGGTTCCAGCCACAACCTACCTTCAGCCCATGCCACCCTCTGATGCCTCCTACGTGGGACTGGATGGGACCCAAACAGCGTAGGGAGCACTTGGGCATCAAGCAAACTGCATACGCCTCAAATTGATCTAAGGAGTCACCCTGGTGAACCTATGAGCAACAGGGGAAAACAATAAAGAAAGAGAGAAGAATGAGGCCACAGTCAATGTGATGCTTATCATGATCACTTCAAGGCTGAGCTATGAGCAGAAATTTAAAATTACATTTTAACCTTGACTGTTGCCAGGTGGCCAGAGAACAATGTGGTAGCTCTTCCCTGGTTAGGACATTTAGAAAGCCCGGGCACAAGATACATTGTAGCTGGAAAGGAAGACCAAGCAGAACTGGGCTCAGCCTTAATCTTGCACACTTTGTCCTTTTTAGATTTTAAACCCAGCCACCCCAAGGCCGAGGGGGGGGTCACCTATCAACTTGCGGGTTGAGGTGTACTTCCCTGGTTTGCAAACCTTTATTTATTTTTTTTATTAATGTTATGATAGATTACAACCTTGTGAGATTTCAGTTGTACATTATTGTTAGTCATGTTGTGGGTACACCACTTCCCCCTTTGTGCCCTTCCCCCACCCCCCCCTTTTCCCTGGTAACCACCGATCTGATCTCCTTGTCAATATGTTAACTTCCACCTATGAGTGGAGTCATATAGAGTTCATCTTTCTCTGACTGGCTTATTTCGCTTAACACAATACCCTCGAGGTCCATCCACGTTGCTGCGAATGGGCCAATTTTGTCTTTTTTTATGGCTGAATAGTATTCCATTGTGTATATATACCATATCTTCTTTATCCAATCATCAGTTTCTGGGCATGTAGGTTGGTTCCACGTCTTGGCTATTGTAAATAATGCTGCGATGAACACAGGGGTGCAAGCGACTCTTGGGATTTCTGATTTCAGGTTCTTAGGATAGATACCCAGTAATGGGATGGCTGGGTCATAGGGTATTTCTATTTTTAACTTTTTGAGAAATCTCCATACTGTTTTCCATAGTGGCTGTACCAGTTTGCATTCCCACCAACAGTGTATGAGGGTTCCTCTTTCTCCACAACCTCTCCAACATTTGTCGTTCTTGGTTTTGGATGTTTTTGCCAATCTAACGGGGGTAAGGTGATATCTTAGTGTAGTTTTGATTTGCATTTCCCTGATGACTAGCGATGATGAACATCTTTTCATGTGTCTATTGGCCATATTCATATCTTCTTTTGAGAAATGTCTGTTCATGTCCTCTGCCCATTTTTTGATCGGGTTGTTTGTTTTTTTGTTGTTAAGCAGTGTGAGTTCTTTGTATATTATGGAGATTAACCCTTTGTCGGATAAGTGGCTTGTAAATATTTTTTCCCAATTAGTGAGCTGTTTTTTTGTTTCAATTCTGTTTTCCCTTGCCTTGAAGAAGCTCTTTAGTCTGATGAAGTCCCATTTGTTTATTCTTTCTATTGTTTCCCTCAACTGAGGAGTTACAGTGTCCGAAAAGATTCTTTTGAAACTGATGTCAAAGAGTGTACTGCCTATATTCTCTTCCAAAAGACTTATTGTCTCAGGCCTAATCTTTAGGTCTTTGATCCATTTTGAGTTTATTTTGGTGTGTGGTGAAAAAGAATGGTCGATTTTCAATCTTTTGCATGTGGCTGTCCAGTTTTCCCAGCACCATTTGTTGAAGAGACTTTCTTTTCTCCATTGTAGGCCCTCTGCTCCTTTGTCGAAGATTAGCTGTCCATAGATGTGTGGTTTTATCTCTGGGCTTTTAATTCTGTTCCATTGATCTGTGGACCTGTTTTTGTACCAGTACCATGCTGTTTTGATCACTGTAGCTTTGTAGTATGTTTTGAAATCGGGGATTGTGATTCTGCCGGCTTTGTTTTTCTTGCTCAGGATTGCTTTAGCAATTCGCAGTCTTTTGTTGCCCCATATGAATTTTAGGATTCTTTGTTCAATTTCTATGAAGAATGTTCTTGGGATTCTGATTGGGATAGCATTGAATCTGTAGATTGCTTCAGGTAATATGGACATTTTAACTATGTTTATTCTTCCAATCCATGTGCATGGAATGTCTTTCCATCTCTTTATGTCGTCGTCAATTTCTTTCAAGAAAGTCTTGCAGTTTTCATTGTATAGATCGTTCAGTTCCTCAGTTAAGTTTATCCCAAGGTATTTTATTCTTTTCGTTGCGATTGTGAATGGGATTGAGTTCTTGAGTTCTTTTTCTGTTAGTTCATTGTTAGTGTATAGAAATGCTACTGATTTATGTATGCTGATTTTATACCCTGCTACTTTGCTGTAGTTGTTATTTCTAATAGTTTTTCTATGGATTCTTTGGGGTTTTCTCTATATAAGATCATGTCATCTGCAAACAGCGAGAGTTTTACTTCTTCATTACCTATTTGGATTCCTTTTATTTCTTTTTCCTGCCGAATTGCTCTGGCCAACACCTCCAGTACTATGTTGAATAGGAGTGGTGAAAGTGGGCACCCTTGTCTTGTTCCTGTCCTCAGAGGGATGGCTTTCAGTTTTTGTCCATTGAGTATGATGTTGGCTGTGGGTTTGTCATATATGGCCTTTATTATGTTGAGGTACTTTCCTTCTATACCCATTTTATTGAGGGTTTTTATCATAAATGGGTGTTGGATTTTGTTGAATGCTTTCTCTGCATCTATTGAGATGATCATGTGGTTTTTGTTTTTCATTTTGTCGATGTAGTGTATCACGTTTATTGACTTGCGGATGGCAAACCTTTATTTTAATAAAGCTCCTTTTTTCTTTAAAATTTCATTTTGGCATTGTAAAGCTGTTCATTTCGGTTAACACTTCATTGTTGGGAGATCTAAACTGAAAAGCATGAGGGACAGACGATGTCTGAAAGGGACTCTAATCTGGTTCAGCCACTACGAAAATATTAGAAGCAAATGTGACAAAATGTGACAAGATGGCAAATAGCTGAACACCAGTCGTTGGTATAAGGTCTGAACTGTCCTTTTCTTTCTTCATTTCTGTACATTTGACATTTTTCATACAAAAAAGTTTTCTCAATGCCACCTAAGTGAGGCTTTTCCTGACTGCAATATTTAAAAGTGTACTCCCTTCCAACACCCCCTTGTCCTTCCCTGGCTGTTTTTTTCTGTAGCACTTGTCTCTATTTAGCATATACACAGGGGCTGGCCCAGTGGCGTAGTGGTTCAGTTCTCATGCTCCGCTTCAGTGGCCAAGTGTTTGCAGGTTCTGATCCCCAGTATGGACCTACACACCACTCATCAAGCCATGCTGTGGCGGTGACCCACATACAAAATAGAGGCAGATTGGCACAGATGTTAGCTCAGGGCCAGTCTTCCTCATCAAAACAAAAAAACATATATACATACTTTATAACAAATAAATATATAAATTCAAATGTATAAACATATACTTGATGATATATACACTTCATAATACATAACACCTAAACATACTATATTTAATAGTACATAAGTACATAAACATGCTTACTAATATATAATATATACTTTATAATATACAAATGTATACTTTACAAGAAATATAGGGGCTGGCCCCATGACCGAGTGGTTAAGTGCACACGCCCCGCTTTGGCGGCCCAGGGTTTCACCAGTTTGAATCCTAGGCGTGGACATGGCATCGCTCATCGAGTCATGCTGAGGCAGCATCCCACATGCCACAACTAGAAGAACCCACAACTAAAAGACACAACTATGTACCCCGGGGGCTTTGGGGAGAAAAAGGAAAAAATAAAAAAACGTTTTTTAAAAAAAGTGTTAAAAAAAGAAATATAAAAATATAATGTAAAAATATGTAAATATATTTATGTAAATATATTATACAATAGAAAGTATATAATTTGTAATATTGATTTTACCAGTGTGTCCTATTTACTCTGTCCCCCCTACTCCACTCCATTGGAACGTGAGCCCCAGGAGGGCAGAGGCGTCCTCTTGACTTGTTTCCTGTTGGATCTCCATTCCCAGCCCAGGGACTGGCACACAGCAGGAGCTTAAGCATTGTTCATGGCATGAATTAATTCCCTTTGAAAGCCCCTCCCCTCGGGGCGGGTATTCGCTTCGCTCCAGAAGTGAGAGGTTCCCAGGGGCGGGGCCGGGTTTCTACTGCTCAGCGCATCTCGCTAGGCCCCGCCCACTTTCAGTGCCGGGAGTTGCGCTCCAGCTGATGCTCCAGAGCCTCCCAGGCTCCGCCCGGTCCAGGTCAGTGTACCAGGCACAGCTGTTCTCTTTAATCCTCCCAACAAGCCTATGAGTGAGTTGCTATTATGACCCCCATTTTATAGATGGGGAAACTGAGGCTCAGGGAGGGAGTCACTTTACCCATAATCCATACAGCCAGAAAACAGAGGAGCTAGGATTTTAACCCACACAGTCTAGCCTCACAGTCCGCGTTCTTAACTAGGAACCTTACTGCCTGCGGAAGGCCCAGGGAGGCATATGGATTAAGTCTAAAACGGTACGCACGCTCTTACCGATACCAAATTTAGTTTCTTGGAAGAAATACTTCCTGGCCACTAGGATTTGGGTGTGTGTGGGAGGAGGGATCCCATTAGCCTTCCCTGTCCGATCGGACTGTCCACCGCCCCTTATATAACGAAGGTCCAGGGCATGGGGCGTCCGCCTGGGTCACTGCCAGCCCCGCAGCCCCTGAGACCCCGGCCACTTGCACCTGCAGATCCTCATCGACCCAGAGGGGCAACCATCAGTTCACCAAGCACTCTCGCTGCCTCGGTGTCCGCGCCTCTGCTCAGCGCCTCCTGCAAGCTCGCTGGGGGCGGGTGGTGGGAGCCAGCGGACGCCTCCAGGAGCGGAAGGTCAGCGCCGGGGAGACTTTGGACCCTAGCGTGGCAACCAGTGACGTCATGAGATTTCAGCCATCCGATTGGCTACGGTCTCCAAGTTTCCGCTTCTCGGTCTGAGGAAGGAGCAGAGAGCGCTGGAATAGGGATTCTTAACGAGGGGTTCATGAATCAGAACTATGCATCTTCTTTGGAGAAATAGCTATTCAAGGTCATTGCCCATCTTTAAACTGAGTTGTCCTTCTGTTATCAAGTTGTCGGAGTCTTTATGTCTTCTGGGTACGAGACCCTCATCAGATAGATGATTTGCAAATATTTTCCCCATTTCATGGGTTGTCTTTTCAGTCTCTCGATAGTGTCTTTTGATGCACAAAATTTTTAATTTTGATGAAGCCCAGTTTACCTATTTTTTCTTCCATTGCCTGTGATTTTGCTGTCCTTTCTAAGAAACCACCACCAAATCGAAGGTCACGACAACTTATCCCCATATTTTCTTCTAAGAGTTTTATAGTTTTAGCTCTTACATTTAGGTCTTTGAGTTAATTTTTGTCTATGGTATGATGTAGGGGTGCAACTTCATTCTTTTGCATGTGGGTATCCAGTTGTCCCAGCATTGCTTGTTGAAGAAACTCTTCTTTCTCCATTGAATGGGGTCGGATTCCTTATCAAAAATCAATCGGCCATAGGGGCTGGCCCCATGGCCCAGCGGTTAAGTCTGTGCGTTCTGCTGCAGGCGGCCCAGTGTTTCGCTGGTTCGAATCCTGGGCACGGATATGGCACTGCTCATCAAACCACGCTGAGGCAGCGTCCCACATGCTACAACTAGAAGGACCCACAACGAAGAATATACAACTATGTACTGGGGGGCTTTGGGGAGAAAAAGGAAAAAATAAAATCTTTAAAAAAAAAATCAATTGGCCATAGATGTCTGGGCTTGTTTCTGCATTCCCAATCTATTCCATTGGTTTATAGCTCTGTCTTTATGCCAGTACCACATTGTCTTGATTCCTGTAGCTGTGTAGCAAGGTTTGAAATCGGGAAATGTGAGTCTTCCAGCTTTGTTCTTTTCCAAGATTGTTTTAGTATTTGGGGCCCCTTGAAATTCCATATGAATGTTAGGATCATCTCTTCCATTTCTGCAAAAATAGAAAAATAAAAAGGGGAGTTTTTTGTTAATTTGTTTTGTATTTTGATACATATTACATTGAATCTCTAGCTTGCTTTGGGGAGCATTGCCATCTTAATAATATTCAAGTCTTCCAATCCATGAATACAGGCTATCTTCCCATTTATTTATATTGTCTTGAACTTCTTTCAGCCATGTTTGGGAGGTTTCAGTGTACAAGTCTTTCCTCTCTTCGGTCGAGTTTTTTGTTTTTGCTTTTCTTTTGGTGAGGAAGATCGGCCCTAAGCTAACATCTGTTGCCAATCTTCCACTTTTTGCTTGAGGAAGATTGTTCCTGAGCTAACATCTATGCAATCTTCCTCTGTTTTGTACATGGGACACTGCTACAGCATGGCTTCATGAGCTGTGTGCAGGTCCAAGCCCACGATCTGAATCCATGAACCCCGGGTCTCCGAGGCAGAGTGCACAAACTTAACCGCTACACCGCTGGGCTGGCCCCACATTTTTAAGTATTTTATTCTTTTTGATGCTCTTGTGAAAGGAATTGTTTTCTTAATTTCCTTTTTAGATGTTCATTGCTGGCGTAAAGAAATACAACTGGTTTTTACATGTCGATCTCATATCCTCCAACATTGCCGAATTTATTTATTAGCTCTGATAGCTTTTTGTGTGGACTCTCTAGCATTTTCTCTATAAGGATCATGTTACCTGCAAATAAATATAGTTTTACTTCTGCCTTTACAACTTGGATATCTTTTTATTTATTTTTCTAGCTTAATTGCTCTGGATAGCACTCCCAGTACAGTATTAAACAGAAGAGGCGAAGGCAGGCATCCCTTTCCTGCTCCTGATCTTAGGAGGAAAGCTTCCAGTCTTTGACCATTGAGTATGATGCTGGCTGAGGGTTTTTCATAAATGCCCAAGCCAGTGTTTCTTAAACATCTCTTAAAAGGAATCTTCCCAATCAGGTGTCCCTCGAGATGTTTGTAAGTTTTTTAGTGCCGTAAAACTGTTTTTAGCCAATCACACTTTGAAAACTGCTGAAACTGTGCTTGGATGCTGGAGCTGGAAATCGCCTCTTTCCTTTCTCTTCCCGCCTTTGATACTTTATTCCAACACTGGCCGCTAGATGACGCCATAAGCACCTCTCAGCAGCGCCTGAGACCAGAGCTCGCCGTGGCTGGGTTATGACTGTAGGTGAGATTTACTTACCATCTCGTATATATTTTTCTAATTTTATTATTTTATTTTTTTGAGGAAGATTAGCCCTGAGCTAACATCTGCTGCCAATCCTCCTCTTTTTGCTGAGGAAGACTGGCCCTGAGCTAACATCCGTGCCCACCTTCCTCTACTTTGTATGTGGGACGCCCACCACAGCATGGCTTGCCAAGCGGTGCCATGTCCACACCCGGGATCCCAACCGGAGAACCCCAGGCCACCGAAGCAGAACATGCGCACTTAACCGCTGCGCCACCGGGCCGGCCCCTGAATTGTTGTTTTTTTAGAAACCAGTAAAATTGATCATACTCAAAAGCATGACTGTGGAACATGAGTAGTGAAAATGAGGCGTTTACAGCTTTAGAAAATCAAATTTGCCATGTGGATTTATTATATATGAATCTCAGGATATTTTTTGGTTTTTTCAGAATTTTGGTCACTAAATGAAAATTTACATTTTGGTTCTTTCCACTTAGTGTGTATTTATTATTTTCGAATGAAGAACATCCTTAAGCATGAAGATGACAAAATATTTTTGAAAAAAAGCTATTTTCCGAAGCCATTTAAGCCTACCATCCCTTAAGTATTGTATAATTAAACACATTTAATCTTTACAGATATTCATTTTCCCACAGAATTGGACAGCTTTTTGAATAAAGCTGGAGAATCAGAATCACAAGGCAAATTCAGTTATCAAAAGTAGTAAGAGCAATTTTCTAGTGCTTTCCATATACCAGGTCCTGTTCTAAGCGCTTTACATATGACAACTCATTTAATCCCTGAGTGGGTACTATTATCTTCATTTTAAAAATGAGAAAACTGAGGCCCAGAGAGGTGAGCTCACTTCCTCAACCTCACACAGCTATTAGGTAATAATTTTAAAAAAAGAGTTGATCTCTATTTAGGCAATGTAAGAGTGTTATCTGAAATGTGAATGTGTATATGCCTATAATTCTCTTCTTCATCCTATATTTGCCTTGAAAAATAATCAAATAAAGCAATAATGCCAAGCAAACCTGCTGGCATCTTCCCACAGAATGTCTGTCTCACCCAGAAAAAGCTTGAACCCTTTCTTTTCCTAAAGATTTTATTTTTCCTTTTTCTTTCCAAAGCCCCCCAGTACATAATTGTATATTGTTTTTAGTTGTGGGTCCTTCTAGTTGTGGCATGTGGGATGCTACCTCAGTGTGGCCTGATGAGCGGTGCCATGTCCACACCCAGGATCTGAACCAGCGAAATCCTGGGCCACAGAAGCGGAGCACATGAACTTAACCGCTTGGCCGTGGGGCGGGCCCATCTTGAACCCTTTTGAAATGGGAAGAAAAGAAGACATACCTCTCCTGGATTCTTTCATCACATGAAGAGGTTTCCCAGAGGGCTCCAGGCAAATTTCTCTTTGTGTCCCCTTGGCCCATGACCATCCCTTGAGCACTTCTTGATTAAAAGGAATGAGGTGTGACAATGGTTTGCTGCTGCCGCAACAAATCAGAATTCTAGTCCTAAAGCCAATGGCTGCTGGATGGGCCACAGACGGAGTCTGCCCAGTAGTCCCACATTCTCCCTCCAACTGGATCAGAGGTAACGTGACAGGTTAAGCTGATAACAGAGACAAATTTGACTCCAGCTCTACAACTGGATATGCCTGGTCCTCATGTCCTGGTCCTAGTGCCCGGCTCTTTCTACACCTCCACGTACCATTATTCAAGTGTGTGTGAAAGGGCCAAAAATAGGATACAAAGAATCACAAAGGTAACAGGGACTACGTTTTACAGACTTCTTGATGTTCACCCCCTCCATCAAGGGTCCAGCCTCACTCCACACCCACCAGGGCCCACGATCAGCAGCATTGTTTGGGGGGCTGGGAAGCCCCGGAAGAATGAGCAGGGGTAGCTCTGGGTGTAGAATGACCCCTTTTGTTACTGAACCCCATTCGTTTTTGCCCATCGCCCAGAAAGCAAATTGCCGAAACAAGATTACAGCAGACAGAGAGTTTATTCACAAGGCAGCCAAGTGAAGAGGTGAGAGAATAAGTCTCAAATCCGCCTTCCCAAAAATGGGGACTCAGGGATATTTATGGGGTAGGAGGGCAAGGCGGTCTGAAGTGTGGGGATAGATAATTGGAGGTGAGAAGAGGTGAGATAATTGATCTGCACAAGCGTAGTCAAGGTTCATGGCTCTTCAGAGGATGAATGTTCTCAAAATAGTGGTCTTAGCATGATCGGAGGGTGGAGTTTTCAGCCTCGTGACGTCAAAAAAGGTCACTTATCAGGCATCTGCGTGGGCCCAGTTGATGGGTTGGTGCACTCAACCTGTGTGAACTGGACAAGGGGTCCTAATTCCTGGAAAACAGCTCAAACGTCCATTACCACGGTGACCCAGGCACCAGGGAGCTGTTATCTATAGGAACCTAGTGGGAGATGGATAATATATTGCCTAAGCAGCACAGCTAACGTGGTGGTGGTGGCGGGGGGGGGCAACAACTAAAAGCTATAATTAATAATTGTAAAAGAAATATTTGAATTACTAGCCATCTAATCAGTAATGACTATCTGTTTACCGGTGTCACTTGGGGGCCAAAATTGAGGCCAGAGAGGAGGCTGGGACAAAGACCTAGGCAGGAGAAGACAAGGTCTGAGCCAACACAGGGCCCAAGAGACAGAGAGGAAGAGACAGACAGGGCAGAGTGACAGGGCTTGGGGACTGATGGGGAAGGGGTACAGTACCAAGGGGTCTGGCCTAGTGACTGGATGTATGGTCGGCTGTCCCCAAGATGGGGACGTGGGGGTGGCGCTGATTAGCAGGGGAAGATGGTAAACTCAGTTTGTGATAAAGTCGAAAAACCTCTCACATCAGAGAAACTGCCAGGACATTCGGGGCTCGGACCGCTGGGTCCTTGAAAATGAAACAGGCTGAGGACCGCGATTCCTGGTTAAAATCCTAGAGTCCCTGACTTGCATCATTGGAAATGACAGCTACCATCTTGTTCTTTGGCATTGTATTTCAAAATCGCAGCAAGAGGAGGAAAAAAATATGTATCAACGGCAGCACCGGGAGATCCGGCTTGAGAACGGAAAGATGCGGAGTCGGGGGCTAAGTGCATCCTTGACCCCACAACACGGAGCAGCCGGGAGTCCAGATTCTCGAGGCCTGAGAGATGGGACTAGGGGCCCAGACGCTTGGGTCAGGCCCTTAAGGCTTTGGGAGTGTAGAGACCACGGGGGGACGCCAGAGACCAAGGCGTCCGGGCCCCTATCCTTTTATTTTATATTGCACTTCAGGTGAGTCATTGGTAGGGAAGCGAGGGTCAGGCAAACTAGATGCGACACGTCGGTGGATCCGAGGAGTGGTCGGGCACAGCCCGCTGCGTCACACTGGGAACATCCACTCGTGGGCTCCTGTTCCATACTGCAGAACAACAGAGGGCGGGCATGAGAGGGACGCCATACTGCAACTCCCAGCAGGCCCTGGGGCGTCCCAGGCTGAGTGCTGGTGGAGTTGCACCCCCAGGACCTCATGGGAAATGTAGTCCACTTCCCGGAATCCTGCACCAATCACGGGTGGGGGAGAAATCGTAGCAAACACGGCGCAGTGGAAGAAGGGAAATGTAGTTCTCCAAAGACGAGTTGTTGTTAGGCCCCAAAGGCTCTTGGAAAAAAATCGTTTTCAGCTGAGAAAGCCCGGATAGTCAAGAGAGGTGTGGTTCTAGGACCCGCTGCACAGGAGTTTATAGAAGCTAAGAGGAAAGATGGCTCTAGGTCCAGTGCAGAAAAGGAGCCGAGAAGTTCTCAGGAGAGCTATCTCAGCTCAGACTAATGGAAATACCTCCAGAGGCTTATGAGAGGAAACATTCCTGGGGCAGAGAGGGTGCCAAGGTCCAGAGGCTTGTAGAGGAACATTACTCAGGCCAAAGGGGTAGCCCAGGGCTCTAGGGTATCCACCAGGACGGACATCGTGGCCAGAAGGCTGGCTTAAAGTCCCAGAGGCTCATGGGAAGGGGATTTCAATCCCGGGAAGACACACATGTGCACCAGAGGCTCACGGTAAGGGATTTCTCCCACTGGAAAGATACTCGGGGCCGCAGAGACTCGTGGGAAGGGGGTTTCTCCCACGGGAAGGATACTCGGGGGCTGCAGAGGCTCATGGGAAGGGGATTTCTCCCACGGGAAGGATCCTCAGGGGCAGCTGAGGTTCAGGGAAGGGGATTTCTGAAGCCAAGGGTCCAGAGGCTCGCAGGAAAGGGTCATTTAGCCCCAAGAGGGATTCTAGGCCATAAAGGCGCTCAGTTCAAAGGCTCGTGGGACATGAACTTCTCTGCGGAACAAGCATCTAGTCCATTTCCAAGCGAGTGCACCTCACCTGAATCGCCTTCAGCTCCTCCTGGAAGCGGAGGATAAGCTCAGGCCCATTTTCCATGGTGGGAATGTGGAGGTGCTGGGGAAGACAATGCCGTGAGGACGGGCCTCCTCCCCCTTCTTCCCATCTCCAGTGGCAGCCCCTCCTCACCTTGCCTTCGTACAGGATTTGGTGCACAGGGCAGACCTGGCAAGCGGTGCCTGAGCCAAAGATTTCCCGGACCCGTCCTTCCTCCAGCGCCCGCAACACCTCTTTCATGGTGATCTTCCGCTCTACCACGCGGAACTCACCCTGCAGGCCAGAGACAGAAGCATAGGAGTCCAGCCTCTCCCTCCCTAAGGATGCTGAGAAAGACAGAGAGCCAAGCGAGGGAGACACACACCCAAAGAGAGGGGGGCAGAGACATGCCAGTGTGCCCCAGCCCCCTGATGCTCTGGGCCCCCAACACAGCAGCATCCCACCGCTCCCACTGCCCGAAGACACCACGTCCTCACCCAGGACTGAGCCAGGTCCAGCAGACTCTGTCTAACCACTCCAGGCAGGATGACACCGTCCAATGGGGGCGTCACCAGTTCCAGCACTGGATCAGGTGTAGGGAAGCCGGTGTTACCCCACACCCTCATGCACACCCTCCCATCCTCTGAGGAGGCCCCCACCCCCAATCCCTGAGACCTGCAGTCTGCTAGAAATTTATGGTACCACCCACTTCCACCAGGGCTTGGGTTGGGTCATGGGTGGGCTCACCCCCATCCTCGTGGGTCCAGTAGACGAAGATGTTCATGGTTCCCACCTCAGTGAGCTGGTGGTCAGGCCCATACAGCCAGAGGACCTGTTCACAGCCCTTCCTTTTTGCCTGCTGTTGCACAAACACTGTGGGCGCATAATTCCTGGTAGAGAGCAACATGGATGACCAGGGCAAGGGACCCCCATCCTTCCCCAATGTGGCCTTAGATGGGTCTTTAAGTACCAGGGCTGACCCTGCTCTCCCCAACTCACAGCCCTCCAATGACTCCCCAGGGCCCCCGAGACAGAATCCCTGGGCAGTAGCTTGAGGTCACGGCTCTAGGTTGTCCGTCTCCCCTCACCCCCCTTTCCCCACTCTCCAGATCACAAGCGCGTCACTGTTTGCTTTGCTGAGATCACTTCCTTACCCAACTCTCCAACCCAAATCCCCAAGTGTCCTTCCTTCAAAACCACCTGTGATGTTGCCTCCTTTCACAGCCGTTTCCAACCCTCAGGCTGGGTTCCAGGCCTTCTCTGGGCTCCCCCAATAAATTAAGCCCCCTCGATGACTTCCCGTATCATCCTTTCAATACTGTCTCACCCAGAGCCGACCCTTCACCTGGTCACAAGCCGCCCATGGCTCCCTACCACCTTGGGATAAGATCCCAGCCCCTCAGTCTGGTGTTCAGGGCCTGTTCTGGTCAGTGACTACTTGTTAAGCCTTTTGCAAAAACCAGACTTATTTTTCTTTGCTGCCAACTTCTTTTTTTTTTTTTTAAGATTTTATTTTTTCTTTTTCACTCCAAAGCGCCCCAGTACATAGTTATGTATTTTTTTAGTCATAGGTCTTTCCAGTTGTGGCATGTGGGACGCCGCCTCAGCATGGCCTGATGAGCGGTGCCATGTCCACACCCAGGATCCGAACTGGCAAAACCCTGGGCTGCCGAAGCGGAGCTCGAACTTAACCACTTGGCCACGGGGCCGGCCCCTGCTGCCAACTTCTGTGACTCTGCCCCCCCAGCCTGTCCCCACACATGTGGCCCCCAGGATTAGAAATTGTTTACCATCTTTTGTACCCAGGAAATCATCTCCTTTCTACCCATCACACTCAGCTGAGGTGTCACCACCTCCTCCGTGAAGACTTTCCCAATGCCCCAGTCACCTCCATCAGAGCACATGCTGCCCTAGATATTAGGAGGCCTGGGAGGCCCTGGAGGGCTGGGCCGGGATCTGACTCATCTGTATCCCCAGCACAAGGGCTGGACCCTCAGGAGACATCACAAGATGTGTGTTGAAAGGACCTGAATGAACTACCAGCTGGGGCCACACTTGCCGTCCCAGCATACCCTTACACCCCCCACCCCACCTGATCACCATGCAGGAGCCCCTTCCTACTGCCCCTTCCTACGTCTGCAGGAGCCAAGGGCCCTGGGGACAGAGAGTTACTCAGACAGTCCACACACAGGGTGATGGGCGCTGGAGGCCCAGGGGACTGTGGAGCTGGGCCTGGGGGCACCGGCAGAGCCTGGGTGTTCAGGGGAGGCCACCTGGGGGAAAGATTCATTTCTGGAGGCTTGCGGGGGGGGCGATCCTGGTTCCCCCACTGACCTCTACCCAACCCCTTCCCATCTCTGAGACAATCTGTCCACAGCAGTTAGCACAGACCCCCCCTCCGCAAGTCCCCCCACACATTGCCAATGACATCACATCCCAGTGTTCGAGCAGAGCTGTCCCCAGCCATGAGAAACAGGAAGGGAAGGACAGGAGACATCCAAAGACACACCCCAAAGTGCAGGCACTACACCCTGTGTCTCTGAGTCGGGTGCACCAGACTTTTGGGGGTGGGGGAGGGACTACTTACCCCCCCAGCTTGTAGTCGCCGACCCCACCCACCCAAGCTCGGATGAATGTCGGGTCAGCCAGGAGGGAGACAGGGTTCATGATGCCTCCAGGGAAGTATGAGCCCACGGGGCAGAGAATGACGTACAGCAGGGCTTGTGTGGGACAGCTGACACCTAGAGTGGGCTGCGATGGGCAGGGGGCATCAGGGACCACGGGCCTCCCACCCGGGTCTGGTTCCCCAGCCCCACCGTACGCCCAGTCCCAGGAGGCAGGCCCACCTCATTCCCGATGAACACAGGCCGCACGTAGAGGCTGGTGCCAGCACTGCCAGGAACCCAGTCCTTGTCCACTTCCACCAGGCGGCGGATACACTCGAGCAACTCGGCCTTATCAAAACTCTGGGTGGGATCCAGATGAGTCAGGGGGCCCTCACCCCACCCCATGCCCTCCTCCCCCCAAGCTGGCCAGGGCCCCTCACCGGCAGGCAGAGGCGCAGGGCCGAGCGCAGCAACCGGTCTATGTTGAGCCAGGGTCGGAAGAGGCGCACCTGCTGGTCACTGCCTCTGAATGCCTTCATGCCTTCAAAGATCTGTGGGGGACAGGTGGGTGGGGGGCAGAGACCACCTCAGACAGTCATGGAGAGACAATGAAAGACACCAAGACAGAGACTAACACACGAGGATACAGACACAGAAGGATGCAGACACAGGGAGCTGGGGAGACACTAACATGCTGAGCACAGAGACGGAGAGAGAGAGAGGAAAGAGAGACAGATACAGAGACCCAGAGAGACCTGAGAAAGCAAAGGACAGAGACGAGAAAAAGCAAACAGAGAGACCCAAAGACAGATAGCTGGAGAGACCCAGAGACAGAGGTACAGAGAGAATGCCCTGTTTAAACCCTTCCCGGGTTACTGCTACTATTTCTCAGGAACGATGACTATGTGGGAGTGATTTTTTTTTTTTTTTTGCAGGGAAAGATTCACCCTGAGCTAATATCTGTTACCAATCTTCCTCTTTTTTTTTTTCTCCCAAAGTCCCAGTACACGGTTACATATCCTACTTATAAGTCCTTCTAGTTCTTCCATGTGAGCCACCACCACAGCATGGCTACTGACAGAAAGGTGATGTGGTTCTGAGACAGAAATGAACCCAGACTGTTGAAGCAGAGCACACCAAACTTTAACAACTAGGCCATCAGGGCTGGCTCAGAATTGATGTTTTTAAAAAGAGTCCTTGTGTTTTAGAGGAAGACTGAAATGGCTATGGATGAAATAATACAACATCCAGGATTTGCTTCAAAATCATACAGAAAGGGGAAGAGAGTGGAAGTCTGCATGAAACAAGATGGTGCCCAGTAGGTGCTCACCGATGGAGGAGGGTGATGGGGGAGGGGGGATGTTATATTCTTCTACTTTTATGTTTGAAACTTCTCATAATAAAAAGTTTTTTCAAAATACAAAAGGAAAAAATTTGATCCCCACCCCACCCTGTTGTGTCCCCTGGCCTTGGAGGCCCCACAAGATCTGGTCTCTCTCACCTCAGCCTCCCATACTAACAATGCCCACTGGGTCCCCACTGTTGGCCACTTCCTGCTCCCAGGTTTTGCACTTGGTGGGTCCTCTGCCAGGAAACTCTCCTCCTTGCTTTTACTTCATGTCTTCCAATTCACCTCTTAGGGCTCAGCCCTAATGTTACATCCTTCACGGTGTTACGTCCTCACCCCCGGACAACTCAAAGCAGCCTGATTTCTGCCCCATGCTTACCTTTTTCCTTCTTCACTGTTGGCGTCACTACAAATGGGAAGTGCCCCAGGGTCCCCTGTGTCCAGGGCAGTGCTTGGCACAAAGTAGGTTTTTGTTGAATGAGTGAATAACTGAAGGCATGAATTAAGAACGAAAAAAAAATTTAAAAGAATAGGGGCAAGAGGTGTGAGGGGGAAGAAGCTTTATCAGATAGTAAAACAGATTATAAACCTACAGTACTTAACACAGCGTGACACTGATATATGAGTAAACAGAGTGAACAATGGAAGAGACTAGAAAGTGATTATAAAGCAATGGGGGGAAACATGGTTAATTCAATTAAATAGTCTTAGAACAACCAAATATCCATCTAGAAAAAAGATATTAAATTGGATCCCTCCCTCACACTTCACACTACAAAAAATTCCAGGTGGATTAAATATTTAAATGAAAAAAAAATTAAACCATAAAAGCTATAGAAGAAAACACAAGATAACTGTTCTATATCTTGAATTGGCTATGGTATTCTAAATATGAGAAACCACAGGAGCCAAAAAAAGAAAAGATTGATACATTCAACTGCATAAGAATAAAACAAACTAGGGAGAGATTTTCAACTCCTATCACAAATGGTTTATCTAACATGTAAAGTACTTCAACAAATAAATTTTTAAAAACCCACCCTGATAGAAAAAACAGCCAAGAAAATGGACAGTTCACAGAAAGGAAATAGTAATGGCTCTTATGCTTGTGAAAAAATGGTCAACTTCATAACTGGGGTGTGTGTGGGTGGGGGAAGGCAAATTAAAATCACTTTGAGATACCTTTAAAACCACTCAGGGGATTGTGAAAGATCTAAAAGTTTGACAAGGGTTGTCCAAGATATGGGGTAAAGAGGCTCTGCTGGTGAGTGTGGAAACAGATACAACTTCTGAAACAATGGATATGGCAATGCCTATAACAATTAAAAGCACACATACCCTTTGACCCCATGGTTCCAGAAATTGAAAAGAGATAAAGATACACTTGCACTTGAAGGAAGTGATGTGTTTACTAGATTGTTTATTGTAACATTGTTTATAATAGTACTACAAGAATAGAAACAACCTAAGTGTCCAAGAATAGGGGATTACCTAAATGAGGCATTGTTAGGATGGAATACTATGCAGCAGCAAAAAAGAAGGAAAAAGTTCTTCAAGAGCTGTTCAGGAATCTCCAAGGAAGAAAGCAAGATGCCAAACAGTGAGTGGACAGGATGCTACTTTCTGTGTGGCAAGAATGGAGTGGACCAATTATACACATCAATGCTGATATCCAAACAGCAGAACTCTGGACGGACATGGGAAGGGGTAATTGGCGCTGCCTCTGGGGGCGGGCAGCTAGGTCGCTGGGAAACTGGGGGGTTCTATACCCTTCTGTACATTTAGAATTTTGAACTGTGTGACTATATGACTCATTTTTTAAAAAGATGTTTTTAATTAAAAAACACCCTGGATGGTGAAGTGGTGCACCTACAACATGACTGACAAACATTAATGTACAATTGAAATTTCACAAGATTGTAACCTATCAATAACTCAATAAAAAAAAACTGAAAAAAAAAAACTGACGTAAAAAAAAAAAAACCACCCTGGATAAGATTTAAAATTTAAAGATACAGGGAGATAAGGACATAAAGTAGATTAATGGTTGTCAGGGGCTGGAGCAAGGGGCATGGGGCGCGACTCCTTAATGGGTATGGGGTTTCTGTTTGGGGTGATGACAAAGTTCTGGAACTAGACTGTGGTGATGGTTGCACAACACTGTGAATATGCTAAATTGATACTGAAATATAGGCTTTAAAATGGTTAAAACAGTATATTTTATGTTATGTGTGTTATTATCTATGTGTATTATTACCATGATAATAAAAAATAACAATACAAGTGGTTCACTTGTCATTCCACGCGTGGCCCAGAGTGAGGATGACATGGGACGTGACTTTCCCGTGCCTTTGGCTGGCCTCAGTTCCCTAGATGAGAGGGATGGCAAAAAAGTATGTTTGTACACCAGGGCCTCCAAACCTCTTCATGTGCACTCACTCAACTGAAGGAAAGGTACTGGGTCCCCAGCTGGACGACAAGCTGCTGTGTTGGGCTGAAAGGAGAAGTAAATAAATGGTGGTCTCCCCAAACCACCTTCCCGAGGGCATCTGTGGACAGAATCCCGACTGTCTGTCAGTATCTAACTGCCACCGAAGGTGTGTCTCCTCTGCACAAAGTTGACTGGTTCTAGTTAAATGTCCAGAGTAGGTGAGAAAAAAAAACTCATCAAAATTCTGGGGAAAAAAAAAAAAGAAAGCAAAACACACCCAATGTCACAGAACCCTGCCCCAGGGACAAAAATTAGTCAAACGGCAAAGCAGCTACCAGAGCTGCAATGTGTTTACCTAAACCTTGTCCCAACTAAAGTTTCCTAAGGCAGAATCCGCTTCCAGCCTTAGCTTTAAGTTGTAAGCCAAATGCCTCCCGGGTCTCTCTCCTCACTGGCCCCTCACCAAGTCTGGCAAAGCCGATCCGCTCCTGAGTCCCTATCTGGGGACAGTCCCATGCTCTACCTGGTCCCTGGCCAAACCCCTGAGCACCCTCACCAGCCCTCCTTTGCCCTCTCTCGCCCAGCCTGCCAAAGCCCTCATGTCCCTGAATCTCTCAGCCTCGTCCCCTCTGGGCCATCCCTTGGCTCCAGCCCCAGCTCAGGCCCGCATCTGCCTATTCTCTTCTCTCTTGACCTTCACCCCAGCCTGACCTCCAGGCCTCCAGCTCATCCTCCACATGGCCTGAGAGGGGTCTCACTATACCCAGAGCTGCCCCTGCACCTCCCCTGCTCAGAGCCCTCCACGGCTCCCACTGCCCTTGACAAGGTCTTAGCCCCTCAGCTCCTCTGTGGCCCTGATGACATCCTCAGCCTCTCCCACCACACTCCAATCCAACAATTCCCCCAAAATATGCTGGGCTCTTCTTGTACTACCTTTGTACTGGCTGGCCCCTCTCCCTCTAACACCCTAAGCTCCCCTCTTTGCCAGGACAGACCCCACTTTCTTTCAAGTTAGAGGTAGGATTCGGTTAGGTTCCTATTCTGGCCCCCCACAGTGACTCAGCTGCCTCCATCAGAGCACAGATCTCACTGCGCTGGAGCCAAAACATGGAGTTTTTAAGTGAAGAAACTGGGTCTGCTCATCTCAAGGAAACTGGCATCACCCAACACGGGGCCTGGAACACGGGAGGCCTCAGAAAATGCATGATGAAGGCATGGAAAGAGGAAACACACAAAACGCAAACCCAGGAAGGTGGCCCCAGCAAGAGACACAGCAGGAGGGAAGAGATGTAGAGAGGAATGGGAGAGAGGTCGGCTGCCATGCCACCTGCATTGAGTAGTGAAGGCCGGAGCAGGCCGGGTGCAGCATGAGGTTCTGGAAGGGCTGGATTCGGGGCTGGCCCCAGCCTTTCTCCTCCTTCCATTCCACCATCAGCATGTGGTCGGTGAATATCTTCCCAAACACCAGGGGCTTGCTGAGGTCAGGCTTCTGATGAGGCGCCTGTGTCATTTCCAGCTGCAGATCTGCAGCCTGAGAAAAGACAGGGACACGGGGTGTCCTAGAATCCGGCCACAACCTCTAAACTGAAAAACTACAACTCCCATGAACCCCTGGAGCTAAGACCTAGAGAGTAGAGGGACCTGTAGCCCCATGGGCTTCTGGGACATGCAGTTTCACTTCTCTCCCACTAGCTAATGGCAGGCCATTAGGCTACCCTATTGCCACCCACCTTCACCTTTGGGCCCTGGACCTTGTGCAGATGCCCAAATCTAGCCCCCAGCCCTCTCCTCCCTCAAACCGAGGAGTCCCAGCCCCTCCTCCTTAAGATGCAAAAGTATATCTCCTCCTTTCACCTTGAAGTCGGACGAGGCATATCTTCTGGGACCACACAGAAGCCAAGTGACAGGGAGAAGTTTTCGGGCGCAAATCTGGGGGTGGGGTCAGAAGTAAGAAAGGTCGTGAGGCCAGGAGAGAGAGAAGAGGGCCCTGGCACCCCTTTTGCCACCTCTTGCACATAGGAGGTCCCTCTGGCCTGCTCTGTCCCAGGTCCAGCACATCCGAGACAGGGCATGTGGCCCTGGCCAAGACCTTTTCCCTGTCCTGATCAGCATGCAGCAGCAGGATATCCTGAAGGAGGCCAAGTCCCCTTTATGCCCCTACAAGGGTCATCCCTAGAAAGAGTTGAATCAGCTCCCATTCCCTCCTCCACGTTGGGGCAAAGTCAAACGCAGGCACCTCCCACCCCGGGGAACTTTGGCCCCAGCCCTGAGAGCAGCTCGGACCGAAGACGATGAGGGAAGGTGTGCAGGTAAGTGAAGCCGTCCCTGGGGGACCCAAATCCTGACAAGAGTTCGAAAAGTAAGAGACCTATGTAGAGATCATGCTCCCCAGGAATAGCCCCCAGCCCCCTCAGACCCAGGAATCCAAGCCTTTATTCTTTCAGCGTATTCGATCAACTCGGCTCAGATTACCTGAAGCTCCTAATCCTACACCTTGGACATCAGTGATTCCAATTTTGTTCAGATCTCAGGGCTGAGGGGCAGCTACATGGACCTGGGGGCCACCCAAGTCGTCAACAGATACTGCTCAGATGAACACTTCCCTTGTGGTCCTGGCCGAGGCGAGCAGGGGAGAGCAGTTCTGGCTGTGTCCAGCAGGGTGGCCTCTCCCCAGTGTTCTTTGCCCTCACAGTGCCTCTTTCTCCAGCCCGGCAGGAAGGCAGCTGGCTCATGAGGATGGGGGAGACGGAACAGCCTAGCCTGCTCCTGCCTTGTGAGCTGGGTGAGCTGACACCAATCAGTGAGAATGGACGTGAACGGCCGCAGTCGCTGGTCGGTAGGTGAGTCATGGGGAGAGGGGGGCTGCAGGGCTGCAAAGTCCTAAAGTCTGAGCCGTGAAGTCTGAGGAGGGGCCCTGGATGGTGTGGGGTCCAAGGGCTTCTGGGATGATCAGAGTGTAGGTCCTTGGTATGGCCTCTAGGTGGCGATGTGTAGCCTGCCCAAACCTGTGGGCAGGTTTCTGTCCAGCACAGGACACTCACAGTATGGAGAGAATATGGACACACGCGAGAAGCCAGCCAGCATCTGGGTGGGAGAGCGGCCCTCAGAGGGAGCCAGAATGGATAAGGATAAAAGAGTATGAGAGGGAAGACCATGATTGTGAAAATGACAGACATGCAGCAATAAAAACACAAACATTAACAGACAGAAATCAGGGCCAAGAGATGTCAAAACAGATATGATCTTAAAGAGAGAGAGAGACTGAGACAAGAGACAAAGGGAGAGAAACTCAGGCAAAGCAAAACCTGGAGAAATCAAGAAAAAACACTGAAGGGGGGCATAAAGAGAAGTCATGAGAGAGAGAACAAGGGAAGAGGAGAGAAAGACGAAAACCAGACTTCAGGTGACAGAGCACAAACTGAAAGGGAGATGCAGAGAAATGAAGAAAGACTAGGAGAGACAGAGCGATGCTAACATCTGGAGAGAAACTGTCTCAGTGTGACTTAGATACAGAGATACCCAGGAGGGAGAGAAAGCAGAGGCAGAAAAACACACCCACAGAGCAGAGACAAGGTGCTGGGCTCGGTGTCCCGTTTATAAATCTGCACTGGCCTTAGAGACCCTGTCACACTGGGAGAAGCTACCTTCACCCTTCCAGGATATTTCTCTAGGGACAGGGGTCTCGCCTCAGCTCAGAGAAGGTGCCCCACCATCTGACACCCCAAGCCACAGGGATTGGGCCCAAAGGAGACTCTCAGATGGTAGATGGGCTTTGGGGCAAAGAATGTACAAGGACTGGGGCTGAATTAAGAAATGGAGAAGGCGTGAGGCGGAGTGCCAGGGCAGGCCTCTGTAACAAGATGGAGCCTCGTCCAGTGTCTCACGACAGCCCAGGACTGCCGCCGCCACAGTTCAGGACTGTCCTCCCATCACGGCCCAGGAGTGTCACATTAAAGCCCAGGATTGTCACTGATAGCTTAGCACTATCCTCTACATGTCAGGACTGCCCTGAGAAGAGTCCCCGTCGCAGTGGAGGGCCACCCTTGTCTCAGCCTGGGACTGTATCACAGCCCCAAACTGTCCTTGTCACCGCCCAGGATAGATCCCGTCACATGTAGAACTGTCCCATTGGAGCCCAGAACTCTCCCATCACAGACCAGGACTGTCCTACGACAGCCCAAGACCCTCCACATCACAACCCCCAGACTGTCCCTGTCACCGCCCAGGACTGCCCCATCACAGCCCAGGAGTGTCGCCATCAAAGGCCAGATTGACCCAGTCACAGCCCAGGCCTGTCACCATCAGTCACCGGGACTCCGAGAAAGTAAAAATCGAGCCTGTTATCCATCAGATAAGAGTCCCAGATAAAGTCAGGTGCAAAGTTAACAAGTAACCCTTCTCCCAAGGTTATGCTGCAGCTGTCAAGAGTAAAGACTTCCTTCCTTGAGTTCTTGCTGTTTCTTTCCTCACTGAGAAACCTTGTCTATATTCATAGACTCCTGGAAACTGCTGGTTGACATCCGATCAGTAAGAACGGACTGTCCCCCTCCCTCTCTGGAACATCCGTCCCTTTGATAATGAGAAGCTGCCTCGATTGCCAACTCCCCGGGTGCACAGCTTCTGATAAGAGGTTTTAGGAACACAACCTCCCACATCTACCTTAATCTTTAGTTCCAAGAAAGTATGGTCTCGGGTCCAATTCCCAGTCCAGCCCTGAGGCTGAGCGCGGTGCCTTCATCCTGGCCCCGCCCCTCGAGGTCCTAGGGGTCTGATCCTGGCTCCCCCACAAGCTGACTCTTCATCCCCCTATCCCAGTCACGTGCCTCTCCCGTTACAGTCTCCTCCTCCATGTTTCCCTCTTCATACCTCCCATGCGCGTCCCCTTCCCACCATTTACCTCCCCCTGCCCCCATCAAGCCTCGTGCTCTTTTTCAGGGAGCCCCCTCCTCCTCGGCGCCCCACAGCGGAACCTGAGCGCCGGAGGAACGGCTCCAAGCCGGACGAGTGGTCCTCCCGGAAGTGCGCCTTCCCGCGGGGTTCCCCTGCCCTCGGCGCGGGGCCGCAAACCCACCTGACCCACAGAGGCTGTTGCCATGGTCGACGTGGCGGGTAACTGTCCTCTCCCCGGACGCGGTCCCGAGGAAAGACGTCCCGGCCACGCCCCGCTCACAGCCCCTCCCGCGGGATGGCCGCCCGCCCGGCCCCCAAGGCGGGCCCGGCCTCCCCAATTATAAGGCGCCTGCCCGGGGCCGGGCTCTGCTGCAGAGCGCATGCGCTGGAGCCCGTGCCGCGTGGTGGGGGGGGGGGGGTGGAATGGAAACCCACCCTCTTCCCATCCCCCCACCCAGGATCCTTTCCCGCCACGGTGATACAGAGCGAGAGCGCCCGTGCAGCGGTCCCCAAAAAGGCATTTTAATGGATA
This sequence comes from Equus quagga, assembly GCF_021613505.1. NCBI lineage: Eukaryota > Metazoa > Chordata > Mammalia > Perissodactyla > Equidae > Equus > Equus quagga. Next base: position 89,722,112 of record NC_060279.1, on the reverse strand, counting down.
CTGTCATGAAGCGCTAAGGAGGAGAAGCAGCCCAAGGTAAAAGAGTGGAAAGGCCGGGGGCAGAAACCTCCGCACGTCTCCATCCCTTAGAGAAAAAGAAAAGCTCACTAGATTTGTCGGCGGGCGCAGATCCCATGGAAGAAGGCACAGATGAGAAAGGACCCCTCAGAGGGTGGCAGGTGGGGATGAAGGGGTTGCGGTCAAACCCTGTTTAAAGGTAGTTTTTGTTTCCAGCGAGAAGATTTATGTGTATTATTCTTTGTACCTGTTTAAGACATCAAAACACACACGGTTCACCAGGGCTCCTTGCAGTCTCTTTCCTCCGTGAGGCCCGAAAACTTTCGATACCCAAGCGCCCCTCATCAGTGAGCCTCTAAGAACAGCCCCGGGAGCAGAATTTCCTGGCTATGCCCCTTCCTGAGTGACAACCCAACTTCAGGACCCCCCCGAGGCAGAGGGAGCCAATTACAGCCCCTCAGGATCCCTCTCATCTCTAGCAATTCAAAGCCCGCATCCGTGCCCCCTATTTGGCACTCCTCGGTCACGGGGCCCCCAAAATCTTCAGTGGTCAGAGTTCCCTCCACTCCCGCATCCAAGTGACACCAAAATCGTGTTCCTGCTGAATCCTCAAAGGCCGGTTCCTCGGCCACTGTGCCTCCGTAATTCTACCCTGGGACGTTTTGCCCCCCAAACCCTGTCCCCGGGTCACCGTCCCCCAGCTCGAACAGCCACAGGCAAATTCCGATCCCTCCCGCTCAGGGCGTCGCCCAGATTTCTTTCTTCTTCCCCAGCCCTCCTCCCCCAGCACCTAGCCTGGGGCCAAGGGGGTGCGGCGCCCACTGACCGCGCCCCTCCCACTCGGCCAATCAGCGATTGCCGCACACCCCCCGGCGGGGCCAATCCGCAGCAGTTCTGCAGCTCCACCCCGTCGCCTGGGGGACTTGCCAGGGACTGGACCCCCGGCCCCACCTGGGGAAATCCAGGGTCCTCGCTTCCCTTGCCGAGGAGTTCACGCCCCCCAGTTTCCTCCTCCCCCAAACCCAAGAGTCCCCACCCGAGCCTCCTCTTCCCTTAGGACTTTTGGCTCCAGCCACCCTCCTACTATACAGGCAGCGATATCAAAATAATTTTCTTCGAAGGGCAAGGAATAAAGACGAGGCCTTTTTGCGTCAATTCCTCCATTATCTTTTAATTAGAGTTTAATGTACTCTTCCCTGCGGGCCTTTTAATTAGCGCACAGCCAAAGCCGACCAGCAATACTTTTCCCAGGAACCCCTGGAGACCGGCTCCTGCTGCAAGGCCTGCCGGGAGTTGAAGTCCCTTGGGTGGAGGCCACGCGTGGGAGCGCGTGGGGCGGGGTCCTGGTGTGGCAGGACCCATAACGGGTGAAAAGTAAATGGAATGATGCCCTCCTCCTCCGGGCTGCAAATTGCTTTATGGGGCCCTGTGGGGTGGATTGGCACATGGGAAGTGGTAACATCCGGAGGTGCACCTGAGCGGCAGGGGGTAGAGGCTGGAATTTGGGAGACTGAGTCTGGGGTGGGAGAGTCCTAGTCAGCAAGGCCCAAGTGGAAATGTGGGCAATCAGGAAGGCATGGTGGGGGCCTCCACTGGGGTGCCCCGCCTGGCCTTGCGCCCATACCCCAGCTCCGCACCCCCGGTCACAAACAGCTCGATCCCTGTGCAGAAGTTGGCTTCAGACGCCAGGAAGACGGCGGCAGCCCCCACCTCAGCTGGCTGGCCCATGCGGCCCAGGGGCTGGGGAGAGACAAGGCAAAAAGGAGGTCAAGGGGAACCCCCTTTGCCACCCCCCAAGCCACCCCCGTAGCACCTGACTGTGGCCCCCACTCCCACCTGGGCCAATGTGCCCTCTCGGACGGTGGCGGCGGGGTCAGGCGTTGAGGCTGCCAGCTCCTCCCACAGTGGGGTCCAGATGTTTCCTGGGGAGATGCTGGGGAAGGGAGAAGAGGGGATCAGGGACTTCAGCCGCCAACACTGCCTCTCAGGCTCCCTCCCAGTCTTCCCAGTTCCCCCAGGGGGTTCTCAGCCCACTTGGAGCTGCTCACCAGTTGACACGGACACCATATTGACTCTCATCCAGGGCCAAGGCTTTGGTCATGGCTGTAACTGCGCCCTGCAGAAGACGGACAGATGGGGAGAAAGCTCAGGCCAGGGAAGAGAAGGCTCCTCCCACCCTCTCCTCCCACCCTCTCCTCCCACCCAGGGGACATCAAGCAGGGGCAGCAGAATGGGAAGTCCTGCCCTCCTGCAGGCTTCGTGGGGATGCACCAGGCTCTCTTTCTGGGGAGACACAGGTTATTAGGCCTCAGGGCTGAGGCCCCGAGCCACCAGCTAGGGAGTGAAGGAAGGGGCGGGGTACCTTGGTGGCCACATAGGGCACCGCCTGGGACTGGCCAATGGCCCCGACGAGGCTGGAGATGTTGATGACGTTCCCCCGGCTCTTCCGCAGGTGGGGGAGGGCGAGCTGGGGAGACAGGAAGCAGAGGAAGCACCCCAAGGCCCCCGGATCCCCTCCAGCCCCACGGAAACCCAACCCGAGGTCTGGGACGACAGGCCCCCCTCCCTGACTCGTCCAGTAGTTGATCTGGGGGCCTTGTAGGGACAGCATGAGAGCTCCAGCGCGCACCTGCTGGAACTGGTCTGCCCCAGGGTCTCTGGGTCCCAGCGCTCAGGAGTCTCTCCTTGTCTTGAAGGGACTTTTTTTTTTTGCCTCTTCTACTGCCTGCCTCACCCCCTCTCCCTCCCTCTCTCTCTCTCTCTCTCTCTCTCTCTCTCTCTCTGGGTCTTTGATGTTACTCAAACGCCTGCCTGTATCAAGATAGGAAAATGCAAGATGGCTGCATATTTTACAAAACCAGGAGGAAGCTCTTCTCTCCATGGAGGGGAAGATGGTTGCTCTGAGTTTCAGGGAGACCTCTGTGGTCAGAAAGTGATGGCGGAGGGCCTCCTGAAACGCACCCCATATTCGGCCGACTTCTCCCCTTCAACTCCCAGCTTCCTGGAGATCCCTAGACTAACTCTCTCAGCTCTCTCCCTCTCCTGTTCCCACCCTCCCTCTCCGCCTCTCAGTTCTTTCACTACACATGACCTTGAATAAATTCATGTTTTATCATTCCCCCACTAAAGAATTATGAGCCAAGCCTGCTGCCCTAAGGGGTTCTCACAGTGGGGATCAAAATTAATTCCTGTTCCGGCTCACCCGACCAGCCCTTTCCAACCTTCTCTACTCGCACAGAAACAGCCTCTGCCCCATTCTCAGTGCTTCAACATGCCCTGAGTATTCCAACCTCAGGGCCTTTGCACTTGCCCTTCTCTCTTCTTGGAACACTTTTCCAGAGATAGCCATGTGGCTCACTCCTAGAGTGACTGACCATCCCGGCATGCCTAGGACTGAAGGGTTTCTGGGCACATGGGACTTTCAGTCTGCAGTTTCGGTGCTAAACTGGGACAGTCCAGGTAAACCCACTCCCCCAACAACTTCAAATCCTGTTCAAATGTCACCTTCTCAGGGAGGCCTTCCCTTGACCATCCTATTATTTTTTAATTTTGGGGGGAGGAAGATTGGCCCTGAGCTAACATCTTTTGCCAGTTTCCTCTATTTTGTATGTGGGACGCTGCCACAGCCTGGCTTGATGAGCAGTGTAGGTCCACACCCGGGAGCTGAACCTGCAGACCCCGGGCTGCCAAAGTGGAGTGCACAAACTTAACTACTACACCACCAGACAGACTGGCCCCCGACCTTCCTATTTAAAATGGCCACCTGCCTACCCCGGGTGCCCATCCCATTTCCTGATTCCTTTTCTCCCTGGCACACACCCCTTCTGACACACCATCTATATCTTTCTTACTTAGTAAAAGTAAGATACCAAAAGATTATCTTTTGAATGAATAAATTAATTGAGCACCCACTATGTGCCTGGTCCTGTTCTCAGCTCTTTACACCAATTAGTTCATTTAACCCTCACAACAAGCCCAGGAGGTAAGATGGATAGCCCCATTTCACAAGCAAGGAGACTGAGGCACAGAAGGGTGACTGACACTCCAGTCACTCACTCACAGAGGGTCACGTGACACCCGACAGAGCCCAGATTGGCGGGCTGGGTGGTCTGAGACCAAAACCCACACCACGAAGAATTTCTGACAACTCTAAATGCTAAGAACTTTAAGATAATTGGGGCAGGAGTGAGGGGAGCCTGTCGCCTTGGGGGCGGATTCTAATGCTCCAGCCTCCTCCTCGGGGACCACCCCTCCTTCATTCCTTCTCCCCTTCATTCCTTCTCCCCTCGCTCCCACCAGCCTGGAAAATGACCAGGGGCTCACCCAGCCCCGCCCCCAGGCCCTGCCCCTCCCATCCCAGCCACTTAGCCCCACCCAGCCCCGCCCTGCCAACAGGAGACCCAAGAGGGCTGAAACAATGGTTCATTCATTTGCCACCGGCCTCCCAGCACTGGGCACACAGCTGGCGCTCAATAAATATTTGTCCCACACTCCCTGCGGCCCCTTCCAAGCCCTCCTTCCAGAGCCCTCCAGCGCATTCCTTGGCGGGCGTCCTCCCCCACCTCCTAAGGTCACACAGCACCTAGTGTAGCTGGCTGGACTCTCACTGACCTGACTCTCCCTTCCCCGTTCTCCTGCTCGTCCTGACAGCCTCACTCGGGCCTGACTCCGTTTCCCCTCATGTTGGGGTTCCGGGGTCTGCTTCTCACTCTCTTAGCTCTGCTGGGAGAACCCCACCGGCACCTCTTAAATCGACCCGCCACCTCCTTGGGCGTCTCCATCTCAATGTCTCAAGCGTAAAACTCACCCCACTATCGCCCCCCAAAACCTGCCTCTCTCCCTGGTTCCCAGGCTCAGACGTGGGGCCCACGCCCAGCCAGCGTCTCAAGCCAGAGACCTGGGAGTCTTCCGGAGCCTTCCCTCAGTTCCTTGTCCCATTCCATCCATCGCCAAGCCCCAGCCATTGTGCCTTCTCAGGATCTCTTGAATCTATACATTGCTCTCCACCTCATTCAGTCGTTCAACAAACATTCACTGGAATGAATTATGTGGCAAGGATATCGCAGGAAACTAGACAGGGAGAGGTTTCTGCCCTTGTGAAGCCCATGTTCTGTGAGGGAGGCAGCAGTAAACAGATACATGGGTGCATTATGGAATGTGCCAGAATGTGATCAGGAATATTAAACAAGACGCAGGGCAGGATGAAGGGATGGGAGTGTTGGGCTGGGTGCAGTTTCCAACGGGGAGCTCAGGGAGAGCTTTGAGAAGGTGACAGCTGAGTGTTTTGAGTCCAAGTGTGAGCTGAGGGGATGTCTTGGAGAAGACCATGCCAGGCAGAGGGAAGAACAGGTGCAAAGGCCCTGAGGCAGGACCAAGCCTGGTGTGTTTGGCGGTGACAAGGCCACTGTGGTGAGAGGTAAGGTCAGAGAAGGAACAGGGGCCAGATCACGTGAGGCCTTGAAGGCCATGTCTTCTCACCTGTACAAACAGGACTGTCTCTTACTTCTGGTTTCCCACCCCCACCCTTTGCCCTCTGATTTGTTCCTCATACAAGAACCAGAGTGATCTATTAATATTAACAATCTGTTGGTATTAGTGGGATCACATTGCTTCCTTGCTCAGATACCTTCCATGGCTCCCTATTGCTCTTGAGATAAAGACCAGATACCTCAGCATGAGCCTCAAGGCCCCATGTGATGTGACCTCCCAACACCTTCCTGCACCACCCCCTGCGCCCACTCCACTCAGCCCCCCAACAGCGCCAAACTCTCTCTCACTGCCAGGCCTTTGCACAGGCTGTTCCCTCTGCCAGGAGCACCTGCACCGCCCATGTAGCCACATCAAGGACCCACTGGACTCATTGATCGGACTCTCCCTACCCGTTCCCTTCCTCTGGACACCCCACCTAGAAAGCCACCTCCCACCCCCTCCCCTAGTTAATGCTGTTCACCTTTCACTTCCTCCAGGAAGCCCAGCCTGACCCCCAGAGCCAGTGTCCCTGTCACACACAGCCCAGGACCACACCCACAAAAACTCATCTCTGCGTGCCTTTAGTAACACTGGCTGCCCCACCACTAAATCTCTACAAGGGCAAAGACCACATGTGTATCCCTAGCACCTAGAGCCTTCCTAACGCTCAGTCAGCATTTGATGAACAGACGAATGAATGGATGGGTCTCTAAAAACCGATCCAGCTCTGTGCCTCTACAGTTGACACTCATGTGTTCACACACCTTCTGTGGATCCCTACTGCCCCCAAGACCCCATTTCTTTGACTACAGACATATCCCTAATTCCTCCATTGTTTTCTCTAGCCTGGGGAATCACAAACTTTGGCTTGTGTCAGAATCTGCCAGGGAAGCCAGAGAGCCAGAGATTCTGATGGAGGAGTTCCGCGCTGGGGCCCAGAATCCACATTTCGAGCGCTTCCAAGGGATGGTGGTGGTGGTGATGATGATGCTGATGGTGGTGATGGCGATGATGATGGGGATGATGGTGATGATGGCAATGAAGGCAATGACAATGATGGCGATGATGATGATGGTGATGACGGTTATAATGCTGGTGATGGGGATGATGGCGATGATGGTGATGGTGGTGGTGACGGTGGTTACAATGATGATGGTGGTATTGACGATGTTGGTGATGGTGATGACGGTAATGATGGTGATGAAGGCAATGACGATGGTGATGATGATGATGGTGATGATGGCAATGATGGAGATGATGGTGATGGCGGCGATGATGGTGGTATTGATGATAGTGGTGATGATGATAATGACGGTGATGAAGGCAATGATCATGATGGTGGTGATGATGATGGTGATAATGATTATGACGGTCATGATAGTGATGATGACGGTGATAATGGCAGCAAAGTACACATGTTGACAGATTTCTTTGCAACAGGCACAGTTTCAGGTGCTGGGATAGAGGTACAAACAAGCAGACAAAAATCTCTGCCCTCTGCAAAACCAAATGCAACGAGCAGACCTTGTCTGGAGCCTCGTGTGAACAAACCAACTGTGACAAGCCATTTGGAAACAACTGGGTGAATTTCAATAGGTCTTGAGTATTAAACAGCATTAAGAAATTACTGTTAATTCTATTAAGAGATCTAATGGCAGTCTACTTACGTTAAAAGTCTTAATTTTTTTTTTCGAGGAAGATTAGCCCTGAGCTAACGTCTGCTGCCAATCCTCCTCTTTTTGCTGAGGAAGACTGGCCCTGAGCTAACATCCGTGCCCATCTTCCTCTACTGTATATGTGGGCCACCTACCACAGCATAGCTTGCCAATCGGTGCCATGTCCACACCGGGGATCCGAACCAGTGAACCCCGGGCTGCCAAGAAGTGGAACGTGTGAACTTAACTGCTGTGCCACCGGGCCAGCCCCTACAAGTCTTAATTTTTAGGAGATGCTTGCTAAAGTATTTGGAAATGAACTGTCATGCTGTCACAATATACTTTGTAATACATTGGCAAATATATCCATATATATATTTATGTGTGTGTGTATATATATATGACATAGCAAAATGTGAATAATTGTTAAATACAAATGATGGATATAGGGTCATTTGTTATACCACTCTATTTTTAAAATTTAAATTAAAATTAAAAGTTAAGGGGCCAGCCCGGTGGCGCAGCGGTTAAGCACACACGTTCCGCTTCAGTGGCCTGGGGTTCGCCAGTTTGGATCCCAGGTGTGGACATGGCACTGCTTGGCAAGGCATGCTGTGGTAGGCGTCCCACATATAAAGTAGAGGAAGATGGGCACCGATGTTAGCCCAGGGCCAGTTTTCCTCAGCAAAAAAGGGGAGGATTGGCAGCAAAAGTTAGCTCACGGCTAATCTTCCTCAAAAAAAAATCATAAAAATATTTTAAAAACAAAAGTTAAATTTATTTTTAAACTAGAGGAATGTTTGGGTCCCCCTTGGGTCTCAGGTGGGGCTAACTCTGGGTGCATGTTTCCAGCCAACTCCCAAGGATGGTGCCCTACTTACCCCAGTAACAACTTGCCCAGCGATGCCCCTCACCAGCTGCCTCGCACGCCCACAGCTACACTCTACCTAGAGCAGCGCTCCCTGGGGTCGCCTCCCACACACCCTGCACCCCAACTCTCACCTAAGCTGGCCGGACCCCCAACTAACACAGGTGTGGCCATCGTCCTGTCATGATGGTAAGAATTCTACAGCCTGAATAAGGTCTGAGGTCTCTAGACTAGCTGAGACCACAGTGTCAATGTTACTCTTGCTGTGATTGTGTAAGAGAATGTTCCTGGTTTTAGGAAACACACCCCAAAGTACAGAGGGGTAAATGGACATCACGCCTGCAACTTACTCTCAACTAGAGAGAGAGAAAAAGAAAGCGAACATGATAAAATACTAACAATGGGAAGTCTGGGTGTGCAGGCGTTCTCTGTGCAATTCTGGCATTATTTTGTAAGTCTGAAACTAGGTCAAAATAAAAATAATAACCATTCCAATCCAACCCAATCTAATCTAATCTAATCATCGGCATTATTTCTGAAGTTCTTGCTGATGAAATTGTGTATCTAGGTCAGGATGGCAGGAGGCCCTGGACAGAACACGTTTAACCAAATATTTATAATTGCTAAGCTGGAGATGGAGATGAGGAGCCTCTTCTTCTTAAACATACCCACGTAGTTTCTGTCCCAGGGCCTTTGCACACTCTTTTCTTGGTGGGTGAAACACTGTGCCCTACTTCTCTATTTCTTTCTCTCCTACTCAGAGTTCAGCTCAAGTCCCACCTTTTCCCTTCTACTTCTCGTAAGCTCCATTTTCCCAACCTGGATCTCAGAGATCTCGAACTGAGCGAGGTGGATGGCCACAAAATACAATGGGACAAGGTTGTTCTTAAGCAGGAATAATTTTCAGACAGTAAACTCTGTGCCCGGTATGTTTTTTGGTTTTTTTTCAAACATTCTTCCTTTTTTTTTTTTAAAGATTGGCACCTGAGCTAACAACTGTTGCCAATCTTTTTTTTTTTTCCCTGCTTTTTCTCCCCTAATCCCCCTAGTACACAGTTGTATATCTTAGTTGCAGGTCCTTCTAGTTGTGGCATGTGGGACGCCGCCTCAGCGTGGCCTGACCAGCAGTGCCATGTCCACGCCCAGGATCTGAACCAGCAAAACCCTGGGGCGCTGAAGCAGAGCACGTGAACTTAACCACTCAGCCACGGGGCTGGTCCCCTGTGCCTGGTATATTTTAAGGGACTTGTGAGCATATAAATTGAATCTTATTCAATTTCCAGAACAACCCTGTGAATTAGGTACTACCACCAGCCCCATTTTTTAGATGAGAAAACTGAGGGGCAGAGAGACTGAGTAACTTGCCCGATGTGGCAGGTACAAAGCGGCAGGTGGGCCCCGGATCTAGACCCTTCATTCCTACGTGTGGCTTCTGTACCAGCCACTCCCAGGTCACAGAGTCAAGTAGTCCAATAGGGAGAGGTGGGGACTGGGGCACAACGGGGAGCTGGGCCACAGATAGCCAACTGTCGTCCTGCCCCATGGTCCAGCTGGCCAACTTGTCAAGAGAAACCAGAAATCTGGTTGTTTATGAGAAATCTCTCTCTTTTTAAGTGCTAGCTACTAATGAGAGAGAGAAATACCCTTTCCAGGCTGTGGCAGATGTGGGTCTTAGTGTATGACAAGCCGATTTCAGAAAGCACACAGAAACCGGAGGCAGGAACAGGGTTTACCAGTCCAGCAAAGGATTACCCAACTGCCCGGGGACAACCCGCTTGGATCTGCGGTGGGATCTCAGGCACCTGAGCTTCCGCATGCTGGTGACCCCTGGCCCACTCCCAGGGCCCCTCCACTCTCTGTCCACACTTGCTTTTCTGAGCTCCTCCACCTTCAAGCTGGTGAACACCAGGCTGATGTCTCCAGGCCTGGCCCCGCGGACTCAGCAACCCGACGTGGACGCCTGGTGGGCCTCTCCCACTCCACGAGCCCCCCAACCCGCCTGCTCCTCCCAGGCTGCCCCATGACCGTGCACGGCGGGTCTGTCCGGCCAGTGGCTGGGGACAAGGATGGGGGAAGCAACCAAAAAACCCACTCCTTTCTTTCTCGAGTCCACCCCCTCATGTAGTCTATAAGGAAATTCTGACAATTCTACCTTCAAAACAGATCTGGAATAGGAACCACTGCTCACCACATCCACGGCCGCCAGCCTGGTGGGATCAGACCTCACCTCCCGCCTGGACCCTCCGGCCACCGCCTCCCTGTGCCCCTGCATCAGCCCTCGCCCCCGGGCTGTCCCCCCATGCGGCCGTCAGAGGGCGCCGGTTCCCACCTACAGCCACTTTGCAGGCTCCCAGCTCACTCAGGGTCCAAGCAAAACCTTCTCCGTGGTTTACGAAGTCCCAGATCCTCTAGGCCCCTCCGATCCCTTTCTGCTCTCACCTCCCACCCACTCCCCCTTGCTTCAGTCACACTGCCCTCGTCGCTGTTCCTCCTACATGCCAAGCATCCCAGGGCCTTTGCACTGGCTGTTCTCCTGCTGGCCCGCTCTTCACCCCACACCTCCTTGGGGTCTGACTTAAATGCCACCTCTCAGGGAAGCCTTCCGACTACCCCACCGTGTCTAACAGCGCAAAAAAAAAAAAAAAAAAAAACACTTTTTAAAAAAACCCTCATCTGGTAAAGATGTCTACTGAATTATTTACAGGTAAAATATGATGTCTGGGACTTGCTTTCAAATACACCAGCAAAAAAACAAAGAAAGAAAGAAAGTGAGTGGACGACAAGAAGCAAGAATGACAGAATGTTGGTCATCGTTGGCTCGGGGCTGACGGGCACGTGGGATTCAGCACGTGATTTCCCCTGCTTTCACACATGCTTGCAAAATGGTAATAAAGTTCCATAAAACAGCATTTGCACTCACGAATGGCTCTTTCTCCCCTTTCTTCCCTCCAGTTTTTTGCACAGCATTTAGCACCCATTGCCACGACAGCCTACATTCACCGGCCCTGTCTGTCTTCCCCACAGGACATCAGCTCCCCAGGGGCAGGCATGTTTGGGTCTCTTGTGTTCTCGGCTGGATGCCCAGCGCTTAGCACATTGCTGAACGCTCAATCAATATTTGTTCAATGAATGAATGAATTAAAAAAGCGCTAAGATGAAAAGAAACAGGCTGTTCGGATAGAAAATGAACATGTCTGTGCAGGTGCCCCAGCAAGGACAGTCGGGAAAGGCATTTCTAAAGAGGTGACATTCGAACTGAGATGACCAGAAGGAGGAGTTCCGGGAAGACTCTGAGGAAGGGTAGAGGGGGCAAGGGGCCGCTCTTCGATCCTAAGAGCTATGCGCTGGGCGGCAAAGCTGCACCCCCTGTCTCAGTCCCTCCCGCCATGTTCTTCACATCCCCCATCACTACCACACCACTTGGGAAGGTTCTAGAAGGTTCCTAAGAAGGCAAGCGACTACACAGGTAACTTGTGTGGGATGGAGAGATTTGGACCCGTTTCTTTTCTACAAAGAAAGGAGTCCTTTTGGACTAAGATCAAACTAAGGCGCAGAAAACATTTTGCTCTCAGAGTGGGTCTGACCATCTCACTGTCAGGAGGCCACCCGGGCCTGGCCGCCGGGGCCCCAGCCCTCACCTTGGTGAAGGTGTACGTCCCCAGCAGGTTCAGCTCCAGCAGCTGCCGGAAGCCCTGGGCAGAGGTCTCCTCGGGCCACTGCGGCGGTGGATCTAAGGGTGGGGGTGGAGAGAGAGAGGGGAGAATGAGGGAGCCCCGCGGACAGGAGAACGCAGAAGGGAAATGGGGATGGGGGTGGGAGGGGCACGGGGTCGGGGGAGCAGACAAGCAGGTCAGGGATCTGAAAGGAAGGGAGGCTGCAGAGCGGCTGATAAAAAAGCAGTCTCGGGGGGCCAGCAGGCCTGGGTTCAAACTTCAGCCCTGCCACTTCCTGCTGCGTGGCCTTAGGCAGGTCCCTTTGCCCCTCTGTGCCTGTTGGCTCCTCTACAGAATGAGGATAGCACCTTGTTTTCGGGCTTGGAAATTTCACAGGTCAATATTTGAGCTAGAAACTTAGTACCATAATGTGTTTGTTAAATACACAGAAAGAATGGCAGGCTGGGGGTGTGGGGTGGGGGGGCAGAAAAATGAACATTGGGAAGGAGCTGAAAAGCTAGGACAGTGAGAACAAGGAGAAAAGACAGACAGTGGGAAGGGAGCAGCCTGCCTGCTCCAAAGGCCTCAGGAGAGGAGCGGGTGAGGGGACAGAGGTGGGAAAGCAAACAGAGAGCAAAGAGTCGGGGAAATAATGGGCCACTCCTCCCCAGAGACCCGGGCCTCGCTTCCTTCGAGGATCTGCTCAAGCATCTTCAGAGAATCCAGATCTTCTGTCCAAAACAGCCCGTGCCATTCCGTGGCTCCTCAGTCAGCTTTATTTTCCTTCATAGCCTTTCTCCCCGCCCGACACGCCAGTACATACAGTGGTTCTCATTATTCAAGGCAGTCACGGTCCATAAAGTCCCCACGAACACTGAGTTGGTGAAGCCACTGGTCCCAGGGGAAACATGTACACATACTATCATATAAGAATATGCACACGGTACGGACTGAACGTCTGTCCCCCCAAAATCCGACTGTTGAAATGCTACCCTCCAGTGGGAAGGTGTTAGGAGGTGGGGTCTGTGGGAGGTGACAAGGTCCTGAGGCTGGAGCCTCCTGATGGGTTTAGGGCGCTTAGAAGAGAGACCCCAGGGAGCACTGTCGCCCCTTCCGCCACGTTAAGACACAGCGAGAAGCAGGCCCTCACCAGACACCCAGGCTGCTGGTGCCTTGATTTCGGACTTCAGCCTCCAGAACTGGGAGAAATACTCGTCTGTGGTTGAAGCGCCCCGGTCTGTGGCGTTTGTGTGAGAGCAGAGAGAACAGACGAAGTCAGCACATGCAGGGGGACATACGCATATAGAGAAACAGAGGGGGCCGGCCCGGTGGGGCAGCGGTTAAGTGCGCACGTTCCGCTTCGGCGGCCCAGAGTTTCACCAGTTTGGATCCTGGGCGTGGACACGGCACCTCTCGTCAGGCCATGTTGAGGTGGTGTCCCACATGCTACAACTAGAAGGACCCACAACTAAAATATACAACTATGTACTGGGGAGATCTGGGGAGAAAAAGCAGAAGAAAAAAAAAACAGATTGACAACAGTTGTTAGCTCAGGTGCCAATCTTTAAAACAAACAAAAAAAAGAAACTGATATATAATACTGTACACCTGAAGTTTACACACTGTTATAAGGCAATATGACCGCAATAAAATTTTCTTTTAAATGCAGCCCAGAGAGGGTGACCCACTTGCTCAAAGCTGCCCAGCCAACAAAGCAAGCTTCTCTCTACCACAGCCTTGCCGTGTGACCTCCGTGCAATCAGCTCACCTCTCTGAGCCTTGGTTTACTAACATGAGACCTTCTTATGACGGGCAGTCATTAAGCTGATGGCAATTTCCCTTGGAAGCCACCACACTAAGCCCTATAACCACGTGTTGTGAATACATCTTCACAGTCGTCGGAACATACAGACATACCAGTATGCCTGGCTCGGATCCCCGGTGCCCACATGGCACCGCTTGGCAAGCCATGCTGTGGCAGGCGTCCCACATATAAAGTAGAGGGAGATGGGCATGGATGTTAGCTCAGGGCCACTCTTCCTCAGCAAAAAGAGGAGGATTGGTAGCAGATGTTAGCTCAGGACTAATCTTCCTCAAAAAAAAAAAAAAAACACGAAAAAGAAAAAGAAAAAAAGAAAAGCAATGCGGGATATGAGGAAGCCATTTGGTTTAAAACTAATTCGGCCTTGACCTTGTTTTTCCAGAAAGGCCTGAAGCGGCCCGTCCAGCATGCATCGCACACCTGCTTTAGACATTTACAACATCCCAAAGCAAAGAATGTCGTCTTGATAAAGATAGGGATGGGTGCGCCCCCCATATTAGCATTTCTTTAGAGATAAGCATTTCCTTCCAGAACCTAAGGGTCAAACTGACCAGCTTTGCCCATCTTGTGACCACTGACCCGCTGGGCTAGCAAAACATCTTGTGACTGTAGGAAAAGAGACACTCCTGTCACATGTGATGTCTGTTCCGTGTCCCAGGACGGTCGTAACCACACTGTTTACCTACTTCTTTGGGGAGCTTCCTTCCTCGGGGAAGGCGATCCCCTGGGCTCTATGGTCTTCAGATTAACTCATATATCAGCTCACCCCGATTTTGATTTATAGAGCGAATATTTGCCTCCACAAGCCTGAGCACTTTCCCTTATTCAGTCCTTGTAGCAACCCTGGAATGAGGTCGATCTTCATTCTCATTTTAAAAATGTAGAAACTGAGGCACGGCGAGGTGAGGGCAAAGGCCGGGGCAAGCAGCAGGGGTGGGACAGGGCCGGAGTTGAAGGCCAGGCATGGACGATTCCACGGCGGCCCTCTCCTGTCCAAGGAGACAGAGGGGGAGGTGCAGAGAAAGGGGAAACTGAGGAAGGGGTGGGAAGCCAGGAGGTGGGTGGACACTCTGGTGGAGAATGGCCCTCGGGCCTCACAACTCACGGTAGCCAGCGTTGTTGACCACACAATCCAGGCGGCCGAAACGGCGGAGGGTCTCAGAAAGGAGAGTCTGAGGACAAAGACGTCTGTGAGGGAGCGGGGTTGGCCTTGTGGAGCCCATGATCCCAAAGCCAGGGTGGGGAGGGGGAAGCTAGAGTCACAGAGGGAACAGGAGCCAGAGCAAGTGGGGGACCCTCTGCCCCTCAAATCACCAGGCACGGCAGGAGAAGTGACAGGAAGCCATGGGTGCCAGAGACCAGAGCGATATTGACTAAAGGGAAGGGACAAAAACCCTGAGCCAGGAGAGGGAAATCTCTTACAGAAGGAGACCCGCTCTGAGGAAGGTTTTTGTTGCAATCCTTGTGACAGGTGTGACAAGAGCTTTGCAGAAGTGGGAGATAAAGGAGAAGCTTCCCAGGAGACACAGGACCTGGCCAACAGAATCAAGGAAAGCCCGGGAATGACACTGAGCTGAAACCTTTGGGATCAGTGCAGTTTAGCCAGGAGAAGAGGGAAAGGTAGAGGAAACAGCCTGTGCAAAAGCCCAGAAGAGAACAAAGTGAGAGAGAGAGAAACCGCTGGAGACGGGAAGTAGGGACAGAAGAATATGCTTACCCTCACATCTTCCTCCCGAGTCACGTCACAGAGGAGAAAGACAGTTCCAGGAAGCTCCTGCTCCAGGGCCCGGCCCCCAGACTCTGCAGAGAGAGGGCAGAGGGGTGGGGGGACAGGACTCCTGGGTCTGGGGAGGAGGGGCTGGGGACCTGGACCCCTGGGTCTGAGGGAGGCGGGGCTGGGAGCCAGGACTCCCGGGTCTGAGGGAGGAGGGGCTGGGGCCCACAATCCCGGGTCTGAGGGAGGCGGGGCTGGGGACCTGGACCCCTGGGTCTGACGGAGGAGGAGCTGGGGGCCAGGACTCCTGTATGTGAGGGAGGAGGGAATGGGGGATGGACTCCTGGGTCTGAGGGAGGAGGGACTGGGGGCCAGGACCCTCGGGTCTGAGGGAGGAGGGGCTGGGGCTGGACTCCTGGGTCTGAGAGAGGAGGAGGGTGGGGGTGAGGACTGAGGGACCCACACTCACCGTCTTTGTCGCAGATAATCACTTGGGCCCCGCTTTCCACTGAGAACAGAACAGGTTACCGCAGCACAGGCCTTGGGGAAGGCCTCTGCTGCCCTCTTGTGGGCATCTGGAGTGGGGACTATCTCCCTCCCTGCTCCCTCTGATCCCTAAGTCTCATGATGATCCCCTGGATCAAAGGGCAGAGGCCTTGACACATATTCTCCTTGGCTGCTCCAGGGGCCTGCTGGGGCTCCCAAGCCCCCATCCCTGGGGTCCAGAGCAAATTCTAAACCTGCAAGAGGCATTCCCCACCCACCCGTTTTGTAGCTCTAACCGAAACCCAGGGGAAGGAAGTAGCGTTTGGGGACACGCAAAGAGCTCAGGCCCCAGGCTACCCCTTCATTAGCATCGCAAATTGGGTTTCGTACGATGGAATCTTGCCTCCTGTACTGAAGCCCTTCTTCCCACATCCATTAGCCTCCAGGATCCCTCCAATATTTCCAGCAGCCAGACCCCCTCTCACCGAAGGCTCGCACGATCCCGGCTCCGATGCCGCGCCCGCCCCCTGTCACCACGACCACCTTCCCGGCATAGCGCGTTCCCGTGGCCATTCTGCCTCAGTCTGTCTCTCCCTCTGTCGCGCACTCTGCGCTTCTTTCCACCTCCAAAGTCCGGGAAGGCCGAACCACAAATAGGGGCTGGACCCTGGAAGCCCGGCCCTGGGGGGGGGGCGTTGCCAGGAAGACCAGAAGCCTGGAAGTTTGGCCCCAGCCCCCTCCTCCCTCAAACCCAGGAGTCCGGGACCCCAATGCCCTCCTCCCTCAGAACCAAAATTCACGGCGTCCGGCCCTCTCCTCTCTCAGACCCAGCAAATGAGGCCCCCAGCTCCCTCCTCGCTCAGACCTACAAGTCCGAGGTCCCTGTCCCTTCCTCCCTTGGGACCCAGGAGTCCAGACTCCAGCTCTGCCCCTTAGAGACCCCAGTGTCACAACCTCAAACAGACAGAGAGAAAGCTATTGACTAAAAGTTCAAAGTTTTAATCCGAATTTGGACAAG
Organism: Equus quagga; assembly: GCF_021613505.1. Taxonomy (NCBI): domain Eukaryota; kingdom Metazoa; phylum Chordata; class Mammalia; order Perissodactyla; family Equidae; genus Equus; species Equus quagga. The sequence goes on along the minus strand of NC_060279.1, from coordinate 89,705,409 downwards.
TGTTGGGAAAACCAAATTTCGGCCACCGGAGGGGACTAGATCACGCCCCCAGGTGCCCTGAGTGGCTCAGATCTCGGGCGGTACCTCCAGGCCACGCCCTCACGCTCCGATTGGCTGCCGCGCTTGGGCGTGTCAGAAGCTGGACTGCAGCAGCGTGACCCGCAGAGGCCACGCCCCCTCGTCTTGCGTCAGGGCGGGAGGGGCGGCCCCAGGGTCCCACGTGGACTCCCAGGAGGCGGGGCCTGCGCCACGCCCACTACCTCGGCGGGAGAACCCCGTGGAGCGGGAATTGGCCGCCCGAGGAGATCGTGGCGGCGAGGACACCTGGGGCGTGGGGTCTGACGGAGGCGGCGGCGCAGGGGGAAGAGGGTCTCCTCGGGAGTCCAAATTTCCCCCTAGAGAGGACGAGTGGGGAATGAGAATGGCAAACTTTGAGATTCGGGAGTGCAGACCCCCAAGGCCTTTCCTCTCTTAGACCCAGGAGTCCAGGCCCCCAGCCACCTCCTCCCTCAGACCTAGGGAGGCCCACCCCTCAGGACCCTCCTCCAGATCCAGTAGCCCTGGACCCCGATGTCCTCCTGCCTGGGATGTAGAACTTTCAAGGCCTGTCTAGCTCCTTCTTCATCAAGACAAAGGATTCCCAGCCACCCTCAGACCCCTCCCCACCAGCACCTAGCATTCCGGGCCTCTGGCTCCCTCTTCTCTAAAACCCAGGAGCCCAGGGTCCCCAGCCCCTCCTCACCTGTCATCATTCTGTGCCACTGCGACGCCTCAGCAGCCAGGGCTTGCGAGAGGCTAAGGACTCGCTCCCGGTGACCTTCGGATGTCGGCAAATAAGGGGTGGTGTTCCTTGGACTAGAAAAAAAGAGATCGGGGGACGTGTACAATTATATAATGCAGCGAGGACCGCAGTGCTGCGCGTGTCCTTCTGGGAGTTGTAGTCCCTAGCACGTGTCTTTAAAGGACTTTAACCATGGCGCGGCCCTTATAAAAAGCCCGCGTGCATTATGGGATTTGTAGTCCAGTCGTCCTTAAACTTCACCAGATCTCCCGACCCAGGGGCGGAGTTAGATACCTACCCAGTTTTGCAGTTTTGGAAAATGCAGTTCTCAATGCGGATCTAGGGCTTTCTGAACTAGAACAGGTTCTGCGACCTGCACTTCAGTACTCAGGAGACATTAATAATCACGCTTCTCCCTTCCCCTTTGGCAAATCGATTTCCCAGCTCCCTGCCCAGCCCTCGAATTCCTCACCTGCTCCAGGACCCGGAGCTTCTGAGCCATTTCTGGGCTCCAGAGTGTCCTGGGACCGCCTGCAAAGGAACTGGGGCATTAGATTTCCTCGTCTGGAAGTCCTCACGTTCTCATTTTGAGGAGGAAATGAAGGGGGCTCAGAGAGAGGATGAACCTGCCCCCAGAGACACTGACAATGTTTAACTTTACATGCACTCCTGAAAAACAGCGAGGTTAAGAAACTGCCCCCGTCCCCCACACACGCCCTTTTGTGCTCTGGAAAACGGCTTACTTCGAAGAACCCCTGTTCTCCTTATGACTTAGATAAGACTCAGACGACTCCCCCACCCCTGGTTCACCCACGGCAAGGCCAGAAACAGGCCCTCCAAATTAACATTCTTCACCTCACAAATGATTCCCAGAACTGTCTCCCCAAAACTAGGTAGACACAGAGATAAAAGTTTGGTGTTCAGCTGACTAAGACGCCGCCCATTACAAAATCAATCCCAACCGGAAAATCACCCCACCTATGACTTGTCTAATTGCTCCCCAGAAAAGTCTAAGATGAAACCATCCTGCCGAGACGCTCGGATCTTCAGATCTGGGGTGCTCCCCCCACTACAATGGCATGAATAAAGTCGATTTCCCTCCTTGCTCAAAAGAAAAATGATTAATTTTTTTGCCTTTGATAACATATAGTAGCTGAAAAAGAAAAACTGGGCTCCTAATCCAGACTCGTGACCCCCATCCTGAAGGGAGAACGCTGGTGAGGTGGAGATGTTGGCTCTGTCCCCCTCCTCCCCTCACCCCATCCCCCACCGCGAGGGAAGCCAGGGTGCTGATTTCAGCACAGGTGCAAGATGGGGTGAATCTGGAAACCCGGTTCTGGGTAAGGAGGTAGGGGACGTCCCCCTTTTACAAGGAGAGAAACTGAGGCTCTAACTAGGAGCAGAGAACCCATTACCACTCCACCCACCACCCCACTTTGCACTCCATGTTCCCCTCACCCTTTGTTCCATGTCAGGCTGGCGTCTGGCTGGGGACAGCGTCCTGCCCAGGGTGAGGAGCCGAGGCGAAGCAGGGCGAGGGAGCGGCCGGCCACACTCCTGGTTTCTGCGTATTCTCTCCAGCTGCTCCTGAGCACTCATCCTCGGCCGGGCCACCGGGGGCTGAGGAGATGAGAACACCTTGAGATCCCAACCTTGTGCCTCCTCTTTATGTCTTCCCTGAGCCTCTCTGCCTCCAGTCTTGCCCTTTCTAGTAAGTCAACCACCGGACCTTGGAGGGGGTCTTCCTACACCCACCGTCCCCTCACTGCTCGCATCCTCTCATGGCCCCCAAGAACCACCCAGGACAAAAGTGTTCGAGGTCCTGTGTGGCCTGTTCCCTACCCACCTCTCTGGCCTCAACTCCATCAGCTGCCCTATTTGGACCCAAAGCCCGAGCCTAACAAACACCTACTCTTCCCTAGATGTATCAAGCTTCTTCACACTAGTAGTCAGGACCCTGGGTGGCTTGTGTGGGGGATCAGAATTTGCCACGCCAAAATGTATCTCTTCACCCTGCTTATTTTTAAGAACAAAATTCTCAAAAAGAAACTTTAACCTTTCCCCTAACTGCCTAAAGGAATTTAAAATAGAAGGCATGCCAGGACAGGCCACCACCATAGATAACTCTGAGTATGGTAGACAGGGAGGATCCTCGCTAAGCCCATTTTTATCAAAGTTCTCTCTCTCTTGGGTCACATTGTCTATCGATGGCCCAGCAAACATTTGTTTACCAAACATTTGCTTTTCCATCTCCATGTGAATTGTCTTCCTCCTCTTTGAAGTCTCAAATCACTACCCTCAACATCCTCCTTTGTCTTTAGCTGAGAATGGTATTTAAGGTGGTGGCTTTCCCCATTTTGGCTAGTTACTCAGTTTTCCTGGGCTTTTCCCATGTATTCACGTTATTAAACTTTGTTTGATTCTCTCCTGTCATTCTGTCTCATGTCAATTTAATTCCTAGACCTGCCAGAAGGACCCAGAGGGGAGAGGTATAGTTCCTCCTCCCCAGCACTTGTGATGAAAAACAATTCTGAGTCCTCTTGACAATGACAAATGGAGGAAGGGGATGCATTACCTAAACGGTCAAGAGGATCACTTTGGGTTGGCCTTAGCTTCCGGAGCTCTCTCTGGCCCTCAAAACCAGAGAGAAGACACACTCAGGGAGAAGGCCATGTGACAATGGGTGTCATGCTACCACAAGCCAAGGAACTACCAGAAGCTAGGAGAAAGGCCCAGAACAGATCCCTTCCTGGCATCTTCAGAGGGAGTGTGGCCCTGCTGACACCTTGATCATGGACTTCTAGCCTTAAGAGCTTAAAATACAAGAGGGTAGAGATAAATCAAAGAAAACAATATTCACCAAAAAGAAACCAGAACTTGAAAATTTGGGAAATTCTCAGCCTATCCGTATTGCAAAAAGTGAGAGCACATGCTCTGGAGAGAAGACCAAGGGTGTGGCTAGACAACCTGTTTGCGAAGAGATTAGGCATGTGACATGTGGAGTCCATGAATCATCTCAGCAGAAATGCTGCCAGCTTGAACTGAAGGGCACAGAGAGGGGATGAAACAAAGGAAAGCTGTCAGACTTCCGGGGTGCTAGAGGCAAGGAACGGGGCGATACGGTTATCCAGCTGCTAAGATGTGTTATCCTTCAGGAAAGGGGGCAGTTTGGGCACAGATGTGTATACAGGAAGGACTGTACATGACAGATGGAGTTACGCTGCCACTAGTCAAGGGAATACCTGAAGCCTGGAACAGAACCCCCCCACCCCCAGCACCTTCAGACAGAGAACACCCCTGCTGACACCTTGGTTTTGGACTTCTAGCCCATGAAACTTCGAAAGACAACAGATGTGTTGTTTAAGGAAAAAAAAAAAAAAAGCCAAAAATCAGAGGGAGGAGAACTCTTAGCTGCCGTCTCCAACTAGAAAATTCTGGGGAGACAGGTTGGATCAGCTCCTTATTGTGGGACCAGTCACGGCAGTTTACCCACTTACTCTGATTTGGCCACTCTTGAGTCACATGTCCACCTATTAAATAAGTAATGGCCCCTGAGTATCGGCTGTATGTTACTTCTTCACAGCAGCCATATCATCGGCTAGAAAGTCTGCTGTCACGCAATTCCAACTGTTACACATCCACTTGTTTTGAACGTAGCCCAAATAAGCAGAGAACTTTAGCTATCTACAGCCTGCCTGATCTGAACGTTCCACAAAACTGTGCCTAACATCTGCTCGCCATCGATAAGATAAACTTGTGGGGGGCCAGTGGCGCAATGGACAAGCATCTGACTAGGACCAGAAGATGAGATAAATTCGTAGTTGTAAAACACCCCAAGACCAGTGCTGTTCTCTGGAGCTCTCCCGCCCAGAGGCTCCACACAGAGCTGTGGGGCAACAACACCTAGACCTTAAGCCCATTCTGGGATCTCCCTCTCTCCTGAGATTTCCCTTGCCGCCCACCCCCTCTTCCTCTCTGGGCAGTGGCCCCCAGGCAGTAACCTCTGGAAGGTCTCACGCTGTGAGGGACTTCTCCCACGGGCAAACCCGTCAAAGTGTGGACCAAATAAAGCCCGCGTGCGCTCCTGCCACAACGTGGTCATATAATTTTCCTTGCTGAAGTCTGAAATCCCTGGAACTCGCTACACACCCGCTAAGCTCTGGACAGCGGCAGCCCCCGGGCTCCTGAAAGCCAGCCAATCCGGGATGAGCCCGTGTTTTACCAGCCAATCAGCAACAGACACACAACTCCCGCGGCTCGAGGTCCACCAATCCCTAAACACGCCTGGCTCTGAACGTCCACCAATCAAATAGCGTGAACTCCACGCTAATTGCCATCAGCTCTCTGCTTCGCTGGGGGAGACTGTGTCGCCCAAGAATAGGTCTGTCTGGTTCAAGCGAGGAATAAGTTCAGCTTTGTTTCTGATCTCTTTCTTTAATACCTCCACGGTTCCGTTTGTTTGGAGTACCGTTTTCTGCATGGCCAAACCCTTTTTTCATTCATCCAGACTCAGCTTACCTTTTAACAGGCTTCCCAATGCTCTGAGTCCCCGCCGTGAAATGACTTAGGCCAGTCGGATACGCACGAGGACTGCATTCGTGCCTCTCTGCCCTCAGACTGCAGAATCAGCTCTGATTCACGGCTGGGTCCCCAATACCTTCCACAGGGCCTGGCCCCTAGGAGACCTCAGGAAATGCATGGTGAGCAAATGAAGGAATTTGGGGTTTCTTCCGGCAATGGCCACATCTAAAAGCTCAGGCGGAAGGGGACAGGGGCAGCTCCCTGGCCCTTCTGACACCCTACTCGGATTGGTCATTTGCTGATGTCTTTGTAGGCATCAGAATGGTCCTGTTAAGTCCATAAGCCATGTTTCCCGCAGGAACCCTTTGCCAGCTTCAGGATGAGGGAAGCCACAGAAAAACAGGGGTTATGATGCAGAAGGTCACTACAGAGCAAACTCAACTCAAAAGTGTAGGTCCTTGAAAACAGGGACTGGTCTGGGGACCCAGCTTTGTGGGGCATGGCACTCAAGAAGGGTCTGAGATGATGTTTGCTGACCTGAATTGAACAACCTTTCAGTTGGCAGAAGTTCTGGGGGCCAGAGTTCTTTGCTCCCAAGATACCATGTACAGTTGTATGGGTTGCTCACTGCCCAAGGGCTGAGCCCTCCACTGGTACCAAGCTATGTTCCACCCACACAGAAAGGGCACCTGTCTCTAATTCACAAAAAGGCATCCTATAGATTAGCAGAGGCTCTGGCTTCCTAAATCCCCACCTCAGTCTGGATATTCGCACCAGCTGTCTGCCTGCTTCCCCATTTGGCGAATTCTAACTCATTCTTCAAGGTCTCTCCGCCTCCAGGAAAACATCTCCAACGTGCCCAGGCTGTCAGGGAGTTGTCCTCTGGAGTCCTCCAATGCCTCGTGCTTTCACCATCACAGAACACAATTCCCTCTGTTCTGATTGTGTCTGAAGCTCCTCGATGGCTGGGATCTGGCCTGATTCAGCTCAGGAACCACAATGTCCAGACAAAACCCAGTACACAAGAGGCCAGGACTACAACAGCATCAGTGAGAATAATCACAAACAGGAAGCTCAGAATAATTAACGTATTCAAACCTGAACTCCCCTCCTTCCCCCGCCCCACTCCTGCCTGGTAACTCCATTCCTCCAAATGCCCAGGCCAAGAACCTTATTGTCATTCTCCACGCCTCACACCCCATCTCTAATCTGCCAGGAGATCTTGTTGGCTCCACCTTCAAAATCAGCTCCCCAAATCTCTTATCTGTAACTCCAAAAAAAAAAACCCCCAAATCTGAACATGGACATTTGACATTTGTTTTCCTAACTCTGGTGCCAACATCCACCTGGTCCTATTTACGTCACATCACACACGAGGTATCTTGCGGGTCATATTCACTGAGATGTCCCAGCAGACGCTCCACAGCCCTGTTCCTGAAGCCATCCTACTTCCTCAGCTCTCGGAAGGGACAGATGTTTCTCTTGCCTCTTTTCACCGTCTTGTCTTCAGGCCTATCTTTGGCTCTTTTTATTTTTTCACACTGGCAGCCGAGCTAACATATGTTGCTAATCTTCTTTCTTTCTTTTTTTTCTTCTTCTTCTCCCCAGCGCCCCCCGGTACATAGTTGTATATTGTAGTTGTGGGTCCTTCTAGTTGTGGCATGCGGGACGCCACCTCAGCATGGCTTGATGAGCGGTGCCATGTCCGCGCCCAGGATCCGAACCGTGAAACCCTGCGCCCCCGAAGCGGAGCTCGTGAAGTTAACCACTTGGCCACGGGGCCGGCCCCCAAGACCCTTTGCCAAGGAGCAGATGACACAGCCTAAAACTCTACGAAGGCCACCCGCCTCGTCCCCAGGGACTTCCCCTCCTAGCCCTGCCTGAGACGTCCACCTCCAGCTTGATGATGGCACTGATGGCTCGACCAATGATCCCTCTCTCCAGAGTCTCAAGCCACCAGACGTCAAGAGCCGTGATGGCATGTGTCCACTGAGCTGTCTGGCTTCTTTTGTACATGGATGTGTGACACGATGTTTGACTAAACCTTTTCCTTAGAAATAAAAAGTGCTTGATACGTATAAATCTATTTTATTCCACTCCGACTCGCTCATTCCGTAGCTCATTGCTATATCAAAAAAACTTACAACGTTTAAATTGAGATGTTATTTAGAGCCTTTATCCCATTGAGTAGGAATAGTCAGACGTTTTATTGACGAAATGTTAACGTGTTGGACTAAGGGGGCTGCGCCAGACGCCGCTTCAGCTTTTTTATAATACACTGTAGACGCACTGTTTGATCTGTCTAGAATCTGCAAAGTTTTGCATTTTGAATTTCGTCTGGTCCCAAGGGTTTTGGATAAGGTATGAAGCCAGGTATGTCTCGAATCCGACTGCCTCTCAACACCTCCACTTCTAAGTTAGTGGAAGCTACTTGGTCTCTGCCTCCTGGACGAGCCCAGCCCCGGCCCCCACTGTCTCCCCACACGGCCACCAGAGGGCGCCCGTTCCCACTCACGTCCCTCTGCTCAGAACCCTCATGGCTCCCTTCCTCCTCAGAGTCAAAGTCCTCACCTGGGACCAGAAGGCCCAGCACCATCTGCCCCCATTACCCACCTGTCCTCACATCCAGCCCTCTCCCCATGACTCGTTTATTCGGTTCCAGCCTCACTGCCTTTCTTTCTTTTCTTTTCTTTTTTTTTTTTTGAGGAAGATCAGCCCTGAGCTAACATCTGCTGCCAAGCCTCCTCTTTTTTTGCTGAGGAAGACTGGCCCTGAGCTAACATCTGTGCCCATCTTCCTCTGCTTTATATGAGGGACGCCTACCATGGCATGGCTTGCCAAGTGGTGCCACGTCCGCACCCAGGATCCAAACCAGCGAACCTCCGGCTGCCAAAGCAGAACGTGTGTACTTAACCGCTGCGCCACCGGGCCGGCCCCCACACTGGCTTTCTAGCTGCTCCACCAACAGGCCAGGCTCACTCCTGCCTCAGAACCTTTGCAAAGGCTGTTCCCTTTGCCTGTCACACTCTTCCACCAGATATCCCTAAGGCCCCCTCCCTCCCCTCTTTAGGTATTTGTTCAAACATCACCTTTCCAGACCAAGCCACTTACAACTGCACGCCTCCCCCAAGCGTCCCACATCCCCTTACTGAGTCATTTTTCTACTTATTCAGCACTTACGATGTATAAAATAATGTACAGTAAGGTGGTTGTTCATTATCTGCGTCTGACACCCAGTAGATGCCAGATCATAGGGGAAGGGTTTTTTTTTTCTCATCTTGTTCGTGTTTGTGACCTCAGCGCCTAAACAGCTCTATGAAATAGAACTTTCCGCGATGACGGAAATGTTCCATATCTGCACTGCCCGACAGGGTGGCCACCAGCTACGTGTGGCTCCGGAGCACTTGAAATGCGGTCAATGTGAATGAATTTTTAATTTTATTTCATTTTAATTCTTTTAAACTTACAGAGCCACACGTGGCTACTAGCTACCTTACTGGAGAGCAAAGAGGATATTTAATACATATTTGTTGAATGAATAATTGATAAATGAATGAATGAATGGAGTCCTTACTATATCCACATACTATTTTCAACCCTTGATAGGCATTCATCTAGTCTGGATCCTCACATCAGCTCTGGATGGCAGATACTGTGATTAGCTCCATTTTGCAGATGAGAAAATGGAGGCACAGAGAGGTTTAGTAAGTGACCCAAAGTCATACAGCTTAGAAGTGGCAGAGACAGAATTCAATCTCGACACTCTTAACAAATCGTGTTCTCTCTGCTCTGAGGTATGGCCTTAAAACTTCCCTCTCCCAGTGTTTCCCCAAGAGTGGGGGCGTCTGTGGCAGTCAGATGAAAGGGTTACAAGATGGACCTTCGGGGACGAGATGGACCGCCTACCTTGGTTCCTGGCTGCGGGGAAGGGAGGCGGCGACCCTCAGGGCTGGAGGCCCGGGAGGCCCTTGGAGACCCAAGACCTGGAAGGGCAGAACAGGACTTGGTGAGGACAGGGAACTCCAGCAAGTCCCACCCAACCGAGGACACTCACCTGAGCGAGGGCTGGAGAGGTCTCTGTCGCCCCCGGGGGGCCGCCCCCAGTCAGCCTCAGGGGACCGGGGCGAGCTCAGTTCCACAGACTCAGTCAGGCTCTGGAGGGGTCGGGAAAGGGGAATAATGATTATCACTATCATTATTATTCCCATTTTTCAAGCACTTAGCACTTCAGACACAGCGTGAGTCAGATTAAGATTGAAAACCAGGAGCCAGATGACCTGGTTTCAAATCTCAGCTCTCTGCCATTTATTAGTTGTGTGACCTAGCACAAGTTACTTTACCTCTCTGGGCCATATTGCACGTTTGGAAATAAGGATTGAATCCACACATGTAAGGCGCTTAGAACAGTGCCTGACACATAGCAAGGCATTATAAGTGCAAGTTTTATAATGATTTTGTATCTGGGGCTGTGCTGAGCACCTTATCAGCGTTATCTCATGAAATCCCCTCAACAAAGCTATGAGGCAGCAATTATGATCCCTATTTTACATATGGGGAAACTTAGACTCAGAGAATGAGGTCAACAATTGATGTCACAAAGACGGCAGAGCTGGGATCTGAACCCAGGTCTCCTGGGCACGTGATCGGATGGTCAGGATAAGCAGCGGCTCTAACCCAGCTATGACAACAGTGGCTCCTGCTTCCTGAGGGCCTACTCTGTGACAGACACTTTCCAGTCACAATTTCTCCTTACAGGATCCTGCAAGGTGGGGGTGATGATCAGCCATGTCTGGTAAATGTGTATCGAATGCCTCTCTGGGAGGAAGGAGCCCCGGTGGGTAGCGTTTGCCAGTTTCTGTGGTGCAAACACTTCCACCACGGTCAATTTCAACGTGACATCAATTGCCGTCATGTGTCGTCAATTGCCGACGTGACATTGTTGAATGTGGAACTGAGAAGAGACGCACGCAGTTGGCTCTGGGAGGTGCTGGAAGCTGACTCCAGCACACACTGGACTATGGTCACAATGTAACAAATAAGGGAAGAGGAGCTTCCAGAGCTTAAGAGACTTGCCTGAGGTTGGTTAGCTGATCAAGCGAGAGAGAAAGAGGCAAGTGGGTGATGGGTGGGGCCGGGGGCAGAAGGGACAGGAAGCTGGATGGGGACAGAGGGGTGTGGGTCTCACCTCCCTCTCCGAGGACTCCTCGCCTTGGACTGCAGGGGATGGGGAGTCGGGCTCAGTGTGCGGGGGCGGTTTCTGCGGGTCCCCCAGACCCGCCAGCGTGTCCTCCACCATCCACAGCTGCTGCTGAGCAGATGCTCTGTCCTGGGGGGAGGAGAGGAATTTATCACTCAAAGGTGGGAAAATGCGAGCAGGCTTAAAGTTGATAGACCACAGAAAGGGCCTGAAATCAGCTGGAATCTATTTATGGAGTCATAGATGGACTGTGGGTGCAGACGGAGGCTATTGTGTGGATTTCCACAAATAGATATCCTGTTGACCCACCACACGAACACTGTTATCATAAACGCCGTCTTCTCCATGCTGTTCTTCAGCGTCACCTCTGTCATAAATAGGTGATCCTATAAATATATATTAGTCTGTTTCTGAATACCCTATTCTATTCCTTTGGTCCATTTGTCTAACCTCACATAAATACTACATTGTCTTCCTAACTGTAGCTTTACAGTCAGACTTAACGTCTGGTCGTGTTAGTCCTCCAGCTTCATTCCTGGAGGTGGCCTTGGTTACCCTTGGCCTTTTGGACTTCCTGATATAATTTAGAATCGGTCTGTCAATCTTCCCCTACAAACCTGGATATGTATTGGGATTGTAGATCCCCATTGGGGAAATCAATTTGGGGAGACTCCAATCTTTATATTATTGTATCTTTCCTATCCATGAACATGGTATATCTCTCCATTGCTAAAGGTCTCCTTTCATTTCTCTCAATGACGTTTTGTGGCTTTCAGAGTAGATGTCTTGCCTATCTCTCATTCTATTTCTTCCTAGAGATTCAGATGGTTTACATTAATTGAAAACGCTACTGTTTATAAATATTTATTTTCTAATTGTTGGCGCTAGCATACAGGAAGACAACTGGTTTTTGCAAACTATCAGTGCATTCAGTGACCTTGCTGAATCTGCTTATTCTAATAGCTTATCCGGAGGTTATTTTGGGTTCCCTACCTATATATGACAGTTGTGTCATCTGTAAATAACAACAGCTTTACGTCTTCTCTGCTCCTTATCCCTTTGGTTTATTTCTCAGACTCACTTGCACAGTCTAGGACCCTGGTACAATGCTGACTAGAACTAGTGATAGCAGACACCCTTGTCTTATTCCTTATATCAGGGGGAAAGTTTTCTTTTTCTTTTCTTTGTTTTTTTTAGATTTTTTATTTTTCCTTTTTCTCCCCAAAGCCCCTCAGTACATAGTTGTGCATTTTTAGTTGTGGGTTCTTCTAGTTGTGGCATGTGGGATGCCACCTCAGCGTGGCCTGATGAGCGGTGCCATGTCTACGCCCAGGATCCAAACTGGTGAAACCCTGGGCCACAGGGCAAAGTGGAATGCATGAACTTAACCACTCGGCCACAGGGCCGGCCCCAAGGGGAAAGTTTTCAATATTTCATTGCCAACTATAATGTTTGCTGTGGGTTTGTTACAGACGCCTATCAGATTAAGGAAGTTCCCGTGCATTCCTACTTTGCAGAGAGTTTTTATCATAAATGGATGTTAAATTGTGTCAAATGTTTTTCCTGCAATTATTGAAATGATCATGTGGTTTTTCTCCTTTATTTTGTTAAATGTGGTGAAACACACGGACTGATTTTGAAGGGTTACATTAACCTTGCATTTCTATAATAAACCTAATTCGGTTGTGATGTATTGCTCTTTTCATATATTCCTGGTGCCGAGTGATATTTAACACCAATAGGTGGGGGATTAGGGTTGAAGGGTGGATTTTAAGAAGAAGTGGGAGGGGCTTAGCATGAAGAGGGCGGGGCTTAAATCTGTGAGCATGCATTTAATACTAGAAGTCAAGGTTTTTAACTAAAGATACATGATTTAGAAACTCGCTTGCTAGGCTTAGAATGAAGAAGTGGGTCTGAGGCTAAGCAACGGGGTTTATACTTTGGGAGTGAGTCTTGAACCAAGGGATTGGATTTAGAACTGGAAACTCCAGAGGATAAATTTCACAACAAACGTTAGGATGCAGAATGCAAGACAGGAACTTGCAGGATGGGGACAGGGCTGAGGGGTGGAATTTTGACATGAGGGCAGGGCTTCAAAATAAGAAGAGAGATTTAGAACCAGAGGGGAGAGTGGTTCTGAATCTGAAGGTAGGACTTTATTATTATCATTTTTTTTTTTTTTTTTTTGCTGAGGAAGATCGGCCTTGAGCTAACACCTGTGCTAATCTTCCTCTATTTTAGGTGGGATGCTGCCACAGCATGGCTTGACTAGTGGTGTTAAGGTCCATGCCCAGGATCTGAACCTGTGAAGCCTGGCCACCAAAGCAGAGCTTGCAAACTTAACCACACAACCACCGGGCCAGCCCCTGAAGCTAGGTCTTAAAATGAAGGACGTGGTCTTAACTACACTAAAGTAGGGTTTAAAAGGAAAGGAAAGGACACAGGGGGAGAAGCTTGGGATAAAGTGGGAGGGGCTTTGATTCTGTGGGAGGGGCTTAAATGCCAGAGGTTTTCCGGGTGAACCTGGAATGCAGGGTGGGGTTTGGGGGTTTGGGGCAGGATGTACCTGGGGGGACCCGAGGTGCAGCAGGTACTCAAGGGTCTCTCTCAAGGTGCCCAGCTCCTGCTCCAGGCCGCTGTATGTGTCCCAAACCCGCTCTCGTTCCTCAGGTCCCAAAAAGGGGAGACACAGAGTTAGCCTGCCCACCCACCAGACCTTGCCCCACTCCATCTCTTCCCAGCTGAGGAGGAGGAAGGAAGGCCTGGCCCCTGGTGCCCTGGAGGTATAGGGACTACAATTCCCAACAGCCTCTTTGCTCCAATTACTGGGAACCCCAGTGTCTATATGGAACCTGCCATTCCAATGAGCTGATAGTGCAGACAAATAACAGCTTTGCCTGAATCCTCTGGATTACCTCTGCATTCCCCTAGGGTGGCAGAGTCTACAGAATTCTTGGGACACTCAAGACCACAGATCCTATGCACCCCTGGGCAGAAGAAATCTCCCTGCCATTTTTTTTTTTTTTTGAGGAAGATCAGCCCTGAGCTAATATCTGCTGCCAATCCTCTTCTTTTTGCTGAGGAAGACTGGCCCTGAGCTAACATCCATGCCCATCTTCCTCTACTTTATATGTGGGATGCCTACCACAGCATGGCTTGCCAAGCGGTGCCATGTCTGCACCCGGGATCCGAACCGGCGAACCCCAGGCTGCCGAAGCAGAACATGTGCACTTAACCGCTGTGCCACGGGGCCAGCCCCATCCCTGCCATTATTAATAATAATAAAAATAATAATAGCAGCTGAAAGTCTTTACTAAGCACTTACCATGTGCCAGGCACTGTTCTTAGTGCTTATCTAATTCTTGTGAGGTAGGTACTACTGTATTAATGTCTTCATTTTTCAGATAATAATAATTATAGCTAACACTTAAATATTCCTTACCATATGCCAGGTAACCTAAGTATCAAATATTCATTCACTCATTCATTTACATGTATTTATGAAATCTCCACAATGACTCTATAAAATAAACACCATTTTTATCATTTCAAGTTTACAGAAGAGGTATCTAAGGCCCAGAGGAGTTAAGTAAATTTTCTAAGGTCACCCAGCTACTATGAGTAGGAGCTAAGATTCAAAGCTAGGAAGCCCAGATCAAATTCACCCTCTTAAACCACTAAATTAAGTCCAGCTGTTCCTTGGCTGCTCGCCCCTCACCCCCTAGGACTGTCAAGACCACTGGTTTAAAATTTGTGGAGCGGGGAATTCTCAAGAACTACCTTCCCATAAGCCTTTGGGAGCAGGTCCCCTTCAGTAACAACCTGCAGAGTCCTGGAGCCTCCTGGAAGGGCATGCCCATCCCCAGATGCTCACCTGAGTCAGGTGACAAAGAGTGGCCCTCACGCTGACCAGTCGGTCCTGCAGGAGGCGCTGGCGTCCCCAGGCCCTCCCTGGAGCCGCGGCCTCCCTGGTTGTTTGGCTCAGCTGCTGCCTGGTCAACTCCAGGGCTGCTTCTAGCTGCTCCTACACCGAGAGGGAAGGTGGGTAGACTCCTGAAGCCACACCCAGCCCCAGGGAGAGAGAAAAGAGGAACTCTCCCATATCCTCCACAGGCATGCTGGGGATCAGGAAGGGCTAAGGGCAGGTGGAGAGGCCAGGTGGCCCTTCCCCCATCCCAGAGCCCAGTACCTTCTCCTCCTGCCTCTGGTCTATCTCCTCCTGCAGCCTCCTCAGGAGCCGGTCCTGCCCACACAACTTGGTCAACAGAGTCTGGAGGAAGAACGGCAGCTATTTACGGACCAGATCTGGCTCTTCTCCCTGCCTCCCTCCCCCCACCCCCCATCTAGAGCATTCTCTCCTTAGCTCTGGGAACTCAGCAGGGGTTGGATCAGGGAGCACTTACATCTGTCTCCAAGCTTTGCTGGAAGGTTGAGTCCAGGGGGGGACCTGGCTGAGGAGAAGGAGAAAAGGCAGGTCCCTATTGTAGGCCAGTGCTGAGCCAAGCCCTGTTTCTACTGACAGACACCTCTCTCCCTATTAGCTTCATTCTAAGCTTCAGTAAATCTCAGAAGACCAGTTCCCAGATTCTTGGCTTTAGGAAGATCTAATGGACTATTACCAAATAGCTATAGAAAATGTTATAATTAACAGAGAAAACTGAGACATTTCCTTTATGACTGAGAATAAAACAAGATGCTCACTACCACTGTTCCCGTTTAACACAGTATTAGCAATCTTGACCAGTGCTATAAGATAAGAAAAAAAAAAAACAGAATTATAAGGACAGGAAGGGGAAAGATAAAACCATCATCCTCTACAGATGATATGTTCATCTACCCAGAAAAACTAACAGAATCAAAGAGTGATTAGAACAAATAAGAGAATTCGGCAAGGATGCCAGGAGCAAGATGAAGCCACAAACGTGAATAGCATATCTCTATACCATCGATAACTAGAAAATATTACTTAAAAAGAAAAGAAGATACCTTTCAAATAGCTATTGAAAATATCAGGAATTTAGGAGTTAACTAAGAACCCATAAGATCTCTATGGAAAAAGATCTCCATAGCAAAGAAAGCAAAAGAGGGGACTCCAGCAGACTGGAGGTGCCCCAGGATACCTACCAATAAAACCATGGAAGCCCGGGTCCCAGGAGGTCTTGGGGGCAGCTGGAGATATGTGGAGGCGCCAGAGGGGACCTGGGGGGGATACTGAAATAAAGATGTTTAGAGATTGGCATGTCTTAGTAACAAATATTACAGTGGATGTGTCTAGATTAAAGTGCCTTAGGAGACACTCTGAGGTTCCAAACTGGGCCCCCACAATTTCCTCAACCACGTGTTCTCCAGCTGTGCGCCACTGTGGGGACACAGAGGATGATAATAAATGGACAAGCCTGCCTAAACAGCCCCAGTGGCCAATGGGAGTTGCAATCTACTCTCACTCTCATATTTGTGGTTAGCCGTGGATATTCTGGGCTACAATCCCATAATGCTCAGAGAAAATAGTAGGTGACCAACTTGGAAGGATAAACTGGAGACACAAAGCAGATGCAAACCACACTACCCTTCTGAGCGCTGTGTTGGAGTAGAGCATTCTGGACTACAATCCCCATAATGCTTAAGGGGTAATGACCAGAGACCAGCCTGAAAAGAAAGCCGTGAGGACTGATAGGAAATAAAGTCCACTCTCTCTCACATCTGAAGCCAGCTGTGATTATGATGAACTACAATCCCCATCATGCTCAGAGGGCGATGTCCTAGAGCCCAGCCTGGAAAGACAGCCCTGAGTGCTGATGGGAGATGTAGTATCCCCTCCCCTTCACCTCTCCAGCTCACCTGTGTTCTGGCCTCCTGACTCCAGTGCTGGGGACTCCTGGGAGGCCTTCCTGCCCCAGCCTCAGAGGAGGGTCCTCGGCGGGGAGTGGGTGGCCGGGAAAGCGTCTGGCGCTGGCGGCCCCAATCCAGGGGAGGCATGACATCGATGCGACTCAGTGGGGTATGGGGTCTGGCAGGGGGGGCTGTGTCACCTGAGGAGGGAGGGGGTCTGCGTGCAGGAGCAGAACGGGGCCGGGGGAGGCTCAGAGGGGAGGGAGGGCGAGAGAGGGGAATGAACAGGCTGTGGGGAGGAGAGAATCGGAGAACTGGGTCAACTAGAGTCCCCTCACTCCACTGCCCGCCAGGTCAGCCTCAAGGATGTGTTTCCCTTCAGTATGTGTCACTGTCCCTCTAGAGTAGAACCCTCCTCTACTGCCCAGATCCTGAATAATTTTCTCCTTTGTGGCATCTCCTCCTTGAGACTTCACCCGTACAGTTTCAACCCGCAAGACCCAGCAACTCACAGTCACAAGACAAAGCACTAAGCCACGCCCCTAGTCACTGCCAGTCCCCGCCCTTCTCAGGCCACGCCCCCAACATCTCTTTTCGTCTGAAGCTCAGCCCTATAGAACCTTCTCATCCCAGACTCCTGCGTCCAACTCACTCCGGGCTCCTCGTCCTCCGAATCCGGGGTCCAGATTGGAGATCGGCCGTGGGGCTGGGAGCCAGCAGCCCTGGTCGGCCACGACCCCTGGAGAGCCGAGCCACCTCCGGCGATTCTGAGCTGCGCCCCTCTTCCCCTCTTCTCACCTCCGGGGGACCACCGGGGCCACCAGGGCCCTCCCCAGGCTGGGGACGTGCAGGTGACCTGGGTCGCCCACTAGCAAATGGGCACAGAAAAAGACATCACTCCTTTGAAACTCGTAAGAGCCTTTATTCTCGGTTCACACGTAAGGACATAGGGAGCTAGACAGAAAAAAAGGGGAGGTGGTGCGCTATAAATCATTGTCCCCATATTGCAGACGGGGAAACTAAGGCCCAAGTATGAAGTGACTTGTGCAGGACCATAAGGTCCATCCAAGTGGCTGGACCCAATGCCCCAGAGCACTATGAACCTCCAGCCTGAAAACTGGGGCCTGCCAGGACTGGAGTTTTTCTTTTTATAGCTGACATTGTTTAAGCGACAGCCCCCAGGGGGTGGAGACTTCTGAGGGAGCCAATCAGAGAGTGTGGAATATTGACGGAGGGGCGGGACCAAAGAGTGGGCTGAGCTTAGAAGAGACTTTTTGCTGATTGGAAGAGATGAAGTTCCTGGAGGTGGGGCCTGGAAGGCGGAGTCTCCCAAGCTGAAGACGAGTGATTGGACGTCGAAGGGGCAGTGCCTCAAGGGGAGGAGCAGGGGATAATTAATGGACTCGGATTGGAGGTCCAGGGTCAGGGGCGTGGTCTAGACCTATACGCACCAATCATCACCCTCCGCGCGGGAGGCCCGGCCCAGCGCCCGTAGCCAGCCTCTCAGGTCCTCTAGCGTGTCAGCGGCCAAAACGTAGGTCCTCATGCCTGGGTGCTCTGCCTGCGGGAAGAGAAGCTGGGGACCCAGACGCCCAGGCCCTCTACAAAGGGGGATGCCATGGACCCTGGTCGAGATCTTTTATCTCCTATAATGGATGCTCCAAAGCCTGCCCCCATCACCTAGTGCCTTAGTGCCCATGGGGGATGGACGGACTCACGGTGAAGGTGAAGCGCCGTCCTCGGGGGGCTCCTGGCCCATCTGGCCTGATACTGTAGCTAGGGAGTAGGACGCTGCCCAGGACGCTCTCCTCACGGCTGTCTGCAAAAGAGGGGCTGGGGTCAGGGATCACAAGGGATCTGGAGACCGAGAGGCTAGAGGACAGGGAGGGGTGGGACAGGGGCCCGTCCACCCCTGCCAACTGGGGCACTGACCCTTGTAATAGAATAGGCAATGGCCGGAGAGGACGAACCAGCGGCGTTTCCAGAGTCGAAGCCCGGAGCTGTCCTGGGGAGAGAGAGTGGGAGGAGAGGCCTGAGTAGAGAGGAGAAGGAAAAAGGAGACAGTGACACTTAGGGACAGAGACCCAGAGAGAGGGGAAGAGCAGAGACACATGTTTGATGTGATAGATTCAGATGGAGAGCTGGAAGCCAGCGTGTTGTGGCTGAAAGGACACAGATTCTGGACACAGTCCGACCTGAGTTTGACTTCTAGCTCCACCACTTTTAAACTATGCCCTTCAGCAAGTCATTTCCTCCCTAGGTCCCTCATCTGTCAATTGGGGATTGAGAAGTTACGGGAAGGTTGGAACGAGATATTGTACCACATGTGGGTAGGGGCTTCATACACCAAGACTTGGTCCGATTATTCTGGAGCCTGAGACAGAGAGGCCAGGAAGGTGGCACTGAGCCATAACCCAAATCCTGTGTCTCCCCATTGCTTCTGCTCGAACTGCTCCACCATCTTCCACCCTACGCCCCTCTTCTCCTCTTCAATCCATTCCCACGGAAGCCAGCACGATCTTTGAAAATTATGTCAGATCATGTGAGTTCCCTGCTCAAAACAGAGTTTACCACCACACTTAGAATAAACCTCAAATTCCTTACCCTAGTGTACTGGCTGGCAGGGAATCTAGATTTGGGCATGCGTAAAAATTACCAGGAGGCCTTCTTAAAACACAAGT
Organism: Equus quagga; assembly: GCF_021613505.1. Taxonomy (NCBI): domain Eukaryota; kingdom Metazoa; phylum Chordata; class Mammalia; order Perissodactyla; family Equidae; genus Equus; species Equus quagga. The sequence continues at coordinate 89,686,400 of NC_060279.1, read as the reverse complement.
TCCGGGGCCGGCCCTGTGGCACAGTGGTTAAGTTCGCACGTTCCACTTCTCGGCGGCCCGGGCTTTGCCGGTTCAGATCCCAGGTGTGGACATGGCACCGCTTGGCACGCCATGCTGTGGCAGGCGTCCCACATATAAAGTAGAGGATGATGGGAAGGGACGTTAGCTCAGGGCCAGTCTTCCTCAGCAAAAGGAGGAGGATTGGCAGTAGTTAGCTCAGGGCTTATCTTCCTCAAAAAGAAAAAACAAAAAAAAACACAAGTTCCTAGAGGCCAGCCAGGTGGTGCAGTGGTTAAGTTCGCATGTTCTGCTTCATCAGCCTGGGGTTCACAGGTTCGGATCCTGGGCATGGACCTATGCACCACTCAGCAAGCCATGCTGTGGCAGGCATCCCACATATAAAGTAGAGGAAGATGGGCACGGATGTTAGCTCAGGGCCAGTCTTCCTTAGCAAAAAGAGGAGGATTGGCGGCAGATGTTAGCTGAGGGCTAATCTTCCTCAACAAAAAACAAAACACGGGTTCCTGGGGGTCAGTAGATCCAGGGTGGGACCTGACAGTGTGCATTTCTAGCAGGTTCCCAGGTGATGTTGATGCTGCTCGTCTAGGATCACACTTTGAGAACCACCGCCTTGCCAAACCTCCTTTCCCCTCGCCCAGCTCCAAACCCCAAGCTCTGACCTGCTGCAGCGCCTTTTGCTCTCGGACTCCCTCTGCCCCCCAGACCTAAGCCTGATGGGCTCCTTCTTGGCATTTACTTCTCAGCTCAAATGTCATCTCAGAGATGCCTTCCCTGACCAACTGTCAAACGTAGCTCTCAGCCCTCAGCCACTTTGGAGCACATCCCCCTGTGTCATTTCTTCACAGGACTTCCTACTCTAAAGTCAACCAGTCCATTTATTTATACATGAATTTATTATCCATTCCTGCCCCGCCCGCATCTTGAATGTAGAGTACATAGACACTTGTCTATATTATTTGCATAATATGTGCCCCAGGGCTTGGCATGTTGTAAATATTCAAGAAGTCATCATTGAATGAATGAATGAAACAATGACAGAATAATAGGAGAAGCAATGATAGAAAAAAAAAGAAGACTCGAATGAGAGAAACAGCGGACAGCCAGAGGCACAGCCTCTAGTGTCACTGGCAGCGTCCTTTCCTGTCTCCGGTCTCCCGGTCACCCCACCTGCTTGTGAAGCCAGCCTCGGATATGCACGGGGAGGTTGGGATCCCTTCTGAGCGCATTGCCCCTCTTCCCAAAGGCATGGACCTTGCTGACTGCCCGGGTGGGCTTCTGAGGAGAGAAGGAGGACAGAAGTGAACAGGGCCTCGGGATGCGCTTGGGGGGGCAGTGCAGCAGGACGAAGACAACCTGAGGCCCCCGGTCAGCTGCCCTCAGAAACCAGGTCAAGGAGGGAGCTGAGTCTTGAGATCGGAGTTGGGTGTGCATCGTGCAGAGTTGAGAGATGCTCTGGATGGGCAGACGGAGGAGTTCGGAAACAAGGAAGCGGCTACTGGCTGATGGGGAAGGAATTTGGGAATCAAGAGTTCACTGCCAAGGAGAGGATGCCCTTGGCCTCCAGAGTCAGGGATGTAGCAAGTACATCCTTTGGGATCTGAACTGGAAATCCTGCCTGGAAGATCCCCATCATCAGGAGGGACCTCCATGCTGAGTCCCTGGAGATGGGTCACCCAGAATCGAAGGACGCCTCAGTGCTGGGTAGTGACATCCCTTAGCAACCATGTCCAGGGTGGAGAGATGGCTCGGAACCTCTCCCAATAGACGAAGCCCCCTCCACCGGCCTCCCAGGCACCTATAGCCAGAATCCCACAGGATGCCCTGCCTTGGGGATGGTCCTGATCAAGGTCGGAATCGAATTTGCGGATTCTGAACTTGGGAAACTGGAAATGAGAGAAGAGAATGACAGGAGGACAAGGAAATAAGTGTCCTCACTGAACTTTGGGCTGGGGTGACGATTTGGGACAAAGGGTCTCAGGCCCCGTGGGGTCTTACTGTCAGAGAAAGGTCCTTTCTTATTGGATTTCAGAGCTGGTTAGATGGGATGGCCAGAGATAGGCCAGGGAGTCCTCAGTCATAATCGAGAGTAGCTGCCACTTCTGAGTTCCCGGGGTGGGAGCAGGGGGGAACCTCATGGCTGGGGAGTGGCTCTATTTTAGCAACCAGAGTCAAGCCGGATTATTCCTCCGGCTTCAAATTAGGAAAATACAAGGGGTGGGGACAGTTGGGAGTGGCTCTGAATTCCTAGCTGCAACTGGTAGGCAATTTGGGACCTTACTTGGCCTGCCAGACCCCAGCGCTAAGGATCCTTGCTCTTAACAACCAGAGTCCCTGGGGTGGCACCGAACCCAGGCCTAGGAACCAGGGGGATGTGGCAGCCCACAGCCCTGCCCCGCTCCCCAGCCCCACCAAGAAGGTCCAACCTTGGTGCTCAGGCTGCCGAGCGAGGAGATGGTAGAGGCGCTGCTGGCCAGGCTGAGGCTGCTCCGAGGTCTGCCCTCCTCCATCGAGGGCTTGGGAAGAGAAAGAAAGGGACTGTGTGCCTGTCTCTGCAGCTGACCCGGCTGGGGACAGAGACGGGTCAGGGGCTCGCAGGTCGGAGGAGGAGGCTGAGGAGAAAGAGTCTGTTGTCTGGGGCCTGGGGGGCTGGGGGAGGCCCTGGCCCTGACCGCATACCGAGAGCGATGCCAAGAGAGGTGGGCGGCACTGGCAGCTGCGGGGAGGGGGCAGCTGTCTGCAGCCCAAGATAGAGAATAGGGGCTCCTTTATTCTTGCCCCCTGCACCCTAGGCAGGAATTTGACCCTCTCTGTTCTTAGGGACCCCCATTCCCTGCCTCTTTCTGGTTGCCCCTAGCTACCTGTCTCCTGCCCTCCCACACACACACCTAAACCGTCCCCACCAAGCCCTGGGGCACCACCCAGGAATGCACAGCCAGGCAGCCCCTCCCGGCCCAGCCAGGAAACTTACCAGCTCAGGGGTCCCAACAGCACAGGACAAGAGAGTGGGTGCTGGGGCCACAGTCTCCCTCCTTCCCTGTCTGTTAGGTGCTGCCTCTCATAGTCCTCAGTCTCGCTTCTCACCTGCTCCCTCACGCTCTTTTTGTCTCTGTCTCTCCTCTCTTACGGTCTCTCTTTCTTTCACACTCTCCCCTTCTTTTAGTCTCTCTCTGTCTCCAGTCTCACCTTCTGTCTCTCTCTCTAATCTCGGTCTCTTCCAGTCTCTCTGTCACTCATTCTCTCCCCCTGCCCCCATATCACTTTCTCTCCCAATCTTTCTGTTTCTGTCCAAATCTTTTTCTCTCGCACTCACGAGAGTCTCTCCCTCTCTCTCCCCCTCACGATCTCCTCCTCTTTCTCTCCCTCTCTGGCCCTCCACGTCTTCTCTTTCCTCCTCTCTCTCAGATTCTCCTTCTCACTTTCTCTCTTCCTCTCTCTCCCAGTTTCTCTTTCCTCTCTGCTGGTCTGCCAACCGCCCACGCTGCTGTCTCCCCTCCCAATCCCGGCTGACCCCGCCCCTCCTGGCCTCCCCACCACAGCCTGACCCCTGGCTCAGCTGCCCCCACAGCTGAGGGGAGGGGCTCGGGGGGGCCCCCTGACTCCTGGGTCCCTGCTGTGCTGGGGCCTGGAGAACCGGAGTCCCATAAGGGCTGAGACTGGGATTCCTAAATGTTTGGAGAGTAGGAGGTGGGCCTGGACTCCAGGGTCCCCGTGGGCTGGTTGTGGTGAGGGGACCGGGTCATTGGCAACCGGCATGGAGGTAGCTTGGATCTTGGAAGGGGTCAGAGGCTCAGACTTCTGGGCACCTGGGAAAGAGTGAACTAGGAGTCAGAACTCCTGCGTTGTGAAAGGAGCTGGGAGCTCGGAAGCTTGGCATTCAGTGGATGGGTCCAGGTCCTGCAGGGAGGAGGGCGTGGCCCTGGATCCCGGATCCCGGCTGGAGGAAGGTCAAGTGGCCAGGGCCAGATGTTCGCCTCAGATCCGGGTGAGACCGAGGATGTTCTAGACCGAGGAGGAGACGTGGTTCTGGGATGTACTTTGAGGAGCAGAATTATGGACCAGGTCGGGGAGGTGGGGCAGGGAATTAGGAGTGTCTCCCTGGGCCTGGAACTTGTGGCAGGAGACCTCCCATGTGGTTGATGGATGCTACCCAGCCAGAATTTCCGTTTGTGTCACAGCAGAGCTTTTGTACGACTTTGAAGCAGGTGAAAAGCAGGTGTGGAGCCTTGTGCCTGAGGCTGGGAGGGGGTCTGAGTTTTTGGATTAGTACCCACTCAGCGCATTTGTTGAGCACCTACCGTGTGCCAGGAACTGAGAAGAAAGCAGTTAAGAAAAGCCAAGTGCTGCCTTCGGGGCGCTGACATTCTTCTCCTTTGCAATGAATCTCATCTGCATTGCAAATTCTTCTCATTTGCAATGAACCTAGACTCTGCTGTGACCACCTCAGGGCACGTGACTTCATTCCCAAGCCTCAGTTTTCACATCTGTGAAATGGAAACAATAATATTCTCCCACACCGGGGAGGATGTGAAGGTGCGAGAGCCTAGACTGGAGCCTGCTGGTTAAATTCGGGAGGGAAGGCGTTTGCCTGTAGCACGAGTTGAGCGAGCTCACTGCCCGCTGAAGCTGTTCACGCGTTTGATTGACAGCTCACCGGTTTCCGGGCGTAGCTACGCTCGGAAACACCGCCGTGACGTCACAAAGCGCGGAGTTTCCGCGAGAATTCCAACCCTATTTTCCCTTCCCTCACGTCTGCGTTTCGAAACCCCGCCTCTCCTTGCGACGTCATCACGTCCGGCCGCGTTAGACTATAAAAGTGTTGCGGGCGGCGTCAGCGGTAATTGGATCAGCTCCCGGTTGTTGATTATATGCTCCGTCTTGCGCGACCCCGCGGCCCTTTGTCGCGACAGCGCTTGCTGTCTTGAGTAACCTGAATCCCCGAGCCCGACGCCGGAGGGCGAGATGAACGCGCTGGCCTCCCGAGCCGTCGGGACCTGCGATCGCTTGTGGAAGACCGAGCCGGCGCTCCTGCCCCCGGGCTGACGCGCAGCCCCGAGCCGGTGAGTGAAGGGGTCCGAACGCCTGGGCCCCGAGGGGCCTGGGGCCTGGGGATCAGACTCCTGGTCGGTAATGAGGAGGGAGCCTGGGCTTCTGGGTACCCAGACAGGCGGGTTCGAAGCCGGGACTCCCGGGTCCTGAGGAAGGAGGGCCTGGGAGCTTGAACTCCAGTGTCTGGGGAGGCGGGGGACTGGGACAGACTCCAGAGGTCGGACTTAAGAAGGAAAAGGGATTGGGAGCCTGGAGTTGCCGACTCTAACGGAGGAGGGGTCCGGGTGTCAGATTCTTGGGTCCCCAGTGAAGGAACCATATGGGAGTCGGAATTTTTGAGTCTCGGAGGGAGGCGGGTGAAGTGGGCCTGATTTGTCAATCCTCGGGAGGATGGGAGAACGGGGGACTAGGACTTTGTCCCCACGGGAAGCAAGCAGAGGACCTGCCTTCTCAGTTCTCGGGACTGGGACTTGTGGGGCTGAGGGAAGATGGGGCTGGGGGCTTGGACTTTTGGGTCTAAGGAAGGAAAGAACTAGGGCCCCAGACTCCTGGTGTTCAGAGAAAAGAGAGGTGGGAACCAAGGCGTAAAGATGGGAGCGGCTGGGATCAGAAAAGAATGTGGGCGGGGACTCTGGCGTTGCTATTTGTGTTACTATGCCCTTTGCTATGACTCAGGAGTCATCCCCTGATGCTCTCCCATAAATGGCTTCTAAACTTTATTCTTTTTTTCTCTCCCTTTTCCGCAGCCCAGACTGATGGCCCCAGGCCAAGCGCCCCATCACCCCTCCCCCTGGAGGGATGCCCACCCCTTCTTCCTCCTGTCTCCGCTGATGGGCCTTCTCAGCTGGGCCTGGAGCCACCTGAGGGGCCCAGGATCTCCAGAGCCCTGGCTGGCGGAGGCAGTAACGAGTGCACATCGGGCACAAGCTGGCTTGGAGGGCGTAACTAAGGCTTCTCTGGCCACCCACCATGCCCCCTGGGGCAGGCGCCCTCAAGAGGAGGGTGGAGACCCTGGAGCCGCTGAGGAGGATAGAGAAGCATCGTGGGGGGCCTGCCCTGACTGGAAAGCCAACACTTCTCCTCTTGAAGCCTGGGGACTTTCAGATGATGAAGGCGAGGAGGAAGCCACCGAGGTCCCTAGAGAGCAGGGAAGTGAGTTTATAGATGGCCGGCCTGCTCTCAGGTCCCCCAGCCTTCTGATAAGAACCTTGCAAGACGACCCTCCGAGGGAGGAGGAATCTGCGGAAGGAGGAGTTGCTGAAGATAAAGAAGTGGTCACATTCTCTTTTCCTCCGTTCCACTGGGAGTGTTGTCCAGGGGTGGAGGAGGAGAAGGAGGGAGACTCTATAAACAAAGAAAGTCCCAGAACATCCACTTGCCCCTTATCTCCAGGATCCAAACCCAGGGCTTGGGTGGATTGCTCATGGGAGGAGGAGAATCAAGCCACAGAGGAAGAAAGAAGAGAGAGTAGAGAAGCCACGAAGACCTCCGTATCCCCCTCAACTGCAGGCTCCCAGCCCAGGCCCTGGGAGCGTTGTTCAGGAGCCGAGTCCGAAGAGGAGGATGACGAAAAGGCTGAGCGAGGAGAAGCTGACCCAGAGCCACTCTCTTCAGTTCTAGCCCAGAGGCCCCTGCTCAGGACGAGGCAGCATCAACCCAGTAAGATCACAGAGGAAGAAGACGAAGAGCAAGATGAATTCAGTGATTCAGGAGCAGCTGAGGAAGAGGGAGAAGCTGAGGGTCCCTCGTCCATCCCCTCTACGAGTGCCTTCCTCAGGGCCTGGGTGTATCGGCCAGGAGAGGACACAGAGGAGGAGGAGGAGGAAGATGAACTCAGTGATTCAGGAGCAGCTGAGGAAGAGGGAGAAGCTAAGGGTCCCTCTTCCATCCCCTCTACAAGTGCCTTCCTCAGGGCCTGGGTGTATCGGCCAGGAGAGGACACGGAGGAGGAAGAGGAAGAGGAGGAAGATGAACTCAGTGATTCAGGAGCAGCTGAGGAAGAGGGAGAAGCTAAGGGTCCCTCGTCCATCCCCTCTACAAGTGCCTTCCTCAGGGCCTGGGTGTATCGGCCAGGAGAGGACACAGAGGAGGAGGAGGAGGAAGAGGAGGAAGATGAACTCAGTGATTCAGGAGCAGCTGAGGAAGAGGGAGAAGCTGAGGGTCCCTCTTCCATCCCTCCCACAAGTGCCTTCCTGAGGGCCTGGGTGTATCGGCCAGGAGAGGACACAGAGGAGGAGGAAGAGAATGAGGATGAAGATGACTCAGAAGCAGCTGTCTCAGGGCCAAGTCCCTCCCTTCAGGCCCAGAGTGCCCTTCTCCGACCTGGAGAGGAGACAGAGGGAGGGGAAGCTGCTGAGGAGTGGGGAGAAGCTGAGCCCAGCCCCTTCCGAGTGGCCATCTATCTGCCTGGAGAGAAGGCACCACCTCCCTGGACTCCTCCTCGGCTGCCCCTCCGACTGCAAAGGCGGCTCAAGTCCACAGAAACCCCCACCCGGGATCTGGAGCCTGAGACCCCGCTAAAGGCCAGAAAGGTGGGTGCTGAGGACTCAGATTCTTGAGTCTTAGGAAGGAGGGCGATGGGAGCTGGAACTCCTGGGTCTGGGCGATGAAGGGCTGGAGGCCCCAGTTCTTGGGTCCCCCGTGTGTTGCAGAGGGTTGCATGTGCATTCTGTTGGGAGGGCTCTGTTCACTGTAGTGCAATCCTTTGCAAGAGGCCGGGCCCCTGTGGGAGAAGGGAGCAGCTGTGGCTCATGTCAGCCCCAGGGACTCCACCTCCACCTCAGTGAGTCAGATGGAGGATCCGGTGGCAGGCAGGTGACTAGCCAGATAGAAGCATTTTTGTGTAACTAATTTTTGTTTGGTTCTCTATCTCTCTCTCTCTCCGCCCCCTCTCCCCTCTCCTGTGGCCGTGTGTATCTTGCGTCTCCCGGTCCTGCCGTCTGTGCCGGTCCGTCTCCAGGTGTGCTTCTCTGAGAAAGTCACCATCCATTTCCTGGTCGTCTGGGCGGGACCAGCCCAGGCTGCCCGCCGGGGTCCCTGGGAGCAGCTCGCCCGGGATCGCAGCCGCTTTGCCCACCGCATCGCCCGGGCCCAAGAGGAGCTGGGCCCCTGCCTCACCCCTGCTGCCCGGGCGAGGGCCTGGGCACGCCTCAGGAACCCTCCTGCTTCTCTGGCCACCATACCTGCTGCTACCCATGCCTTCCAGACGTCCTCCATCCAGGCCATGCCCTTGAGCCATGCTGTGGCCTCTCCCTCCCCTCCTTATGTGTCTATATCTCCTTGCCTGGACCTCAGTGGGAGGCGTGGCTAAGATCATGTGGTTTGCATGTTATTAACTATTTATTTTTTTTAAGTGTTGGTTAATATAAGGAATAAAGCCTTTTGATTTGTAGTGAGCAATGTCACTGTGTATATCTAAACTGACAGTAGCCACTGCTCGTGGGTCCCCAAAGTAGTTGACGGGAATAGCATAAAGGGGAGTGCCTCAAAGGTAGGATAAACTACATTTCCCATCATCCCTCGAATTTGCCTCTTCCAGTCCTGAAGCTTCTTTGGAACTAAGGGCTGGTGGGTTTTGTAGTTTTTCTTTGGCTTCCACCGAAATTTTATTAAACTTGGGACAGTTATCTCCCTAAGGGGGCTGAGCTAGACTCACTGATCCCTAAAAAAAGGTTAAGCTCCAGTTTTCTGTGCCTCCCTGGAATATAAAGACCCATCCTCCTACTGGTCTTTCGATGTTGGGTTCCTCGAGGTTTTCAGCTGCCTGATTTCACATTTATAAGCCCGGTGTCTACAGACCCCATTTTCTTATCTCCTAAAGCCTGGCTAACAATTGCACATACCTTATGGGACTGTAGGGCCCCAAACGAGTTCACATTTAAAACAGTGCTTGTCAAATAACATTCTCTAAGTGTTCGCTAGTATTGTAATTATTCTCTCTCACTCATACATGTCTTCAAATACCCATCCAAGTTTATGGCTCCAGCTCAGAACTCTTCTCTGACCTCCTAAGATCTGTGCAGCAATTCAAACAAGAGTGGCCCAAATGTCCTGCACTCTGTCCATTGCTTCCCGTCTCCCACTACCCTATCCTTCCATTTTCCCAAACGAACCAAGCCCCCTTCCACCTTAAGACCTCTGTAGGAGCTGTGCCTTCTGCCTGATGTTGCCATCCCTCACCCCGCTAGCTCAGCTAGTTCCTGGTGATTCTTCAGATGTAGGATCAAAATCACTTTTTTAGACATGCCTTGCTCTGACCCAGCCGACTGGTGCCTCCATGTGCTTTTCTCCTTAGAGCCGACTAGCATTCTGACTTTTTGTTGAGACCCATCTCCCATGATCCCCTGTGAGTCCCACAAGAGCAGATGCTTGTTGAACAGCCCGATCCCTAGAGGACAGGACTGGGCACCCAGGCAGCGTCTAATAAGGGTTGGTTATGAGTAAGCTGGTGCAAAAGAAGGCATGCTGGGGCCCTGTCTCCAAATGAGCAGGCACGGAAGCTGATGAGAGTATAGTATTTCATTCAATTACTCACACGCCAGCTTCCCGTCGAAACTGGATAAGCAAATGGCGAAGGCTTGGAGCGGGCAAAGCGGGAAGCGGAAGTCCATGGTGAACGTGTCCGGCGCTACGCGGCCGAACTGGAGCACCAAGTAATCCGCTGAGGAGGAAGTCAGGAACCTTATTTCCGCGCTGCGCGCCTCTGAGCTACGAGAACTACAACTCCCATGAGGCTGTGCGGCGCCCTGACTAAGCCTGGAAACCTTCTGAGTTCCTGACAGGCTTCCCAACAGCGTGGAGTCGGCCCGGCCTAGGAAAACGCTCAAGTGCTGATGGGAGAAGTAGTTCCCGTCCCCGCTCATACCGCCCCCCCCCCCCCCCCCCCCCCGCCCCCCCGCATGCCCAGGTAAACCGGTTCCTAGGAGCTCACGGTCATCCGGATGCACGATCTGGAAGTTCTTGACCGAGGCCCGAGTGACTCGACCATGAAAATCGAGCACGTAGGCGCCGCTCTCGTCGCTCCACGATGGGGCTTTGTTTTGCAGCAGGACCAGCCCCCGGCTGGCGCCTCGCTGGAGACGACTCAGTAGCGACTCCTGTTCCTAGAGGGCAAAGTAGGGGGCGTGGTTGACCTACCACCAATTGGTTTTTTTCCTCCGGACTCAGAATTTTGAGTCCCTAGTCTCTCCTTCCTGAGACACGCAAGTTTGATAAAGTCCTCCCGGCTTCACATGTGACCTTCTGCAACCCATCGGCCCCCTCCTCCCTTAGGATGTAGGGCCGGTCCCCCAGCCCTTCCTCTCCCACTGACCCAGAGATTTTCAGCATTAGCTCACTCACATTTTGTGGCTGGATGCTAATTCTCTGGTTCTGGGCGTCGATTCCTGGAATGATCACAGTCATTTTCCGGGGCCCTCGGAATCCCAAGACGTTTGTCTCCTGGAGGTATTATGCTCCAGTTGGCCTGGTTCTTTCTCCCTCCCCACCGTCCTGCTCCATTCACTCTCGTCTTCCAGACACTCACATAGCACACAGCCCCCAGCTCCTCCCTGATCCGAGCAGTTTCCGGGATGACATTCTTCTTTTCGGGATTCACCCCATTGTTGAAGATAGTGAACTTGGTGCCAAAGACATTGGATCTGCTCCAGGAGAGGAGTGGCCAGAATAAAAATAATAATTGTTACCGTTTTCTTGTACGCTAAGTGCTTAAGTGTCATCTCATCAACTCTTCCCATCAATCCTCTACATAAGACTCATGTTCTGTGTTCCAGGTATCCATGGTCCCAGCCCCCTCTCTTTGGTGAGCCTTGATTTTTAGCCTCCTGCCTTGACCCTTTAGGAATGCTCTTCCCTCTAGGATGCAAGAACTCACACATCCTAGCCCTCTTCTCCCACAGGAATTTGGAGTCCTAGCACCTTGCCTCCCAAGAAGTCAAATGTCTTAAATGCCAGCCTCTGCTCCAAAGCCTTCAGTTCTTTTATTCCCAATCACCCTGGAGCGACAATCTGAAGAACTACAAAACCCATCAGTCCCTAACAGAAAAGGCCCTAGAGCAGGAAGAACTTGTGCTCTAAGCCCTGCTGGGAAATGTAGTTCAATTGTCTCCTTTTTTCCCTAGGCCCCCTGTCACGTGTTGCTCACACACATCAGGGCTCTGCCCACCTGACTTTGCCCACAAAGTTGTCCCCATCCCGAGACAGGTCTGTGGGGTCCAGGGAGATGAGATAATTAGAGGTTTTGCTCCTTTTCCTCTTGCGCCCAGCCAGAAGGAAGTGCTGTGGATGGGAGGAACAGCCCATCAGAATGGATTTCTGGTATCTGGCTAGGGCTAGGGGTCCAAAGACAAGGAAACACCATGTCCCCACGACAGAGGAAAGGGTAATGGAGCAATAAGCGTCCCAAGGCTTGCTCAGAGACGCGGTTCTCACTGAGGGAGGTCATCAGCTGGGTCCTGAAGGGGAGCTTCACATCTTAATGGCTCCCCCTCATTCCTTCCGCCACCAGGTCCAGGGTCAGGGCTAAGCCCAGGCAGGGCCTGGCTTTGGAGAATAGGGAGGACCCTCACTCGGAACACTGCAGCAGGACTATCGGTAGGCGTTTCTTCCGGGAAAAGCAGGGCTGGCACTGAGTAGGGAAAACACCTCCTTCTGGGAGGGATAGAGTACCCTGAGGAGAGGGGGCCACACAGGGAATGGAATGGCCAGATTGAAAGGGGCGTGGCTTGGCCTGGATGGGAAATCCACGAGGGGCGGGGCCTGGTTCCTGAGGGGCAGGGCTTATCCCAGGATTGGGTGGGGCCTGACAGCAAAGAAGCCTCAGTGAAGGGGCCAGACTCGGACCTACAAAGATGGGGCCAACACCTCCAGAGGATCTGTGAGGGCTGAGGTTTCCGATCCTGAGAGGGCATGGCCTGACTTTGAGAAAGGCGGGCCCGCCTTGAGAGTGGACAGGATTTGGTTATGGAATGGGTAGGGCCTATGCCACTGGGCTTTATCAGAGAAGGAGCTTAGTTCTGTGAAGGGCAGGGCTTGGCACCGGAGTTGACAGGTCCTGGCTCAAGGACGAGCAGGGCCTGGATTCATGTAAGTCTTGACCTTGCTCCGAAAGGGGCGGGACTTGCCCCTGGGAGGTGGGACTTGCTCCTGAGGCTGCCAGACCGCACCTTCCAGCCGTCAGCCGCCTCCAGGTAGAGGTAGTAGATAGGGAACATGCCCTTGTCTACACCACGCTTGTCGCGGCTGATGCGACACTGCACCGTGCGGCCGCGCAGCGCTGGCCGCAGCACATACGCTTCCATGTCCTCGCCCAACCGAGGGCCTGGGGCGCGGGGAGGCGAGCGGGACGAGCTCCCCACATTGCTGCTGCCAGCGTCGCCCTTGCTTTCCGGGGCCTCGGACATTTCCTCGTCGGCCACCCCTGGAGAGTTCCTCGCTGTAGACTCCGACTCCTCTTCCTTCTCTTCCACATCTTCGCCCTAGCCCACGCGCCAAATTTAAGTTGAGGGACGGCAGAGAAGTCCCGCCCCCTCAGCCTTGCTAACTACTGATTGGCCATCCCAGTTCAGGGTGACGCCCTCTCTCGACCAAGTTTTCTGCCTATTGGCCAAACATCCCGGCCAACTGCTGATTGGTCAATCCTTTCAAGGGGCCCACCCAGCCGAGCACGCATCATCTGTTGATTGGCCAGCAACATTAGCTTCCCCTCTGCAGCCACACCCACTCCATCTACCGATTGGAGAATGCTTTTGAAAGCACTGCCCATTCAACTAAAACCAGCGTTGATTTGGTCTGGGTAACATATAATAGGACCCAGATCTACTGGACTGAAAGTGTGTTTCTCACTTTCATCAATACCATAGTGAGTGGCGCCTGGCCCTTCTGTTTCACCCTCTCCAAAGCGTACTGCCTTTTGGTAAACTGGATTTGCATGTATATGCTCACATTTTTCAAATTGTGAGTAGATTGACTTCATAAATGATACACACACAAAGCCTCTGCTAGCCCAATCATAACACCCATCTGCCAGTAAAAAGGGCCTCTGACTGGACTGCAGAATTTTAGCCCCACTCTTTCTAAAGTCCAAGGTTGACCCTCCTCCTCCAATATCCTCACTGGCTGGGCCACATCCCACCTTGCTGGAAGCCAAGTCACCACGTCCCCCGTAACCATCCATTCTAGGATTTGGTTCCGGACTGAGCGTCTCGTATTCATCTCCAACATCCCGAGATTCGCTCTCCTCTTCTGCACTCGCCCCTAAGGGGTGGAAGAAGCCAGAAGGCTGAGCTCAGGACACCTGGGTTCCAGGAGCTTGGGAGAAGGTCACCAGTGTTAGCTAGAGAAGGCCAGAACTCCCGGGTTTCCACCCCTACTTAATACTCGTCGCCCTCACTTGCCAGATCCACCTCCTCCCCCACGTGCACGGGGTTTACACGGGCTGAAAAGTCTCTGACTGCCCTGGGTAAGGACAGGGAGGAGTTAGCGTCCTGCCTTTCCCTTGTCCCAAAGAGAGCATCAGAGAGACCGGGGAAATAAAATGAGAGGGTGGAGTGGAGTGTGAAGTGATCATTAAAGAGCCCTGTTATTGAAATCGTTGGTCATGTCGTGAGAATAAAAGGAAATGTCATTACAGTGGAATACTACTAAGAAATAAAAAGAATTAAGTACTGATAATGCCACAACAGAGATGAACTTTAAAAACATGGTTAGGAAAAGAAGCCAATCACAAAAGATCATATCCTGTATGATTCTATTTATATGAAATGTCCAGAACAGGCAAATCTAAAGAGGCAGAAAGTAGATCAGTGGTTGCCTGGGCTGGGAGAAATGGCGCGGAGGGAGGGGAAGGGCGCAGAGATCGCTCAAAGGTACTGGTTTCTTTGGGGGTGGTGACAATATTCTAAAATTGTGGTGACGGTTGCACGTCTCTGTGAATATACTAAAAACTATGGAACTGTAAACTTGAAATGAGAATTGTATGGTATATGAACTGTGTCTCAACAAAGCTTTTACAAAGAAGGGGAAGGACTTGCTACATGGCCCAGGGGGCCAAATTTCACCCAATGTCCCCCAAATTACCAGATCGTTGGAGGGCTGGCCAACCCCTGCGTCGAGTCCCCGGAGGCTCTTTATAAGGAGGGGGAAAGGCAGGAACATCCTCCACGGAGACTTCCTCCAACTCCAGATCGGAACTTTCTGGCAGCCAGGATAGGGAGGGGGACTGGAGACGGGGATTTTTGAGTACCAGGGAGGAAAGGGCTGGAGATTCAGATTCCTGGGTGTTGGAGGAGGAGGTTCAGGACCTGGACTCCTTGATGTGGGGAATGACGGGGCCTGCGGGGGCCTGGACTCCTGGGTCCTTTAGAAATCAAGTACTGAGGTTCCAGATTCCTGGGTTCTAATGGGAATGGAGTTCTAGGGTATAGGCCGTCCAAGGACTTGAGAATACCTGCTTCTGTCGGCGGCACCAGGGGACCGCGCTCACCGCTGCCATCTCCACTGCAGCTCACGGTGCTCAGGTCACTGTGGGCACCAGAGCGCGGATGTGTCCTGGGCACGTTCCTCTGGAGGAAAGGGTTCCCGAGGCCTAGGAAAATGTGCCGCGAGGCTCCTTAACACGATGTACAAATTCTGGTCCTCTGCGAAGAAGATGCGCCTCCTCACTGGGCTCCCAGACGTCGCCCGGGATTGCCCACCCAAACCCCCAAGACCCACGCAGAACCCAAACTCCATCCTGAGACGCAAACAAGCACAGCCCTACCGCTAAATTGTTTTTGACTCCGTTCGTAAACAGTCCCACACAGGGTTCTCAGTCTCTCCAGGACTTTGTCTCTAAATTACCCAGGCCCTGCCCCCGCCACCCCCTCCCCCGCTCTGCCAATTTCAGCCCTCGGGTTCTTCCAGGCCCCGCCCCCACACTCTCTGGGCGGTCCCCGGCTCTCCCAGGCCACGCCCCCGGGCTCCCTAGACCCCGCCCCCGCACTATCTGGGCGGTCCCCGGCTCTCCCAGGCCACGCCCCCCGGCTCCCTAGACCCCCCCCCCCCCCCGGGCTCTCTGGGCGGTCCAGGGCTCCCCCAAGCTCCGCCCCTAAGCTCTAACAAGCCCAATCACGGGCTTCTCTCGGGCCCCAGCCTCTCGTTGCACCACGCCCTGCTCCCCGTGTTCTCCCTGGCTCCGCCCCGGAACTCTCACAGGTCCCGCCCCAGGGCCCCCACCTGTCGCGCCCTCGGGCTCTTCTGAGCCCCACTCCCGCGCTCTATCAAATCCCCGCCCCGGGGCTCCGCCCCTCTGAGCCCTTTAGGCCCTGCCCCCATGTTCCCACAGACCTTCCCTCCAGGCCTACGCTCCTGCCAGACCCTAGGAACCCTTCCTCACCGCTGTCACCCCAGAGGCGTTCCTCTCGCCACCGCAGTCGCCCCTGCCGCAGGGAAGTGTCAGAATTGGCCTGAACCATGAGGGGCTCTTGGCGCTTCCGTCGCTGCTTCTTCTCAAACAGCCGCCGCTGCGGGAGCAGGAAAGGAGTGTGTGGGGGCCAGGAACCGACCGAAGACAGGGGTGAAAGGGGCCCGGAGCAAGGGGGGGCCTGCATCCGTGGGAGAGGTCCAGGAGTCCAGGCCCTCAATCCTTCAGGTCCTCCTTCCTCAGATCCAGGAGTCCTGGCACCCAGTCTCCTCCTCCCCCAGGACCTAGGACTCCTGCCCTCCAGAACCCTTGCTCCTTAGAAATTGTGGAGTCTCATCATCAAGCTTTGTTTCTTTTCTTTTTTCTTTTTCTTTTTTGCTGAGGAAGATTTACCCTAAGCTAACATCAGTTGACAATTTTCCTCTTTTTGCTTGAGGAAGATTGGCCCTGAGCGAACATCTGTGCCAATCTTCCTCTATTTTGTATGTGAGTCACCACCACAGCATGGCTGACAATTGGTGTAAGTCTGTGTCGGGGAACTGAATCCGGGCCACCAAAGTGGAGCACACTGAACTTAACCCCTAGGCCATGGGGCTGGCCCAAAGTTTGTTTCTTTAGGATCTCGAATTCCTATTTTCTCAGTTCCCAATTGCAGAACTTGAGGCTTCAAGAGAGCCAATGAAGGCCAGGAGTCCCAGAGCGAGTCATGCGGATGGGGCCCCTGGGAGTTATGGAAGATGGAAACGTGGGCAGTAGCAGGATTCCTGGGCATACTACCTGCTGTTCCAGCTTCTGCAGCCTCATGGCAGCAAGCTCATCCTCCAGGACCCTGAGAGAGATGCAGGCTCATGGTGACAGCAAGCAGGGCACCTTGTTGCCCCAAAGCTCCTCCCTCCCCTCCTTCCCCCTGCCCAATTTAGGGTTCTGAGCACTCCTGAGGTCACAGAAGGGGCAGAACTGGAGTCTACTCCACCAGGTCTGAAGCTTTCTCCCTGCACTGGCTCGTCTAGAATCCAAGAGTCAGAGATCCCGGGCCCCTCCTGTCTCAGGACTCAGGAGGCCAAGCCCCCTGCCCCTCCTCTTTCAGACCCATGAGTCTTCATCCATAGCTCCCTCCCTTTAGGTAGGACCCAGAGGTCCAGGCCCCCAGCCCCTTCCTGCAAGGCTGATGGTGCTGAACCTGCCAACACCGTTATGAGGCCAGAGCTGAGTGGGTGTGGGCAGAATCCGACTCTGGGTTCCCGGTTGCACCCCCGTCTCCACCCCTGCCCATCCCGTGTCCCCACTCACTCTTTTTTCCAAGTGTCATTCTCCTGAGACATTCTGGAGAAGCAAGAACGGGGAGTCAGGACCCCACCCAACATCCCAATAGACTCTGCCCTCCAACACCTGATCCCAGGCTGTACATTTTCTCCAGGACCCAGGCAGCCTGGATTGCAGCTTTCATCACTATCAGGGGTCCAGGAGTCCAGTTCTCTCTTCCCCAAATACCTCTCTCCTACACCCAAGCCTGGGAACTCAGGACCCCAAACACCCAACTCCAGTGACCCCAGACCCCCAGCACCCACCTTCCCGGAATCCAGGAGACCCCCTCTTCTCCTCTCGTGCCTAGAGAAGCTTTTCACGTTCACGCCTCAATGCCTTGCCTCCCTGGCCAATTTCTAAACATACCCAACCCTCTCTTTGGAAGCGGGGAATTTAATCTCTGAGAAATAAGCAAGGGAAGAAAGACAGGTCAGAGGGAAAGGGGAATTCCCACTGGGACCTGCCTTAATCCCCTCCCTCCTGGCCCCCCAAGCTTTACTTCCAACAAAGCAATGACCCCTGGCCTCTGCGGCAACCGGGCAACGGGGCTCCGGGGATTCTGAATTGGAAGGGCAAGCAGGTGTTCCTTAAAGGGACCCAAGAGAGGCCGCATCGCAGGCTCGCTCTAAACCACTCCCTTATGTAAGAAACTTATAAGGTGACCTGTGCCTATTGCTACCGATCTGTAACTCGCAGCCACTTCTTGGGGAGAAAATAAATGGGAAAACTACAACTCCCATGAGGCGAAGGGGCCAAGGCGCCCGCGGAAGTTGACTCGTACCCCCGGCCTGCAGGGAGTCGTAGTTTTCTTTGAAGCCTCCGCTCTCCTTTAGCCTAAAAGGCAGGAAATGCGACGTCAAGAGGTAGGGCTTCCGAGGAAGGAGACGAAGCTTTCGAGAGCAGCCGAGCAACTTCGACAAGAGGCGGGGCCATTAGACAGGGACGAAGGGGTCCGGAGCTAGCGTAGACCAATCAGGCTGCTGGGGGCGGGGCCTCCGCGGAAAGTGGGCGTGGCCTAGGGGGGAAATCGCCAAGAACGCGCCGGAGGTCCTAGCCCGGGAAGAGGCCCTCTGCGGTGCGGGAAAGGTGAGGGTCTGGGGGCTTCTAGACTCTTGGGATCCTGGGGAGGAAGGGAGACGGGGGACCAGAGGGTTGAAAAACTGGGTCCCCGGGGAGGACGAGCTGGGCACCAGTACTTCTAGATTCTGGGAAAAAAGGGGGCTGGGGGCCTGGATCTTTGGATCTGGGGAGAGAAGGGGTCGAGATCCCGGATTCCTGAGTCTGAGCGAAGACGGTGCTGGGTGCCAGGACTCCTGGGTCTAAGGAATGAAAAGCTGGAGGCTCGGAATCCTGGCTCCTGGGAAACGAGAGGTTGTCTTGACTCCTGGGGCGGGAGCGGGGGTGGCGGCACCGAGGGCCCAGACTCCTGGGTCCGGGGGAGGAGGAGGCTTGGGACAGACATTATTCAACTCTCCGTCCCCCCGCCAGATCACGCCGCCATGCCTCCCTCTGGGCGCCGCGCAGCCCTGCTCCTCCTGCCACCGCTGCTGCTGCTCCGCGCTGTTCTGGCCGTGCCTCTAGAGCGGGGGGCGTCCAAGGAGGAGAGCCCCGCGACCGAGAGCCCCGTGAGTGGCCCTGCCCTGCTCTCCAGCCAGGTGTTTGCAGTGGTACTACAATTCCCGCAGACCCCTTGCGTGGATACTCCCCCTACGGATGCGGCTTGGAGTTTGCCTGTCATTCTTTGCAATCCTGGGGCATTGACGTAGTGAAAAACTAGAGGGGAAGCGGAGCGGGCAGCTTTCTAAGTCCCTGACTCTCAGGTGTGGGAAATCAGGTCAGATTTTAAGTGAAAAAGCTGTGTCACTTCCCCCTCCCCAAACCTCTCTGTTCTTTTTAAGACGCCCCTCCGCTCAGAAGGAATCCGAAAAAAAAAAAAGAACTACATTTCCCAGTAACACCTTGAGCAGGTGTTGTTAGCTAACTAGGGTGTTCTTGCTTCATGGAGCTCATGGGAGTTGTAGTTTCAATTATGAAGGGGCACGTAAACTGTTCATTTATTAATTCCGACACGTATTTATCAAACACTCTGAAAACTTTGGTTTTAGGGAATTTGGAACTTTAAAGATCCTCAAAGTCGATGCCCTGAGTTGTGGCCTGAATCCTCCTACAGCTCCCCTTCGGCATGGACCGGTCACTGTCTCCAGCACAGATCATACCGTGCTCCTGTGTGGCAGGTCGCCACCCAGTGAGTTAGGCCTTTGCTCCGTGAAATCTTTGCAGACATCGAAGGGCAGCTTGAGTCCTCTGTTCCTTCATTCATCCCACACATTTCTTGAGCACCTTCGATGAGCCAATCACCGTGCTGGTGCCAGGCCCCTGCCCTCGCAGACCAGCCTAGCTCACTGGGAAGACAACCAGAGGTGACAGCCAGAGAGGAAGGGTCCCTTGAGCTGAGATCTGAAGTGCAGGGAAGAGCATTCCAGGCAGAGGGAACAACCTTGGGCAAAGGCTGCGTGGTGGGGGAGAGCAGAGTGAGTGGGGGGACTTGGCTGGAGGAGGCCAGTGTGGCTGAGCAGAGCGAGCGAAGGGGAGATGAGGTCAGAGAGGGGATAGGGGCACTGCCTTGGGGGCCACGGTGGAGAATTTCTTTATTCTGAGGCCAATAGAAAGCACAGAGGGTTATAAACATCAATAAAAGCAACAGCAATCATAATAACATTGATAGCTCCTACTAAGTACCAGGCACTGTGTTTAATATTTAAAGATATTAACTCATGGGGCCGGCCCGATGGTGCAGTGGTTAAGTTCTCATGATCCGCTTCGGCGGCCTGGGGTTCGCCGGTTCGAATCCCAGGTGCGGACATGGCACCGCTTGGCAAGCCATGCTGTGGCAAGTGTCTCACATATAAAGTAGAGGAAGATCGGCACAGATCTTAGCTCAGGGCCAGTCTTCCTTGGCAAAAAAAGAGGATTGGCAGCAGATATTAGCTCAGGGCTAATCTTCCTCAAAAAAAAAAAAAGATATTAACTCATATAATCCTCACAAGAGCCTCTATGAGGTGGGTACTCATTAACCTTACTTTACAGACAAGGAAACCAGAGCTCAGAGACGTTAAGTAACTTACCCAAGGGCTGAGGTTGCCAGATTTAGCCAATAAAAACACAGGACACCCAGTTAAATCTGAACTTCAGATAAACAGTAAATAATCATAAGTGCACGCCATGCAATCTACTTATACTAGAAGTTATTGTTTATTTAAATTTAACTAGGCGTCCTAGCAGTCCTGACAAGATCACATAGCTAGTAACTGGCAGATTTGGGATTCTAGGCAACCATATCTGGCTGAATAACGGCCTGCAAAGATGTGCCCGGCCTAGTTCCCGGAGCCTGTGACTATATTACCTGGTATGGCAAAAGTGTTTGCAGGTGTGATTGCGTTAAGCCTCTTGAGGGGAAGAAATGAGCCTGCATTGTCCAGGCGGCGCCAATGTAATCACAAGCGCCCCCTCAAAGAAGGAGGCAGGAAGGTCAGAGCCAGAGGCGAAGTGATGATGTCAGCAGAGGTCAGCGTGATGCAGGGCCACGAGCCAAGGGGGGTGGGCGCCTCTGGAAGTGGACTCTCCCCTGGAGCCTGCAAGACAGGCTCCCCCCCGCCAACCCAGTTTGGCCTTCCGACTTCCAGAACTCCGAGAGGATCTATTTGCGTGGCTCTAAGCCCCTGGGTTCTCATACTTCCTTACAGCAGCTCTGGGAGACGAGTGCACCCACAGTAACGTAGCCGGGTTGCCCCGCTGCCGTTTAGCAAGCACCTGCAAGGTGTTTCTCAACCTATATAATGGCAGCTGGAATAGATGGTGTAGCTTTTCTATGCTTTCCACCCTGCCAGACCGCTCATCTCAGTTACTGCGCGCCTCAGCTCTGAGAGGGATCCAATTTATTGCCTATGTTTCAAATGGAAGAGTGAGGCCCAGGAAGAGGAAAGTGCCAGCCGCCTAGGCATGGCAGGGCTGGGACCAGGAGCCCAGGGATGCCCATCTGTCTTGTTCACTTACTGTGTCCCGTGGAACAGCACCTGACACGCAGTAGAGGCCCGGTGAACGGTTGTTGAATGAATGAATGAATGTATGTTTCACTGCTTGGCAACAAATGCCAGTGTGTTTGCTCTTTAAGCACCTACTCGGAGGGCGGTGTTGTCCTGGGTGTTTACCCGTGTGATTTTCATCTCGTCTCCTCTGCAGACGTGGGAAGAGCTGAGAGCTGTGGCCCAGAGGGTCAGGCAGACGTGGATTGGAAGCGGGGTCTGCTGACTCCAGATCCTTTGTCCCGTGGGGCAGGCCTGCTGCTCTGGGGGTGGGGGGGTGTCTCTGGGTCCCTCAGCAGGTGCCCACGGGGGCAGGGCCTGAGTCCTCCCTGCAGGGAGGGGCGGAGGCTGGGGGCTGCTATGTTCATCCTTGTCACCTCAGGACACGGGCCTGTACTACCACCGGTACCTCCAGGAGGTCATCAACGTGCTGGAGACGGACGGGCACTTCCGGGAGAAGCTGCAGGCCGCCAACGCCGAGGACATCAAGGTGCGGCTGCGGGCGAGCGTGGGGGGAGGGAGGCCGAGGGAGATGCTCTTCCCACTCGCCCCTCCTCTAACTGTCACTCGGCCTCCCGAGGAGCTGCGATTATTGCCGTCTTACAGAGGCGCACACTGAGGCCCTGGTAGCGGTGTTTGTCCTTTCCGGGCTGAGCCCACAGCCCACGCCCCACCCCATCCCCCGGGAAAGGATACTGGCCCTCCCCCATGAGGTGAGAGGACCGCCTGCCCCCACCCGTCCTCCCCACCCTGCCACACACGACCCCCCAAACACCAGCCCAGGAGAGACCCCGGGGCCTGGGACTGATGAGGATGTGGCCTTGCTCCCCTCACAACCTCTCAGCATGCCTGAGACTCTGTCCCCATCAATGGATGGGCAGAACCTGAGACGGGCCCAGCCCCTCCCACTGCCCAGCTGGGCAAACCGAGGCCCAGGAGGCCACCCGGCTTGCCCAAGGTCAGACCACTGGCAAGTGATGTCAGAAACAGAGTGGCCACTTAGGCAGGCGGGTTCCGGAGTGGGACGGTGCCGGCCCCATCCCAGCTCTGCCTCGGTCTCCTGGACAAGTGGCCACCCCTCACTGGGCCTGGGTTTCCTTCTCAGAAGACAAGGAGGCTGGTGCAGGCGTCTTCCTGTGGGGTGGGGGGCGGTTGGGCGAATCAGAGAGAATCCCCACGTCAAGGGCTCAGCCTGCCGCATCGGAAGCCTGCGATCGACGTCAGTCATCATTGGTGGCAATAACATCAGCCCCCGTTTTGAGGTCCAGAGCAGGAAAAGCGTGTGCTGGGGTCATGCTGTGAAGTGGTGACAGGGCTGGGACTTGAATGCCGGCCCCAGGACTTCCAGGCCCTGGGGAGATATGACACCAACTTGGTCATCAGGCTGGAAGCTCGCCTCCCCTCGTCACTGTCTGAGGGACCTTGGGCAAGTGGCTTCTCCTCCTGGGCCTCAGTTTGTTCATCTGTAAAATGGGGCCGTGGGCAGGAGTAGAGGACGGACTCGGTGACTCCGGGGCAGGGCTTGGCCCATCGTAGGTGCCTGGCTGGTTAGGGTTAATATGACTGTTATTGTGGTCACTTCGTCCTGTTGCCTCTGCAAGAGCCACGCCCCCCATGGGCTGGAGAGACCCATGTGAGTCATGAGTGCCTGGAAAAGCGATCGGGCAGTAAGAGAGAGCAGAGGGCGTGGGGAAACCGTACAGAGGGGCCAGCCCAGTGCGACAAGCGAGATGGGGCTTGTAAGGCGAGGACCGCCCCCCCCCCCGCCCCCACCCTGGGAGGAGCAATTCTGAGTGGGCGTGTCCGTGGTACAGAAAGTGAAGTGTGTGTGTGTTGGGGGGCTGGCATTTCTGGCAGTGGGAAGTATGTCTGCAAAGGAAGCATTCTGGTACCTTCACCTGGCTGCTGGTGGTTCCTCATAACTGACATGAAGACAGGGGAGCCAGGGCTGGAGGGGCATGTGGGTGCAGGGTCTTGAGTGCCAGGCTCAGGGATTCTGTCCTGGGGGCACTGGGGAGCCATGGGGGGCTGTGAGCAGGAGAGGGGTCAGCTCTGATGGAGAAGCAGATGTAATCCAAAAGGATAATAGAGGTAGCTCAGAGAAGGCATCCTGCTCAGCACAGTGTGTGTGTGTGTGTGTGTGTGTGTGTGTGTGGTGGGGACAGCGAGGATCTGGTTAGGCTTGAAAAGCGGTGGCGAGAGAGCATCCCAGGCAGAGGGACCAGCATGTGCAAAGGCCCAGTGGTGGAAAAGATCCTGAAGCATGGGGGCCTCCGCCCAGTTAGCATTGCTGGAACCGAGAGTGAAATTTGATGAGTGATGAGAGAAAGGGCTGCCGAGGTGGGCAGGGCCTTGAATGCCAGGCTCAGGGGCTGGGACCTTGTGTCCGGCTCTGAGGAGCCTCAGGGGGCAGCAGAAAGCTTGTAGAAGGTTCCAGAGAGGACGAGGCTGCCCAGCATGCCCTGTGCTGGGCCTCCAGCCTGACCAGTGTCCCTTCTCTCTGCGGGCAGAGTGGGAAGCTGAGCCGTGAGCTGGACTTCGTCAGCCACCATGTCCGCACCAAGCTGGACGAGCTCAAGCGGCAGGAGGTGTCACGGCTGCGGATGCTGCTCAAGGCCAAGATGGACGCCCAGCAGGAGCCCAGTAAGGGGGAGCAGGGTGGGGGTCTCCCTCTGGGGCTGCAGGTGATTTTTGAGCTGGGCACGTGGGGCCCCCTGGGGCCTCGTTCTCCCCCCTCTGTAAAATGTGCGGGGAAGATTAATCGAGATCATTTGTGGTGTTTTTTCTGGTGTTTTTTTTTTGGTTTTGGTTTTGTTTTTTTTTGCTGAGGAAGATTGGCCCTGAGCTAACATCTGTTGTCAGTCTTCCTCTTTTTGCTGAGGAAGATTGGCCCTGAGCTAACTTCTGTGCCCATCTTCCTCTATTTTATGTGGGACACCACCACAGCATGGCTTGACAAGCAGCGCTAGGTCCGCGCCCAGAATCTGAACCCACAAACCCTGGGCCACCAAAGTGGAGCATGCGAACTTAACCACTACACCACTGGGCTGGCCCCTTAATTAAATTTTCTTCCTAGCACAATCTACTATTGACATTCCTCTGTTGTTGGTTGGTTTTTCCTGTTTCAGCTTATTTTTATCTTTTAAAATCAGGCTTCTTTAAAATTTTGGTGTAAGCTCCAACTTACCAAAAATTGCAAGAACAGGACAAAAAGCTCCCAAATACCTTTAACCCAAATTCTCCGATTGTTAGCTTTTGCTCTGTTTCCTTTTCATTCTTGTTGATGAATTCCTTTCAGACACTGTATCCTTTTACGCCGACATATTTCTGTGTGGTTTTCTTTAGAACAACGGCCTTCACCTCCATAACCACAGTAGGTCAAAGTCAGGAAGTTCACCAGGTGACTGTGTTTTTCCTTGCTTAGTTGTTTTCTCTCTCCCCCACAAGAATGATTCTAATTTCCTGGCATTTATATCTGAGAATACATATATATATAACTTTTTTTTTTTTGCTGAGGAAGATTGGCCCTGAGCTAACATCTGTGCCAATCTTCCTCTATTTTGTATGTGGGACGCCACCACAGCATGGCTTGATGAACGGTACATAGATCTGTGCCCAGGATCCAAAGCAGCAAATCCCGGGCCGCCAAAGCAGAGCGCACAAACTTAACCACTACACCACCGGGCCAGCCCCTCTGCCATGCTGTTGTAACTATTACAGTTTCAGAGTCTGATTTGATCTCTGCTAAATTACGTGTCCCCTTGTCACTAATGAGAAACATATCTCCTGTTCATTGGCTGCTTATTATGCCCCACACGCTGTGCTGTGTCATTCAACTGGTGGCCCTTCACCCGCTCACAGTATCTCCAGACCCCAACCACTTCTCACCACAGCCGTGGCCGCCACTCAGGTCCCGCTGGATCACTGCCATCGCTTCCCCCCTGGGCTCCCTGCCACCACCCCCGCTGTGCCCACTTGTTCTGTTTCCCTGCAGCAGCAGTTGGGATCCTGTTAGCGCCTGTGTGAGATTCCTGTGGCCAGTGTGACAGATTACCACGAACTTAGTGGCTTAAAACAACACCCATTTATTTCCTTACAGTTTAGAGATCAGAAGTCGGAAATCAGGGGCCGGCCCTGTGGCCGAGTGGTTGAGTTTAGGTGCTCCACTTCGGCGGCCTGGGGTTCACCGTTTCGGATCCTGGGTGCGGATCTACACACCGCTCATCAGCCATGCTGTGGTGGCATCCCACATATAAAGTAGAGGAAGATGGGCACGGATGTTAGCTCAGGGCCAGTCTTCCTCAGCAAAAAGAGGAGGATTGGCAGCAGATGTTAGCTCAGGGCCAATCTTCCTTGCCAAAAAAAAAAAGAAAGAAAGAAAAAAAGAAAACACCACCACAAAAACTGAAATCAGTCTCAAAGGGGCCAAAATGCAGGTGTCAGCAGGGCTGGATCCTTCTCAAGGCTGCGGGGGAGAATCTGTTTCCTTGCCTTTTCTGGCTTCTAGAACTACATTCCCGGGCTGGTAGCCCCTTCCTTCATCTTCAAAGCCGGCAGCATGGTGTTTTTCCTCAGTCATCACACTGCTTTCCACTCTGGTCAGATGTCCCTCTGCCTCCCTCTTCTGAGGACCCGCCTGATGACACTGGGCTCACCTGGGTAATCCAGGGTCGTCTCCCCATCCCAGGATGCTTAGTCTGATCACATCTGCGAAGTCCCTTTTGCCACGTGAGGTCACCTATTCCCAGGTTCAGGACCAGGACGTGGACACCTTGGGGGCCGTTATTCAGCCCACAACAACACCCCATTCAAGTCCTGTCCATCCTCTGCTCAGAGCCTGCCGTGGCTCCCCTGCGCCCTCGGGATCAAGGCCACACTCGTCATTGCTTCTCGGAGGCCCAGCCCTGCCCTCCACCCCGGTGCCCTCGCTCACCCTCTGTCCTCAGCACTTTGAGGAAGTGCTGGAGTGCCACGTTCTCCTCGCCTCAGGACCTTTGCCCGTGCGCTTCCCCCTGCCGGGGACATTTTTCCTCAGGGCTCTCCGTGTGGCTGACTGAGCTCAGGTGTCGCCTCCTCCCAGAGGCCTCCTGCCCTGACCGTCCTGTGTGACGGAGCCCCCGTTCGAGTCCTTTGTGGTCGTGTGTTCGTCCCTTAGCCTCCCATTCTCGTCTCTTGACTCAGGGCTCCGGGAGGCAGATGCCGTCACTGTTTGGTTCCTGCTGTGTCCACGGTGCCGCGGACGGGGCCGGCCTGGAGTGGGGGCTCAGTGCACGTTGGTGGCATGAATAGGGAATCGTGAGATTCCATCTGTGCCCGTCTCCTGGGCGCCTGTCCCTCCTCTGGGTTCACCCGGGCCCCAAGCTGCCTCGCCTTCAGCCCAGGCCACTGGATCCCAGCCACCTGTTTGGGTGTCTTTCACCCCCACCGGGCCAGGAGCTGCTGGAGGGCCGGCCTGGGTCTCATTCACCTCTGGGCCCCCGGGAGGCCTCAGGACCAGGGAACAAGTGGGTGCTGAGCATGCATGTGTGTGTTTGTGCGCTCCCTTCTTGACTGCCTGGAAAGTTCTGGACAAGGAGGCTGCATTACTTTGCTGGGGCTGCTGTAACAAAGAACCATAGACGGGGTGGCTTCAACAACAGACAGTTATTATCTCTCAGTTCTGGAGGCCAGAAGTCATGGTGTCAGCAGGGCTGGGGGCGAGCCCCATGGCATAGTGGTTAAGTTCATGTGCTCTGCTTCGGTGGCCTGGGTTCCTGGGTTCAGATCCCAGGCATGGACCTACACCACTCGTCAGCCATGTTGTGGTGGCAACCCACATACAAAATAGAGGAAGACTGGCACAGATGTTAGCTCAGGGCCAATCTTCCTCAAGGGGAAAAAAAAAAAAAGAAAAGCAGGGTTGGTTCCTTCTGAGGGCCATGAGGGGGATGTGTTCTACATCTTTTTTCTCCTTGGCTTGGAGATGGCCATCTTCCCCGTGTCTTTTCACACCGTCTTCCCTCTGTGTGTGTCTCTGTGTCCCAATTTCCCCTTCTTATAAGGCCACCAGTCCTATTAGATTAGGGCCACCCTACTGACCTCATGTTAACTTGATCACCTCCATGAAGACCCTCCCTCCAACTAAGGTCACACTCTGAGGTCCTGGCCGTGAGGACTTCAGCGAATTAATTTTGGGGTACACACTTCAACCCATCACAGTGGTCGAGCGCCTGTGCTCTGGAGCCCAACAACTCATTCTGTTCCTCCCTCTGCCACTTCCTAGATGGTAACCTAGACAAGTCACACGCCCTCTCTGGGCCTCAGTTTTTGCATCGCTAAAACAGGATAACCATGGAAACTATGTTGTAAGATTTCTGTGAAAAGTAAATGCATTAATATATTTAACGTGCTTAGAGCAGGGCCTGGCACAGAGTACGAGTGAGTTATTATCATGGTGATTATTATTTTAAGCATCAGACTCGGCCATGGCATTGCCTCCTCCAAGAAGCCCTCCCTGATTGCCCCAGGCTCATTCAGGCCGTCCTCTGGGCTTCCTCAGTGCCCTCTGTGACCTCTTTTAGAGCCTCTCTGCCCCAGAATAGGGATTTTGAAGGAAAGAGCATTCCATGAGTTGCTTTGTTTTTTTCCTCTTCCCCTTCATCCAGATGTACAGTTGGATCACCTGAGTCTCCTGAAGCAGTTTGAACATCTCGACCCTCAGAATCAGCACACGTTTGAGGCCCGGGACCTGGAGCTGCTGATCCAGACGGTAGCGTGAGGGGGGCCCAGAGGCAGAGTTCGGAGGGGGAGACGGGAACGGAGCCTGGAACGGGAGCCCGCTCGCTTGCTTGCCCTGCCTGGCATGTTCTCTGAGGTCAGAGGCTGCAGAGGGCCAGCAGTGTCTAAGAGCCCTCCTCAGATTCTCTACAGGAAAGCAGAGGGGGCCGGCCTGGTGGTGTAGTGGTTAACTTCACATGTTCCACTTCAGCAGCCGGGGGTTCCCAGGTTCGGATCCCAGTTGTGGACCTATACACCACTCATCAAGCCACGCTGCAGCAGCATCTCACATACAAAATAGAGGAAGATTGGCACGGATGTTAGCTCAGCGACAATCTTTTTAGAGGAAGATTGGCAGCAGATATTAGCTCAGGGCCAATCTTCCACACCAAAAAAAAAAAAAAAAAAAAAGGAAAAGGAAAGCAGAGGTGTAGGCAGGACAGACTTGGCTCCACTCAGATCTGGCTTTAAATCCCTCCCCAGTTTTGTCCTTCCCATATGACTTGGGATGGAGGCCGTCCCCTCTGTGTCCTTGTGGGAGGCAGACTTATGGTCCCCCAAAAAGATGTCACATCCTAGTCTGAGAAACCCGTGGCTGTGTGACCTCACATGGCAGAAGGGACTTTGACTCCAGTAGGAGAAGAAAACAATGGGACAGCCAAGGCAGGAAGCTGTGCTGGTGGCCTTGAAGATGGAGGAAGGGGCCACAAGCCTGGAATTCGGCTCTAGAAGCTGGAAGAGGGAAAGAAAAGGATTCTCCCCAAGGGAGCACGTTCCTACTGACACCTTAATTTCAGCCCAGTGAAACCAGTTTCAGACCCCTGGCCTCCACCCTGTAAGATGATAAATGTGTTGGGTTTTTCTTTTCTTTTTTTTTTTTTTTTGAGGAAGACTGGCCCTGAGCTAACATCCATGCCCACCTTCCTCTACTTTATATGTGGGACGCCCACCACAGCATGGCTTGCCAAGCGGTCCCATGTCCACACCCGGGCTCCGGAACCCCGGGCCGCCAAAGTGGAATGTGCGCACTTAACCGCTGCGCCACCTGGCCGGCCCCCTGTCTGTTTTTAGCTACCATGTTGATGACACTGTGTTACAGCAGCCGTAGGAACTAATACAGTCCTCATCCGGGAACTGGGATCCACAGCCCGGCCGCGTGGGGAAGGCCAGGGGTGGGCTGGGGGAGTGGACGGGGATGCCCAGGCCCACCCCTGCCTCTCCCGGGCTCACAGCCCTTCTGTGGCCCCTAGACGGGAAATCCACCCTCAGCCAGGCCTGGGCCCTGCTTTTCTGGCTACCGGAGCTCCACCTAGTGGCCGTGAAGATCATAGCAGTAGCCATTGGACGTTTTTGCTGCTTATTTCTAGAACATTCCAGAAGCTGTGTGCTCTTCTCCAGCCCCACTGTCATCTCTCACAGCCACTTCCTCACTGGGCTCCTTGCCTCTGCCTCCCTCTCCAGAAGCGTTTCTCTGCGCTCTTGACATTTGGGGCCGGATCGCGCTTTGTTATGGGGGCTGTCTGTGCCCTGGAGGATATTCAGCAGCCTCCCGGGCCTCTGCATCACTGAGAACCGCCCCCTGCGGGCCACAGTCGCCCCAGGTTCAGGACCTGGCCCTGCCGTCTGTTCCCCACACAACAGCTGTATTCATTTCCCACCGCTGCCGAATAACAAATAACCACAAACTCAGCAGCCTAAAACAACAGGAATTTATCTTAGAGTGTGGGTCAGAAGTCAAGGCGGGTCCTCCTGGGTGGATTAACTTCCTGTGGCTGCAGGCTCGGTGGCTGAGAACAACAGAAGTGTGTTCTCTCACGGTTCTGGAAGCCGGAAGTCCAAAATCGGGATCACTGGGCTCGCCGGAGGCGCTGGAGGCAAGTCCGCTCCTTGCCTCTTCCAGCTTCTCCGAGCTGCCAGCATGGCCTGGCTCGTAGACACATCACTCCGACCTCTGCCTCCGTCATCACATGGCGCTCTGCCTGTGTCTGTCTTTTCTGCAGCCTTCTTATAAAGACCCCAGTCACTGGGGTTAGGTCTCACCCTAATCCAGTAAGACCTCGTCTTAACTAATGCCATCCACAAAGACCGTATTTCCAAATAAGGTCACATTTGAGGTTCTGGGTGGACGTGAATTTTGTGGGGATAATAGTCAACCCAGTAGAGTATGTTATCTCCATTTTACAGACGTGGAAACTGAGGCACAGAGAGGGTGAGTAACTTGCCCAAGATCACACAGCTAGTGGGATTTGTTCATACAGCAGAGCCTGGATTTGAACCCTGGGCAAAAAAATTAGAGACCTCGTGTTCTTTACCGCCTAGGTGTACTGCTCTCCATATTAAGCCCATTTCCTGAAATTGTTCCTTATTACTTATTTCTCCAAGATCTTGAGATGGTCGAGGACTTGAGAGAGGTGGGTTAAAGCTGCTGTTGTGTAACTGCCCTGATCTCTGTTGAACAAACAAACAGAGGAGGCTGTGTTATGAGGCAAGAGCAGATCACAGAGACCGAGGGGTGAGATGAGGACGTGAGACCCAGGACAGGGTGGAGGCTGGCCAGGTTCAGACCCTGGCGTTTGGAGGCTGGAACTGGGGCGCTGGACAGAGAGGTGAGACGAGAGTGACCATCTGCCTTTCCCCAGGCCACCCGGGACCTCGCCCAGTACGACGCCGCCCATCACGAAGAGTTCAAACGCTATGAGATGCTCAAGGAGCACGAGAGACGCCGGTATCTGGAGTCACTGGGAGAGGAGCAGCGAAAGGAGGCAGAGAGGAAGCTGGAAGAGCAACAGCGCCGGCACCGAGAGCACCCCAAAGTCAATGTGCCTGTACGGACCCCCATTCCTGCCCACCCCTGACCTTGTCCAACTCGTCAAGCACCGCAAGACAAGAAAGTAGCTGAAGAACTACAACTCCCAGCAGACCCTGAGGCAAAAAGTACCTTTTATAATATGCCCAGCTACCCCAGGGGCTGCTGGGAGTTGTAGTTTTCTTGGTTTTCTTGCTTGAGGGGAATGACATTTGAGGGATGGGGGGACCCAGACTTCTTGCTCATGAGCCCCTGGCTCTCCCCTCCACAGGGCAGCCAAGCCCAGTTGAAGGAGGTATGGGAGGAGCTGGATGGATTGGACCCCAACAGGTTTAACCCCAAGACCTTCTTCATCCTGCATGGTAAGGTGGGGAGCGAGTCCCAAGACCCAGGCTGAACCTGGGGCTCTGACCTTTCTGGGGCCTGAATGCTAAGAAGGGGTCTCCCCATCCCGGCAGGGCTTCGGCAGGCTGAAGAGGTCAGAGCCCATTTCCCCGGGGGGTCTGGAAGGCCCTCCCCCTCCTGACTGCTAGCATCTGCCGAGGAAGAGCTAGACGTCTTCTGGGAGGCGCCAGATCTCTGGGTTCGGAGGACTGGCTGGTATCCTCTGATGGAGCGAACCAGGCTTCGCCAGGCCCAGGCCCCCATCCCACGCAGCCCAGAGGCCCTGGTCTCCTCTGGGAGCCCTATGGCTGAGCCCTAGTCAATAGGCGTCCGGGGACCTGGGAAGCCCCTTCTCCGTGGTGGCTCAGACACACATCCTCCTTCATTCTCTTCCTATCGGGAAACAGCCTGGGTCGCCAGGCCCCCTCGGGTGTGCCCAGGACCCTGACCCAGAAGCTACAGCCTGTCAACAGAGCTTAGCAGGGCCCGATTCGTTCATTCAGCAAACGCTTACTAAGCTCCAAAGACCAAGCTGCTCAGAGATGCTATGGATCCAGCCGGGGACAAACGCAGTGCCCCTCGCAGAGCCAGCGGTCAGGCGAGCAGCTCCTACTGGGTTTCGGTGAATCTCAGAGACCATGGAGTGTAGGATACACTAGAGATTTACATAAGCCGCCCATTAAGCTGACACAGGTGATAAGATGCCGCCCGATTTCGGGGATGACAAAATAAAGGGAAAAAGAAAAAAAGGAGGGGCCGGCCCCTTGGCTGAGTGGTTAAGTTCGGGGGCTCCGCGACAGGCGGCCCAGTGTTTTGTTGGTTCGAATCCTGGGCGCAGACATGGCACTGCTCATCAAACTGCGCTGAGGCAGCATCCCACATGCCACAACTAGAAGGACCCACAACGAAGAATATACAACTATGTACCGGGGGGCTTTGGGGAGGAAAAGGAAAAAAATAAAATCTTTAAAAAAAAAAAAAGGAAAAAGAAAAAAAGGACATCTTAGAATCAGTGAAGTAGGTTCTATGGGACAGTCTCAGGTAGTGACGTGTACCCTGGAAATAAGGACAGCAGGCTTAGGGGCCTAGAGTGACAATTTTAGATAGCCTGCTCAGAGAAGGTTTTACTAGACCAATAGAACTTTCTATGCTGATGGAAATGTTCTAGTCTGTGCCGTCCAGCACAGCAGCCACCAGCTCCATGTGGCTACCAGGCACATGAAAAGTGGGTTTGACGACTAAGGAAGTGAATGTTTTTGTAGTTTTATTTATTTTTTATTTTTTGAGGAAGATTAGCCCTGAGCTAACATCTACCGCCAATCCTCTTTTTTGCTGAGGAAGACTGGCCCTGAGCTAACATCCGTGCCCATCTTCCTCTACTTTCTATGTGGGATGCCACCACTTCGTGGCTTGATAAGTGGCACATAGGTCCATGCCCGGGATCCGAACCAGTGAACCCCAGGCTGCCGAAACAGAGCGTGCAAACTTCACCGCTGCGCCACTGGGCCGGCCCCAAGAGGTGATATTTGAACTGAGATCTCAGTGAAGTGAGGGGTTGAGCCTTGCAGATGTTTGGGAAGAACGTTCTAGGTGGCGGGAACAGCAAGCACACACAGGGAAGAATGAACTTGGTGGGTTTCCCAGGTCACTGGAAGCAGAATGCATGAAGAGCAGAGGGATAGGAAAGATGGCTGGGGAGGTGACAGCAGCCGGACCCCTCAGCACCTTACAGCCAGGGTGGGGAACTTGGCTTTTATTCTTGTCTGTCATAGGACACCACAAAAGGGTTTGGAGCAGAGGACTCATGCCATCTGCCTGAACCCATGTGGGTATTGTGTTGAGGACAGGCTGTTGGGGGCGAGGGCCAAGCCAGGAGCCTAGTGAGACTGGACCGTAGGAAGTAGGAAGGAGAGGTCAGATTCTGGATTCCTCTCGAAGGTTAAGCTGGAAGGACTCGCAGATGGGCTGGATGAGGATTAGGAGGAAACAAAGGGTCAAGGGTAACTCCAAGGCATTTGGCCTGAACAACTGGAAGGATGGGGAGGGAAGAGTAAGCATGCCTGGCAGGGAAAATTGGCGACTGTGTCTGCTCCTGTTAATGTAGAGCTGTCTGTTAGACGTTTACGTGGAGACGGAGGGTAGGCAGTTGGCTCTTCATGTGTGCAGGCACCTTAGGGATGGCACTGAAAGTTGAGACTGGAGAACCCATCTAAGGAAGTGCTGGCCAATCGAACTCTCTTTGTGATGATGGAAGATGTTCTGTGCCACCCAATATGGCGGCCACCAGCCACATGTGGCTATTGAGTAGAAGTGGGACTGATAAACTGAGATTTTAATCTTAATCAATTTAAATGTAAACACCCCGTGTGGCTAGTGGCTACCATTGGACAGATTCCAAGATTAGACAGAGAAGAGGTCCCAGGCCAGAGCCCCGGGGTGCACCAATCGGTAGAGGTCAGAGCCAGCAAAGCAGAATGAGCGGCAGCTGGAGAGGAGAGAATGATGTCGTGGAAGCCAAGGAAAGAAAGTCAGATAAGATGTGGGCTAAATATTAACCAGTGGATTTGCAAGGTCAAGGTTCTCGGCCATCTCCACAGGACCAGTTGTGGGTGCTGATCTGAGTGAGCAGAAGAGTGGAGACAGTGAGCGGGGCCCATGAGGCTTAGGAGCCTGGAGCCCTGTGGTCCGACGAGCTGGATGGGCAGGGAGCGGCTCCTCTGGCAACTAGAGTTGCCCCTGGATCCTGGGCAAAGAGGGCTGATCCTGTGCCCAGATCACTGTGTGCTAGGGATCAAGGCATCCTGCATGACAACAGCCCAAGAATGGTCCCAGTAAAGCCCCACCTTCACTTACTCCATTCTTGGGACCCTGGTTGGTAGGGAATGGGCTGTGCCAGTAACAGACCCATGGGGCGCCAAAGCCTAAAGGCCACCGTTTTACTGTCAGAGACCTGTTGTTACCTGTCCTCTGATGACAGACCCCGCAGCAGCCCCAGATTCCATCTCTAGCAGGTCCCTCAGGAACCTGACCCACCCCGTCCTCTGTCCCCCAAGATACCTTCTTATCTTCCCCTCAGACATCAATAGCGACGGTGTCCTCGATGAGCAGGAGCTGGAGGCCCTCTTCACCAAGGAGGTGAGCATCTTGGAAGCCCTGGGAACAGAGGATGCCCAGATCAGCCACGTGTCTCCTCGGATTCCCCTGAAAACAACTCCCAGCAGCCCCTGGGGCAAAAAGAGGCTGCCAGGAGTGGCAGGGTGACCCGAGGACTGGTTGAAGTTGTCTGGTTGTTTGAAGAGGTGGAGTAACGTAGGGAAGAGGTTGCCCTGGACCCCTCCATATGTCCTGACTCTCGCTTGACCCTACAGCTGGAGAAGGTGTATGACCCAAAGAACGAGGAAGACGACATGCGGGAGATGGAGGAGGAGCGGCTGCGCATGCGGGAGCACGTGATGAAGAATGTGCGCGTGCGCGCGCGCGCGGGGGGGGGGGGGGGGGGGGGGGGGGGGGGGG
>NC_060279.1:89510121-89651988 GCF_021613505.1 Equus quagga | reverse complement strand
GGGGGGGGGGGGGGGGGGGGGGGGGGGGGGGGGGGGGGGGGGGGGGCTGGAGAGGTGCCCCCCTCTGTCGCTTACCCTTCCCTGGCTCCCCAGGTGGACACCAACCAGGACCGCCTCGTGACCCTGGAGGAGTTCCTCGCATCCACCCAGAGGAAGGAGTTTGGGGACACCGGGGAGGGCTGGGAGGTGAGGACATGGTGGGTGACCTGGGTCCTGAATATCTCTCCCTCCCAGCCCTAACTTTTCTTTCAGGGTCTCTGGCCACTTCTCTTACTTTCTGGGGGTCTGCTCTCTCTGTCCCCCGCCTCTCTCTGGGTCTTTGTCCCCTTCCCCTGCTCCCACTCGAGTCTCCTCCATCCGCGCACATGGCCCAGGCCCCCGCCTTCTCCAAGCCCCTCCACCGGCCGAGCCCTCTCCATCGTGCGTGGGCCCCGCTGGAGTCACCGGGCGGCTGGCCCCTGTCCCCGCCCCGCAGACGGTGGAGATGCACCCTGCCTACACGGAGGAAGAGCTGAGGCGTTTTGAGGAGGAGCTGGCCGCCCGCGAGGCCGAGCTGAACGCCAAGGCGCAGCGGCTCAGCCAGGAGACCGAGGCCCTGGGACGCTCCCAGGGACGCCTGGAGGCCCAGAAGCGGGAGCTGCAGCAGGTGACCGGCGGGGAGGCTGGGCCATCCCCTGAGTCCTTGGTGGCCCTGTCCTTGTGTGTCCAGAGGCTGGGAAGGCCTGAGGCCCGTGTGTTGATCCCTGGTCCCTCCCCAGCTAGCAGCCGCCATCTTGAATAAGGGCAGACGTCCCCTCCAGAGGGCGCTGCAGCTGCCATGTTGGATGATGGCAGCGGGTTGTGGGAGGGTCGCGCGGAAGGGCCCAGGAGAAAGAGGGCCAGAGCCCGCGTTGCTTCAGTGACGGCTTCCCTGTCCCAAGGTGTGACCCCAGCCGTGACAGGGGAGGGCCAACTGGGTCTTTAACTGTTGGGATCAGCTGTCAATGAGAGAGAACTGAGGCCCATGGAGAAGGGCCTGGTCCACGATCAGGAGCCGGTTGCCATGGAGACTCAGGACTCAGCATCAGACCCTCTTGCCTGAGCAACCTCCCTCGCCCCCTGCAGGCCGTTCTGCAAATGGAACAGAGGAAACAGCAGCAGCAAGGCCGCAAGGACCCGGTCCCCGGCCCTGAGGGACAGCTCAAGTTCCACCCGGACACAGGTGCCGGCCCCTGCCCAGGGGACGAGAGGGGGTACCGGGGGCCTGACTCCCGGGTCTGAGGGAGGAGGGGCTGGGGGTCTGGATCCCTGGGTCTGAGGGAGGAGGGGCTGGGGATGGACTCCCGGGTCTGAGGGAGGAGGGGCTGGGGCCTGGACTCCTGGGTCTGAGGGAGGAGGGGCTGGGGCCTGGACTCCTGAGTCTGAGGGCGGAGGCTGGGATGTCTAGTGCTACCATTTCCTACCTCCGTTTCCAGGTGATGCACCTGTGCCAGCTCCAGTTGGTGACCAGAAGGATGTAGACCCTTCAGAAAAGAAGGTTCCTGAACAGCCCCCCGAGCTGCCCCAGCTGGATTCCCAACACCTGTGACCCCTCTTGGACCCAGCCCTCTGCGTTCCTACCGAGGCAGCTGATGCGAAGGGGATGAGGTGTCACAAGCAGCCTCCCCTGGGGGCCAGCAACATGTGTGGCCTCCTGGGGGCGGGGAGACAGGGTGGCACTTCCCGCCTTGTTGCCCAGGCCCCGTATCTGCCGCCTCAGCTTCCACAGCCTGCCAGTCTGTGGTCCCTTCTTTCTGTTCCCCTCCAAGGGACCTGCCTTCTCTTGTCCAGTCGGGCGCTCACTGGGTCCCTGTAACTTAGGGAAGCTCCTCTCTCCCGAGGGGTCAGCTCCGTGCCTGCCTTTCTAGATGATTTGGCTGTGCCCAGTTGTGGCCACTTCAGCATCCTGCGTCCCCACAGCTGCTGGCATCCTGCCTGCTGCTCTGCCCCAGCTTCTGTTGGTTTATGGGGCATAGGTGGTCCCTCAGACCTTTCTGTCCCTTCTGTGGGACCGGCAATGCATCAGAGACAGTGTCTTCCCCATGGCTGGGTGCGAGGGGCAGGAGAGTCCTCAGCGTGACTGGTCAGCGCTGACACTGAGAGCTCGGACTCTCCCTGATGCCTGGCTTCCAGCTGCCTCAGCCTCCTCCCTGACACCTTGGCCCCCAGCCCCTTCCCCACACAGCCCCAGAAGGGTCCTGGAACTGACCCGGCCCCAGGAGCCGGTCCCAGCCCTCAGCCTCGTGTGGAAGGCCCTGTGAGGTCAGCCCTGCCCGCCTTTCTGGCCTCATCTCACACTGCTCTGTGTCCTGCTCTATACGCCAGTTCCATCGAAATACACTTTTCTGGAACAAATCCATGTCTCTGTGTCCTTGTTTATACCGTTCCGTCTGAAACGCCTTCCCCACTTCACCTGCCAAAGTCCTCATTTTTTAAGATTCGATTCAGGCATCATTTCTCAGAAGATCCACGCTGGCATCTTTCTGTCCTCTCCATGAGGCCACTGCCTACACACACCTTCAGCTACAAGGACAGAACCAGGTTCTCCCATCTCCTAGCTCTGCCATGGTAGGTATGGGGGGCTGCACTCCTCTTATGGTCCCAAAGTGGCTGCAGCTGCTCCAGATGTCACACCTGTCTGCACCAACAACTGACAGAGGCTCCATATCAGAGCTTCCCCACACCTATCCAAGAGATGGTTTGCCAGCACACCACTGGGTGTGGGGCTGGTCTAGGTGGGCATCCACAGAGAGGAAGAAGTGTGAAGGAGGCCCAGATGATAAAAATGACCTGGGAGGCTCTCATTAATAATACATCTTCCCAGACCCTGGAATGTCCAAGGAAGGGTCCTGGTAAGTTATATATGCCACGCCCCCAGCTGAACCTCAACAACAGTGACCTCTGCAAACATCAGCCACAGCCTCTCTGCTTCTCTTGGAAAACTGAGGGAGCTTAGCCTCAGTGACCCAGTCAGCAAAATGGGCATAAAATGGTAGCGGCCTCCCAGCGTTCTTTGAAGGATTCGATAATAATGTGCATGAATGATATGGCTCCTTGCCTGAAATTGGACGTCAGCAAGCAGTAGCTATTACTACTGGTTTTTTTTTACGGACACATTTATCCAACCAGAATCCTCGGGAACCTGTCCCAGACTCCCATATGTAAGGAAACCCATTCCAGGTCATCCAAGATGCTTTCCACACCTCGCAATTCTTTATTTGTATGTGTGTCCCTTGGTTGTGTCTGTCTCCCATAAGAGAGTCCAAGTTCCAAAGGGAGCAAGGAGAGAGGCTCCGGTCTGCCAAGTTCGCTGCCCCATCGGGCAGAGTACCCGGCATCCAAAGTCAACAAGGGAGTCACCTTTGCCCCGGAGCAAGCTCCGCCCCGGTCCATCCCTGCCTCTCGCCTGACCTTTCCTATCAGTCTTAAACTGCGAAAATTATATTGGCCTTTTATGTTTCATCTGAAAGTGATTTCCTTTCGGGTCTGCGTGTGCAAAGGTCTTAAAATCATTACTGTCAGGGCCGGCCCCGTGGCCCAGGGGTTAAGTTCGTGCGCTCTGCTTTGGCAGCCCAGGGTTTCCCCAGTCCGGACCCCGGGCACAGACCTAGCACCGCTCATCAGGCCATGTGGAGGCGGCGTCCACATAGCAGAACTAGGACCCACAACTAGAATGTACAACTATGAACTGGGGGGCTTTGGGGAGAAGAGGAAGAAAAAAAAAAGATTGGCCACAGATGTTAGCTCAGAGGCAATATTAAAAAAAGTAACATAAAATGATTACTGTCTCTTTGGAATGTCCTGTCCCCGACATTCCTACCCCCCATATTCTGGGTCTCTGTTCCCCCGTGTATTAACTGTGTGTCTCTGAGGTTTTGACAGCAGGGCACTCACAGACCCTGGAGGGATGGCCCCTCCCAGGATTAGCCAGTTGCTGGAGACAGTAAGCTATTCTCCTGCTAGTGGCTGCACCTTTCATATGCAAACAACCAACCCGAGCCCAGACCCCAGAGCTCAGCCAGTCCTTTATCGACTCCTACAGTTCCGGGGCAATATTCCCCTCCTTACCACCCCACGCCAGGCCCCAGACAACTTGGGACAGCCACTCCAGCCCAGAACTTGCTGAAATTATTCAGACTAGCCAGTCCGAAACCCACTTACCCGGCCTTGTCCATTCCTTCCCACAGAAGCCACAACAAAAGCTTCTGCCACTTTTTCCCCTCACTCCTGCCTCTTGACCAACCCTGGTGCTTCCCCCTTGTGGCCCTGCGTCGCATGGTGTGGGCCCTCCTCTTGGGCACCGTAACTATCTTTTCAAAGGCAATTGTCTGTCGCTTTGTTGGCCTTGCCATACCTGAATAATAATAAAGTCTACTTTTTATTTTTTTGGTGTGGAAAATTGGGCCTAAGCTAACATCTGTTGCCAATCTTCCTGTTGCTGCCAAAGTGGAGTGTGTGAACTTAACCACGACAGTACTGGGCCAGCCCCAAAACCTACATTTTTAAACACCCTCTGAATGAGTCTCTGTGGTAGATGGCGTAAAGACTTCCCAAAAATGTCCACGTCCTAATCCAGAGGACCTGTGAATATGTGACCTTGTTTGGCAAAAGGGACTTTGCAGATGTGATTAAGTTAAGGCTCTTGAGTTGGGGAGATGATCCTAGATTATCAGAGTGGGCCCAATGCAATCTCAAGGATCAGCATAAGAAGGAGGCAAGGGGGTGACAGTCAGAGCAGGAGATGTAGGGGCTGGCCCAGTGGCATAGTGGTTAAGTTCATGTGCTCCACTTTGGTGGCCTGGGGTTCACGGGTTCAGATCCCAGGCACAGACCTACACACCGCTCATCAAGCCATGCTGTGGCAGGCGTCCCACATACAAAATAGAGGAAGACTGGCACAAATGTTAGCTCAGGGCCAATCTTCCTCACCAAAAAAAAAAGAAGAGAGAGAGAGAAAGAAGGAGATGTGACCACAGAAGGTTGTGGACAGACTTCTGGACAGACTCTTGGTCTAACAGGTGAATCTAGCAAGCAAACTGCATCGGCTTTAAAGTGGCTACAGTTACATCCACGCTGTGCTGAGAAGCAACCGTGCAGGCCACCATCAGCCTGTGTCAAATGAGCTTGCAACCCCACACCTCATGACAGAGGACGCCAGCTGGATAGGCCCACAACAGGAAGAGATAAAGGGAACCTTGCTCTCACTTTTCCCAGCTGCATTTCTTAGAGGTTGAGGGGCTAATTGATGACCCTGGTCCCTGCCTCCCTCCACACACAGATGACGTCAGCATCTCTGAGCCTGTTTGATGTATAACCAAGGAATTTTGTGTGCGTGTGTGTGAGGAAGATCAGCCTTGAGCTAACATCTGTTGCCAATCTTCCCCTTTATGCTTGAGGAAGATTGGCCCTGAGCTAACATCTGTGCCAACCTTCCTCCATTTACTATGTGGGACGCCACCACAGCATGGCTTGATGAGCGGTGTGTAGGTCCACACCTGAGACTCGAACTTGTGAACTCTGGGCCACCAAAGCAGAGCATGCAAACCTAACCACTATGCCACTGGGCCAGCCCCAAGGAATTCTTGTTTATGCCACCTTCAATGCATAATCTAGAGAAAAACTCAGATGTATGCTATCTCTTTTTTGATATATATGAAATCTAGTCATCAGTTTCCCTTCCTCTCCCCTGCAGGTACAATGTTTTGTGAAAAAGCTATAAGCTGCACTTAAACTCATGTACTCCGGAGCAGTTGCTCAGAATACTCTGTTGAACTGCTGCCAAGACTCAAAGTCCTCACCTTGATTATCAAAGAGGCTTGTTTAATTAACCTTGACCCAGACTCTTTATTTCAGTCGGCAAGGTCAAAGTGATTCAGAGCCATGAGCCAAGAAATGGTGGCTTCTAGAAGCTGGTAATTCAAGGCAAGGAAATGAATTCTTCCCTCAGAGCCTCCGTCAGGAGCACAGGCCTGCAGACATGATGCTTTGAGCCCCGTGAGACCCATTTTGGACTTCTGATGCCCAGAAGAGTAAGAGAATACATTTGCGTGGTTTTAAGCCACTAAATTTGTGGTGATTTGTTACAGCAGCTGCAGGAAACTAATACAGACTTTCTCCTTCTTTCTCTGGGTCTCCGTCCCTCCCACCTCCCTTCTCTGAATCCTCCTTCACTTCATTCACTAAAACACTAAACTCTTCCCCGTGCATCTCCTCACCTTTTTCGTGGTCATAGCAGCGACCAGAACTCTCAAAGTATTAACACCGATACTATTCCTGATGGTGGTAATTTCTTACAGCAGCCACACGACACGAATACACGCTCATACGAAGTAGCTAACAGTTCTATAGCACTTAGAATGTGGCAGGTGCCAACCCAAGCACATTATAAAAAACGATTCATTTTATCTGCACTAAATCCCTCCAAGGTAATTATCATCACCAACCCCGTTTGACAGATGAGGCAAAGAAGACAAGCCACATCACTTGCCTGAGGTCCCACCGTGAGTGAGTGGCAGAGCTGGGATTGGACCCCCAGCAGGCTGGGGCCAAAATCTGCACTCTGAAGCAGGGGCAATGTTCTTTTTGGCACTGAATCTACGCTCAAAAAATTCTGGTGAATAAATGGTTTCATGAATAAAGGCTGTGTTCTCTTCCCGGCACGCTGTCCACCCATCCCTTGTGCGGTTGACAGTTTCTGTGTGACCTTTAATTTCACAGGTAGTTTTCTAACACTTAATGTGACCCAGGTCATCACCTCCTTTCCTCCTTCCTTCACACCCCATCGCCTGCAGGACGAGCTTTTTGACTCACCACAAATGGCCCAGTGAGGTGCCCTTTCTAGGTTTATCTTTCACATGCCCTCTGCCACCTCCCATCCTGGGTTCTAGGCTCTTACTTCTAAAGGGACCCATCTTTCTCTTGCACGGGTTGTTTCGTCCGTCTGGAATGCCATCTCTCCTTCTACGCCTGGGAAGGCTCCATCAGAATCTCCCAAAATGCAGCTGGATCATCATCTGATCTGCCCAGCCTTCCCCGGTCCCCAGACTGGGTTAGGAGTAACCACCCCCCGGCCCTCCACACTGCCTAGTGTTTGCACTGTGATGGTAACATCATCCAGGACTCTGACCTTCTGGAGCTGTGTATGCGTCTCCTACTGCTGCTTAAACACAGGATCACAAACTTAATGGCTTAAAACACGAATTCATTATCTCCTGGTTCTAGAGGTCAGAAGTATAAAATGGGTCTTGTTTGGTTAAAAGATCAAGGTGTCTGCAGGGCTTTATTCCTTCTGGATGTTCTGGGGAGAATCTGTTTCTGGCCTTTTCCAGCCTCTAGAGCCGCCTGCATCCCTTGGCTCGTGGCCCCATCCTCCAGCTTCAAAACCACCTTGTCGCATTTTCAAATCTCTTACTCTCTTCCATGGTCATATCTCCTTCTCTGATTCTGACCCTCCTGCCTCCCTCTCATTTTGTAATTACATTGAGCCCATTAGATAATCCAGAATAATCTCCCCAACTCAAGATCCTGCACTTAATCACACCTGCAAAGTCCCTTTTATCAGGTAAAGTCACATACTCACGGGTACTGGTGACTAGGACGTGGGCATCTTTGGGAAGGGGGCATTATTATGCCTTCTACCGGCTGTGTCTGTTCCCCCCACCAGAGGGGGGGCAGGAAATGGGGTGAGGTTCATCTCTGGGTCCCCAGCATCGCCCAGCACATGGCCAACAGTAAAGTGAGTAACAACGTTTGCTGAATGAATATGTGAGTCATGCCAATATTGTCGTGGGTGCCACAACAAGAAGCTGCCTGAATTAGTCCCTGCTGCTCCTGCTGAAGACCCTTCAGGGTCCTCTCCAAGCCCTTCGTGACTTCTCCCCTGCCTGCCTCTCCAGCCGCATCTTCCATCACACTCACCCACCATCTTTTTTCTTCAGCCGCACTGGCCTTTTTTCAGTTCTTAAAAACCTACTTAGGGGCCGGCCCAGTGGCGCAGCGGTTAAGTTCAAGACTTTCTCTTCTTGGCAGCCCGGGGTTCACCGGTTCGGATCCTGGGTGCAGACATGGCACCAGTTGGCAAGCCATGCTGTGGCAGCATCCCACATATAAAGTAGAGGAAGATGGGCATGGATGTTAGCTCAGGGCCAGTCTTCCTCAGTAAAAAGAGGAGGATTGGCAGCAGTTAGCTCAGGGCTAATCTTCCTCAAAAACAAAAAACAACAAAAAACATACTTAGCTCTTTCCCATCTCAGAGAACTTGCTCATGCCGTTCCTCTGCTGCTGTTCCCCCCACTATCAACCCCGCTGGACTGGCAGGTGCATGAGGACAGAGAAAGCATCTGTCTCATTTCCAGTGTATCCCCAGGACCTGGCACAGATTAGATGCTCAATAAATATGTGTGCTCTGTTGGGAGGACTGTCTGTTGAGTGACCTTGAAGGCTCTTTCTGGAATTCCTGGCTATGACAGGGCTGGGAGAGAGGCTTCCCCTCTCGCCAGGATTTCAACTTCCTCCGAGGTCTCTCAATGATGCTGCCAGCAAGTCCTGGAAGGCGCTGGCAGCCAAACTCACACAATTTGGTACCCAAGCTCAAAATGGATTTGCCACACTTTCAAAACCCTCATCTTGCTTGTCCTGTAAAGAAAGCAAGAGAACTAGGAAGTGGGTGTCTTTTGGGGGTAGAGTGTAGCAAGCAGCACCCCAGCCGAGCAGCTCCTGCCAGAAGACATGAGGGAATGGGCTCCCACGTATTTGCTGACCCTCTGCCCCAAAATGCCACTTCACGTTCTATGCCCTCCATTCATCCCCTGGCTCTCACCGTGGGTCCCAGAAATGCTGTCACATCCTTAACCTCTGAGGTCTGCCTCCCAGGATGGAAGGTGCCTGACCTGCTGAGCAGAGGATTTGTTCCCCAGACCAGTGGTTTTCCTTATTTAATTATAAGTTAAAGAAAACAGAGTGGACACAGTTCAGTGCGTGGACTCTGGGACCACACTGGTTGGGTTTCAATCCCGGCATGCCCACTTTCTGGCTGTGTGACTTCGAGCAAGTTTCTTGCCCACTCTGTGCCTCAGTTTCCTTATCTATAAAATGAGGCTGCTTCAGGACCCACTTCAAAGGTTTGTTGTGAGGATGACACAAGATAATATTCAGAAAGCCTTTAGAACAGGGGCGGGCACCAGTGGCCCCGCATGAGAGCCTTGCTGAATAGACTCAGGCAAATAAAAAGGTCCAGAAAGGTACAGAGAAAATGACAAGACACTCTTGGATGCGATGCCCAGACTGTCCAAGCCTTAACGGATTGCCATGGTTGTTTCAGATCTCTTTTCATCAGACATAAAATGTGACAGAGTTGAAGCCCCATGTGGCCCGTCCTCAACCACAGTATCCCCTTTCTGACTTCAGAGGAAACTGCTCTCCTGAACTTGGAGTCTTTCTTTCCCATAAGTGTTTCCAGTTTTTTTCTTTTTTTGTTTTGAGGAAGATTAGCCCTGAGCTAACATCTGCCACCAATCCTCCTCTTTTCGCTGAGGAAGACTGGCCCTGAGCTAACGTCCGTGCCCATCTTCCTCCAGTTTATATGTGGGATGCCTCCCACAGCATGGCGTGCCAAGAGGTGCCATGTCCTCACCCGGGATCCGAACCGGCGAACCCCAGGCCGCCGAAGCGGAACGTGCGCCCTTAACCGCTGCGCCACCGGGCCGGCCCCTCCAGTCCTTTTTGAAACAAGAATGTACCTATAAACAATACATTGTACTGTTTGACATGCTTCTGTAGGTCATAGAAAAGGAC
The DNA here is from genome assembly GCF_021613505.1 of Equus quagga. NCBI lineage: Eukaryota > Metazoa > Chordata > Mammalia > Perissodactyla > Equidae > Equus > Equus quagga. The sequence goes on along the minus strand of NC_060279.1, from coordinate 89,642,178 downwards.
TGTTCGCCTGTCATGTCACTTAATTTTTTTTCTCCAAAGTTTAAGTTTTTGAGATTCCATGCCAACAAATTGTGAGGTTAGTTCATCTGCTTTCCTTGCTACGTGGCATCCTGTTGTTAGAATTGGCCGCAGTTTATTCGCCACCGTCTTTCTACCTGTGGCTGCTTCCAATTTCGAGCTATCACACTCAACGCTGCAACAGGTGTTCTTGCACATCTTCTCGGGCACAGGTTTAAGCTACTCAAGGGTTGATATCTTCTGTCTCGGACAGAAATCGCCAGACCACAAGATACGCTCATTTTCTACTTTACCGGATATTGAAAAATGATTTCTCTGGGCATATGAATGCACCGCCAACAATTGTTAACTATAACTCTGTATTCTGAAATCATGTAAGAACTTGCAAAAACAGTACAGAGTTCCTTTGGACCCTACACCCAGCTTCCCCCCAGCGATATCGTAGATGACCAGAGCACATTGTGGGAACCCGGAACTGATATTGCTACATTATTTAATCGGATACAGACCTGAGTCTGTTTTCACCAGCACTTATTCGGATTTACATGCACTTTAAAAATTTTCTAGTGTGCAGCTCTACAAAATTTTTCTTTTTTCTCCCCAAAGCCCCAGTACGCAGCTGTATATCCTAGTTGTAAGTTCTTCCAGTTCTTCCATGTGGGACGCCGCCACAGCATGGCTTGATGCGCGGTGCGTAGGTCTGTACCCAGGATCCGAACTGGCAAATCCAGGCCACCAAAGCGGAGACGCAAACTTAACCACTGGGCCACAGGGCCGGCCCCAGTTCTATGACATTTTATCAAACGTGAAGATTCAAGTATCCATCACCAAAATCAGGATACAGAGCTGTCCCATCCACACACAGAAACTCCCTTGTGGGGACAGCCCGGTGGCACAGCAGTTAAGTTTGCGTGTTCTATTTCTCTACGGCCCGGGGTTCACCGGTTCAGATCCCGGGTGCGGATATGGCACCACTTGGCAAAAGCCATGCTGTGGTAGGTGTCCCACATAGAAAGTAGTGGAAGATGGGCATGGATGTTAGCTCAGGGCCAGGCTTCCTCAGCAAAAAAAAAAAAAAAAAAGAGGAGGAGGATTGGCAGTAGTTAGCTCAGGGCTAATCTTCCTCAAAAAAAAAAAAAAGGAAAAGAAAAGAAACTCCCTCGTGTCACCCCTTAATCACCGCACCCTCCCCTAAACCCTAACCACTAACTGGCCACCGCTGGTCTGTTCTCCATCACGACACTTTTGTCTCTTTGAGGATATTGTACAAATGGAAATATACAGTATGCAACTCTTCGAGATTGGCTTTCTTCACTCAGGATAGTGTCCCTGAGATCCATTCACATTGTTGCTTTTATCCATTGTTCATTCTGTCTCATTGCTGAGGAGTATTTCATTGTATTCACATACCAGTTTATCTGACCCCTTGAAGGACGTTTAGGCTATTTCAGCTTTGGGCACCGATGAAAAACCAGATATAATATAAATAAATAATGAATGTAATAAATAAATAAACAGATAAAGCTGCTATGAACATTTGTGTAAAGGTTTTTGGGTGAGCATAAGTTTTTCCCTCTCTAAGATAAACATTCAGGAGCAACAATTTTTTAAAATTCTTTTTTTCCCTTTTTCTCCGCCATAGTGATATGGCGTCCTCTGTGCAATCCCTTCATATTTTTATTCAGCAGTCAGTGTGAGCTTGGAACCTAAGTCTCTGTGCGAAACTCAGATCTTAATTAAATGTCTTCAAGGGAAGAGAAACGGACGAATGTGCTGTAGGTGAAGTTGGCCAGCCCTTTGCCAATGGACTTAGAGAATAATCACTTGCTATATTTTAGAGTAGACCCCAGAGCTCAGTTAACCCTCTTAACTCTGTGTAAGTAAATGCTATGGTGACCTCTGTTTTCCATAACAGAAAAGTGAGGTTCAGAGAGGGAAACCCCTTGCAAAAAACAGTACAGCCAAGAAGTGGCATGCAGGGGTTTGGAACACGCCAGCCTGGCCCCAGGGTTCTTCAGAAGGAGGACAGCCTGGTTCCTAAAACCCTGGTCTCTGGGAGCAGCCAATTTGCAGGTCTTCACATCTCGGCTGTGAGATCTCAAACAGATGACCATGGTTCTCCGGGTCGGCTTCTCCCCCTGTAAATGGAGAGCAATAGAACCTAGTTGGCGGGTCTGTGGTCAGAAGTCAGGGATGAGGAAAGGAAGGCGCGGAGCCGGGGGCCTGCGCCACAGCAGGCGCTCTCTAATACTAGTAATTATTATTATCTTTGCTGTTACTATCCTCGATCTCTCTCTGGACAAGTCCTAACGGTGCGCCGCGTTCTGAGCAAGAGCCCGGGGAAGGAGGAAAGGAGACCCCCGAGGGTTGAAGTTGCCAAGAAAAGAGAGCCCCTCCCCTTATGTCACGTGGTTAGATGACTCCCGAGGCCAAGCATGAAGTGTTTCTGGTCCCACCCCCCGTAAGGCGGGGCCAAAGGGGTGCTCTTCCAATGGTAAGCCAGATTTAAATAACCTCCTTCTTTGCATTGGAGGGACTGGAGGGGTGCGCAGGCCCGTTGGCCAATGAGAAGCGGGGCAGAGGCAATGAGGGCGGGTAAAATGACCACGCCCCCTGGTGGGCGGGGCGTCAGGTGTTTAATTACCGCTGCGCGAAGGTTGCCAAGCCTTGCGACTCTTGAGCTTCGGCGATGGCGCTGTGCTGGGGCATCGTGTCTGCCGGCCTCATTTCCAGCGACTTCACGACTGTGCTACGGACGCTGCCTCGCTCCGAGCACCAGGTCCGCCCTCCCTCCGGAGTCCTGGGGAAGAGCAGGCCGGGGGCCCGGGACTCCTGGGGCTGAGGGAGGAGGGAGTTAGGGTTCTGGACTTCTGAGTCCCCAAGGCAATGAAACCTCTTTCTCCAAGTCTGTCCTGTAAACACGAGCTCCGTGAGGCTTGGGAGGGTCTTGATCTGAGCTGCTGTCAAGAGGAGTAATTTAGGTATTAGAGGATTTAATAATCGCTTCCCCAGATCTCTCTTTCCCAGGACGCAGATGTCCAGTTTCTCCCTCAGGCCCGCATCCCTTCTCCGTCCTCTTGGAGGACGTAATGTTTCCTCACCCCGGGGCCTCCTCCATCGCCTCCCTCCCATCCACCCGTCTTCCACGCCTGCACCAGCCCCTCATGTCTGACCCTGGCGGCCCTCCAGGTGGTGGCAGTAGCGGCCCGCGACCTGAGCCGGGCGAAGGAGTTTGCGCGGAAACATGACATCCCCAAGGCCTACGGCTCCTACGAGGAGCTGGTCAAGGACCCGAACGTGGGTGAGTGGCAAGGGCCGCGGGGGCCCCCAGGGCGCTGCCTCCTGGCTGCCCCGTAGAAGATGAAAGGCTCCGCAGGGTGGGTCAATCCCTTTGGGCTTCTGGGCGGACCTTGGGCTGGGAGGCGGAGCTATAGGAATGGGTTTGGTCTGGGATTGGCTGTCTAGGATTAAATTGCGTTAAGAGGCCAGGCCTCAGCGGTAAGGGGGCGGGGGGCTGAGGGAGGCTGTTCAGGCGTTAAATATGCCCTGCGGCCGGGTTTCCGTGTTCCCAAGTGGCCTGGATGGAGAGCAGGGACGGTGTAGTTGGACAACAGCCTGGCTCCGGAGTCAGGCTGCCTGAATTGGCATTCTCTCTCTGCTTGCCCCTCTCAGTTTCCTCATTGGTAAAACGGGCAAAACCATAGTATCCACTCCTTGGTGGTGTTGTGGGGATTAAATGATTTAATATGAGGATTTCAGAAGGCTGGAAATAATCTGAAGAAAATAGAGGGATGGGAGAGGATGGTTAGCTCCTTCCTAATGGGACACTAGGGTTTGACCACTGCCTAGGACTTCCTCCCGGGTTGGGGGAATCGGGGTTTCTTGGGTGCTGGGGGCGGGGCCTCTGAATTGTGGGCGGGGCTCCGAAGGCTGCGGTGGGCGGGGCTTCTGATCTCTGGCCCTCCTTCCCCCAACGCTAGAGGTGGTCTACATTGGCGCCCAGCACCCCCAGCACAAGGCTGCGGTGCTGCTAAGCCTGGCAGCGGGCAAGGCCGTCTTGTGCGAGAAGCCCCTGGGCGTGAACACTGCGGAAGTGCACGAAATGGTTGCCGAGGCCCGATCCCGAGGCCTCTTCCTTATGGAGGTGAGAGTCCAACGAAGCACTGCTTGCCACTACTAAGCATGGTTGCTGGTGGACATTTTTGGAGGAACACCAGGGAAGGGTTTATCAAGAGTTAAGACCACAACAGGTACTGGGGTCGACGCACTTGCGAGGATGTGGTTGGGCTATGCCAAGAACTCCACTGGCACCATCCATCATGGGTGGGAGCCGTTGCTTTTGACCCTTAGCAAACATGGCTGCCTGACGGGTCCTTTGTCAGCCTTTCAGAAGAAGATGCCAACAGTGAAAGTGGCCAAGAATGGCAGTGGGCTTGGTTTGGGTGGATTTCCAGGGATACAGGTTGGAAGAACCAAGGAACTCCCTGGACACCCTCAACACCAAGCAGCCTTAGTTTTTGCCCCTATCAGACTTGGCTGCTCATAGGGGCCTCTGACATCTTGCAGATTGCCAGGAATAAAAATGGCCGCCAAACGCCAATGACTAGTGCCAGCAGTTAAGATGGCTCCCAGAAGCTATTTTCATGTTAAAGAGCATTGTGGTTCTTAAACGCCTTGCTGTAAGTCCGCCAGTAGTAGCAATAGCTGCCATTCCGTGTCCTATCTGGGTATTGTATGCCCAATATTGCCGAGGCTCCCAGTCTACAAAGTTCTATATGCCCAAGAAATACACAGTCAAGATTTAACATGGTTCCTCTGGTTCTTGCGGTGCCTTGTCAGTGCCAAAATTCTGTGAGTTTATCGCCTCCTCATTTTTACCGGCACCTAAGGTGTGCCAGATCCAACTGTAGGAACCGGGGACTCATAATGTCCAAGACACAGGCTTAGTTTTCAAGGAGCTCAAGGTCTGCCACAGTCTTGGAAATGGGTGATCCCAGAGTTGCCCATTCAAGGAGGTTTGCCCAAGTCAAGGAGGTTTCCGGCAGGTAGGGGATGACCTGAGCCTTAAAGGAAAAGTAAATTGCATGGGTAAATAAAGCCAGAAGGGGAAAGCAGAGTTAAGATTTCAAGGGAACAAGAATGGGCAGACTTTGTGTATTTAGTATGAACTTGATCTTAGGTCAAGATTTCTGGCTTTAGAGTCAGAGGCATCTAACTCCCATCCCCCAGTTCCTGGCTCTGTGACCTTGGGCAAGATATTTGACTCAACTGAGCCCCAGTTTTCTCATCTATAAAATGGACATAATGACAGCTACCTGGCAGGGATGTTGCGAGGATTCATTATGCAAAGTATGTAGGTAGTTTCTTGCTCAAAATGCATCCAATTAACAGGAGCTGATATTAGGCAATGAGGAGCCATACAAGGGGACTGAGTAAGAGTGAGAAAGGGTCAGCTCTCGGAAAAGGAAAGGTCCCACTGGGGCCATATCGGGATGGACTGGAGGGGGCCGACTGGGTATATGAGCTGACTAGGTCTGCTGTTACAAAGTACCACTGCAAACTGAGTGGGTTAAACAAGAGAGATTTACTTCCTCACAATTCTGGAAGCTAGAAGTCTGAGATCAAGGTGTCAGCAGGATTGGTTTCTCCTGAAGCCTCTCTCCTTGGGGTGTAGACGGCGCCTTCTCCTCCCCGTGTCCTCCCATGGTCATCCCTCTGTGCATGTCTGTGTCCTAATTTCTTCTTATAAGGACACTAGCCCTATTAGATTAGGGCCCACCCTAATGACCTCATTTTAACTTAATTACCTTTTTAAAATCCCTGTCTCAGGGGCCGGCCCAGTGGTGCAGCGGTTAAGTGCGCATGTTCTGCTTTGGCGGCCTGGGCTTCGCTGGTTCGGATCCCGGGTGCAGACATGGCACCGCTTGGCAAGCCATGCTGTGGTAGGCATCCCACGTATAAAGTAGAGGAAGATGGGCACTGATGTTAGCTCACAGCCAGTCTTCCTCAGCAAAAAGAGGAGGATTGGCGGCGGATGTTAGCTCAGGGCTAATCTTCCTCAAAAAAAAAAAAAAATCCATCTCCAAATACACTCACATTGGGAGGTACCGGGGGGTTAGGACCTCAACATATGAATTTTCTGGGGACACAATTCACATTGGGGGACTGGGGTAACGGTCCAGATGAGGAAGGACAAGGAAGGGCAGAGCTGAGGTCATGGGAATGGAGCGGCGAGGGGAGGGCAGAGAGAGTCAGGGTCAGGGGGCACACAGCTCAGGGACCGTCAGGCTGTGAGAGGAAGAGGGAGGGGTCTTGTTTGGAGACTGGGGAACAGCGGGTAACCCCTCAAGATTGGGTCCCAGAAGGGAGAAGACCTGGTTGGCTGCTTCTTGGGTTCCGACCCCTCTCCTTCCCTTCCCGCGTCCTGATCTCGCCCCTCCGTGGTCCCCAGGCCATCTGGACCCGCTTCTTTCCTGCCATAGAGGCTCTGAGGGCTGCTCTGGCCCAGGGAACGCTGGGGGACCTTCGAGTGGCCCACGCAGAATTTGGGAAGAACTTAACCCACGTACCGCGGTCCATAGACTGGGCCCAGGCTGGCGGGGCCCTGCTGGACCTTGGCATCTATTGCGTCCAGTTCATCTCCATGGTCTTCGGCAGGCAGAAGCCAGAGAAGATTTCAGCCGTGGGACGGCGCTACGAAACAGGTACGGTCTGGCCTGGGCTAGCTGATGCTCAGAGAAGTGACCCTCTCTTCATGGGAGCACCAAGCTAGGAAATGTCTCCCAGCCCTTGAAAACCAGATTAGACAGCTGGAGGAACTTCCGGAATGAATCAGAGAGCATCCGAGTTGAGTGTGTGGGCAGGCTCTGGATTGGGATTTGCTGTGTGATCTTAGCCAAGGGACTCAACATCTCTGAGTCTTAATTAGTTACAGGTAAAATGTCAATAACAGGGTTGTCATAAGGAGTTAACGAAGTAACTGTTGAGGCAACTGGTAAGCAGTTAAGAGAAACGATGATTATTTTTTGAAGTTGTCTCAGTTTATTCTGCATAACAAGCTACCCCAGAACTAAGTGACCTCAAATAATCATCGTTTATTAGCTTGTGATTCTCTGGGTTCGGCAATTTGGGCTGGGCTCAGCGTGGCTGGTTCTTCTGCTGGTCTCACTCAGTCAGCTGGCTGTTCCACTGGGCTGGATGGTCTAGAAGGGCCCCACTTATATCCTGGAGGTGTTGCCTATTGTCTGAGGAGCCTTGGTTCTCCTCCAGGGGCCTCTCCAGCTGGCTAGCTCCGGCTCATTCACATTGTGGGCTCAGGGTTCCGGGGGCAGCAACAAGAAGGCAGGCCCCAATGTGCCACACGTTTCAAACCTTGGCTTCTGCCATCTTTGCTCCTGTCCCATGGCCCAAAGCCAGCTCAGATTTCAGAGATGGGCAAACAGACTGTGCCTCTTGATGGAAGCTGCTGCAAAGTCACATTGCAAAGGAGGCACTCATAGATTAATGAGAGGAATTCCTGGGGCCGTCCTTGCCAACGGCACCACAGAAGGGAATGAACAGCCAGGAGAACAATACGTGGGGGGCCATGTCACCCTTCAGAAAACTGTGTCAGTCTAATGTCTGGCCCATTTCTAGGCTCAATGGGAGCTACAACAACAGATTCCATGTATCAGGCTCTTCCTCTGCATTAGGCTTATTATGGGGAGGGTCTCCCTGAGGCAGATAGAAGACAGCTGTCCCCATTTCACAGATGAGGAAACTGAGGTACAGAGAGGGGCAGTGACTTATCCAGGCTCACACAGCAGACCCAGGCTAAGAACTTGGGCTTGTCTGAAACCAAAGAGAACGGGGTCAGTGGGTCCTTCCAGCCATGGCCTGCCTGACGCGTTCCAGAACCAGGCTAGTACTTTACATGCTGTAGTTAATTTTTAACTAATGCTTATTTATAAGCATTATGTACATCATATGTCACATATACATAAGCTCTTACTGGGATCTAAATAGGCTTCTAAATGCTTTATGCATTTTACATCATTTAATGTCATATTTGTACAACCCCAGGAGGCAGGTTCTATGATTATGCCCATTTTAGAGATGAGAAAACTGACTCTCACAAACCTACACAAGAGGTATTTACAGAGGCGGAAACTGACGCTCAGAGAGGTGAAGTCTCTCTCTTTTTTTTTTTTAGCATATATTTATTTATTTACTTATTTTGGTAACAGCTTTACTGAGATATGATTCACAGACCATACAATTTATTCATTTAAAGTGTACAATTCCATGGCTCTAGTATATTCACAGAGTTGTGCGTTTTCACCATAATTAATTTTAGAATATTTTCATTACTCAAAAAAAAAAACACACCCACTTCTCCCATGCCCCCCAGAGCCCTAAGCAACCACTAATCTACTCTCTGGCTCTATGGATTTGGGAAATGTTGGATGCTTCACACAAATGGAATCCTTCAATATGGGTCCCTTTATGTCTGCCTTCTTTCACTTAACGTTAAGTGTTTTCTGGGTTTATCCATGCGTTAGCACGGATCAGTGCTTCATTCTTTTTCAGTTCTCTAATTGTCGTATTAGAGACGAGATCTCTCGCCCCAGGTTCCTGCCCAAGGCAGGATTTGAGGCCAGGCTTGCCCCTGTCTTGTGCTTTCCCCCAGGTGTGGATGACACTGTCACTGTGCTACTCCAGTACCCAGGAGGGGTCCACGCCAGCTTCACGTGCAGCATCACCGCGGAGCTCACCAATACGGCCTTCGTGAGCGGGACCAAGGGCATAGCCCAGGTGAGGCGCCACCGGCCGAGCTGGAACTGGCCCAAGTGCTGGGAAACGCGGCCCTTCGCAACAGGAGTGGGCCAGCTGTGGCTGCTGGAGCTGGATATGGGCAGAACCAGCGTCTTCCTACACTGTTGCTAAGGAATCCATCCTCAACCACCAGGCTATGAGATGGGGTTTGGACCTCCTGGCTCCTTCCTAAGGGTGAACCTATCAGTCTGCCAAAAATCCTTAGGGCTGAGGAGAAACCAGTTCTTGTGTGTGTGTGAGGAAGATTGGCCCTGACCTAACATTTGTTGCAAATCTTCCTCCTTTTTTTTTTCTCCCAAAAGCCCTCCAGTACATAGTTGTATATCCCAGTTGTAGGTCCGTCTAGTTCTTGTATGTGGGACGCCACCACAGCACGGCTTGATGAGCGGCGTTAAGTCTGCGACCTGGATTTGAATTGGTGAACCCTGGGCCATTGAAGCAGAGTGTGCAAACTTAACCACCACGCCACTGGGCCGGCCCCCGTGAGAAGCCAGTTCTTATCAACCATGCTCAGAGGGCAGTCGTGACCTTTGGAATTGCTTGCAGACAGGATCTGGGCATTAGCAAAGAGCGGCTTCCTGGGGCCATGTTGCTAGAAAGATATCTTGTTCTTAGCGGAAGAATGTGGACCTTGCCCCAGACTAATTGCAAAATTTGGACCTTGCCCTGGCTGTATCTCTATATTTCTATTTTGGCCTAGACTTCAGGATAATTTAGACTTCCCAGGGCTCTGGGGTGAAAAAAACAAGTCACCTAGTGGTTAAGAATAGGTGCTGGGGACCAGCCCCGTGGCCGAGTGGTTAAGTTCTCGCGCTCTGCTGCAGTGGCCCAGGGTTTTGCCGGTTCAGATCCTGGGCGCGGACATGGCACCGCTCGTCAGGCCACGTTGAGGCGGCATCCCACATGCCACAACTAGAAGGACCTGCAACTAAGATATACAACCATGTACTGGGGGTGATTTGAGGAGATAAAGCAGAAAAAAAAAAAAGATTGGCAACAGTTGTTAGCTCAGGTGCCAATCTTTAAAAAAAAAGAAAAAGAAGGTGCTGGATTGTCTAAGTCTCCTTGCAAAGGGGATTCACACAGATGCAAAGACAAGCTGTCTTCACTAGGACTAAGCATCAGCTTAGAGAGGACTTTGCCCCTGGGGAGATGAACAGAGAGGCTTCTAGTGTGACATCCGTGCTGCTAAGAAACAAACCCCCAGCAGCCGGGGATGGGGGTGGGGGGACCTCACTGAGGATAGAGGGCTACTACTCCTAGCCACCAGGTGTGAGAGGGGGCCCCCTGAGCATCACCAGGCAGAAGCCCCCAGCAGCCCTGTTGGGGAGGGCAGTAGGGCCACCTCTTATCTCCCTCCAGATCCTCCACCCCTGCTGGTGCCCAACAGAGCTGGTGGTAAACGGGCAGCATAAGGAATTCCCACTGCCCCCAGCCCCAGGCAAGGAGTTCAATTTTACAAATGGAGCAGGCATGACTTACGAAGCCAACCATGTCCGGGAGTGCCTGAGAAAGGGTAAGGATGTGGAGGACAGGGTGGCAGGGTGGCAGGGTGGCGGGGCATGCCTGGGAGGGGAGGTGGGCCCCTCCCCCCCTGCCACTCAAGCCGCTGATTAGAACTACATCTCCCAGGACCCCCTGGGGCATCCATCTGCCTGAACCTTATATTACTGTGCCTCATGGGATTCTGGGAATTGTAGTTCTGTGGGTCTTTCGGGCATGAGTAGGAGGGGTCCCTAATTGCACTCTCCCCTAGGCCTGACGGAAAGTCCTGTGATTCCCCTGGCGGAAAGTGAGCTCCTGGCTGACATCCTCGAGGAGGTGAGGAAGGCCATTGGAGTCACCTTCCCACAAGACAAACACTGATGCATGCAGTGAATAAATAAAGGCATGGCTTCCACAGAGATCTTGGAGGTGGTGATTTGGTGGGAGCTGCAGAGAGCCCACCACCAAAGGGGTCACGAGAGAATAAACTTGCTGGAAGGATGTGGAGGGGGGAGGAAGGCGGGGTCAGGACCACATTTTTCACAAGCTCCTGGAGCAGACCCTGTGGGCAGATCCACAGTTCGCTTGCCTCAGGCTGTGACCTCGGGCCGGGAACAGTCTGTGGGAAGGAGGTGTCCCAACTGTACCCTCCCCCAGCCTCTCTCTGCTCTTGTCTCCTTATCAGTATGGTACCCACCACCCTCTGGTGGGGATTAAATGGGAACAGGTATATGAACAGCACAGCACACAGTAGGTCCTCAACAAATGTTAGCTGATGGCCCTTCACTCTGAGGTCAGGCCTTTCCTGAACTGGCCTTCAGAACGTCCAGGCCTCCGTGATGGCACAAAGAGTCATTTCGACAGGAAAGAAGGGATGTGCCTTCACGAGAGTTTCAGTGGCCTTACTGGCAAAGCCTGAGTCATATGTCCCAAATTACAAGCAGTTGGAGAGCAGCTATATGTAGGTCCTTGGCCAGCCAATTAGGGTCAACTCTGTGCTCTAGGCAAGGTCTAACTTTCACATTTTCCTGTAGTCGTGAGGATAGGTGAGGTTATGCTGCAGTAACAAATAGCCCCCAGATCTCAGCTTAGCACGACAGGTTTATTTCTCACTCGTGTTAGATTTGGCCAAGGGTTCTGGTCTGTATGTGTCTGGGATCCAGGCTGACAGATCCACTACAATCTGAAGTCCTGCCCATCGCAGTGACTGAGGAAAGAATGCCCTGGAGGTACCAAAACTTAAATGGTCTGACGCATAACGACATACATAACCTCTGATGAGTTATTGGCCAGAACTAGTCACATGGCCTCAATGAACCAGAGGGAGTCCAGAAAGTTCAATTCTACTAGGTTCTAGAAGATGGAGATGGATATATTGCGTTTATGACACTAGCCACTCTCACTTTGAACAAGTAAGCAATTTGCAGAAATCTCAGAACGGAACCCAATGGGATGTGTGCAGCATCTGAGTTAGGGCCTGAAAAGGCAAAGAGGAGGGCCTCCCTTTCAACCTTTCCTGGTACCGGAGTGAGGATGTGGTGTTGGGCATTGGTGTGTCCATCTTACACCATGAGATGGAAGCGTGTGTTGTGGATGGTGGAGCAACAAGCTAGAAGGATAGAAGAAAGACACGATTACGGAGGCCGGCGTGCCCCAAGATTTGCAGGGTGAGTTGGAAAACTGGAGACCTGATGTTTCGTTCCAGTCTCGTTCCAGTCCAAGTCGGAAAGCCTGAGTACCAGGAGAGCTGATGGTGTAGTTCTCGTCCAAAAGCTGGCAGCTTGAGACCCAGGAAGATTTGACGTTTCACTTTGAGTCTGAAGGCAGTCAGGCAGAGAGAATTCTTTCTCACTTGGGGGAGGGTCCACCTTTTTGTTCTATTCAGGCCTTAATTGATTAGACAGGCCCACCCACATTAGGAAGGGCAATCTGTCTACCAATTTAAATTTTTTTTTTTTTTAAGATTTTATTTTTTCCTTTTTCTCCCCAAAGCCCCCCGGTACATAGTTGTATGCTCTTCATTGTGGGTCGTTCTAATTGTGGCATGTGGGACGCTGCCTCAGCGTGGCTTGATGAGCAGTGGCACGTCCGCGCCCAGGATTCGAACCAATGAAACATTGGGCCACCTGCAGTGGAGCGAGCGAACTTAACCACTCGGCCACAGGGCCAGCCCCAACCAATTTAAATGTTAATCTCATCCCAAAACACACTCAAAGAATCACCCAGAGGGGCCGGCCCCATGGCCGAGTGGGCACTGTGCTTTAGCGGCCCAGGATTTTGCCAGTTTTTCTTTTTTTTTTCCTTTTTCTCCCCAAAGACCCCCAATACATGGTTGTATATTCTTAGTTGTGGGTCCTTCTAGTTGTGGCATGTGGGACACCACCTCAGCGTGGCTCGATGAGCAGTGCCATGTCTGCGCCCAGGATTCGAGCCAACGAAAGACTGGGCCGCCTGCAGCAGAGCGCGCGAACTTAACCACTTGGCCACGGGGCCGGCCCCAAATACGTATCTCAACGCACGGAAGCTGAGAGGAGGGCTTTTTTTTTTTTTTTTTTTTGAGGAAGACTAGCCCTGAGCTAACATCTGCTGCCAATCCTCTTTTTGCTGAGGAAGACTGGCCCTGAGCTAATATCCGTGCCAATCTTCCTCTACTTTATACGTGGGATGCCTACCACAGCATGGCTTTTGCCAAGTGGTGCCATGTCCGCACCTGGGATCCGAACCAGCGAACCCTGGGCCGCCAAAGTGGAATGTGCACACTTAACTGCTGCACCACTGGGCCAGCCCCAGATTTTGCCAGTTTGGATCCTGGCCATGGACATGGCACCGCTCATCAAGCCATGCTGAGGTGGTGTCCCACACAGCACAACCAGAGGCACTCACAACTAGAATACACAACTATGCTCTAGGGGGCTTTGGGGAGAAGAAGAAGAAAGAAAGAAAAGAATCACCCAGAATAAAGTTTGGCCAAATATTTGGGCACCCTATGGCTCAGTCAAGTTGACACATAAAATTAACCATCACATAAGTTCACACACTCCACTTCCGCGGCCCAGGGTTTGCCGGTTTGGATCCCAGGCATGGACCTACACACCTGCTCATCAAGCCACGCTGTGGCAGGCGTCCCACATATAAAATAGAGGAAGACTGGCACAGAGGTTAGCTCAGGGCCAATCTTCCTCAAAACAAACAAACAAAAAAAGAGGTGGAGTCCAGCTCCCCTTCCCTTGAAACTGAGTGGGCTCATGACTGATTTGTAGCTGTCACAATGAAGCAGAAGTGATTTTGCACGACTTCAGGGGTTAGGTCAGGAAAGGCGTGCAATTTCTTCTCTGTTAGCTGAAACCCTCTTGAAACCTTCAGCCATCACGTAAATAGCTCAGCTGCCCTGAAGCCACCAAGCTGGGAGGGAGTCCTAACTATCCAACACAAAGAAACCACACAGGAAGCCTTGAGGCTCCGTTAAAATAGATGTTCCCTCTGGTCTCAACTGTTTGAGCCCCTCTGCTGTTCCAGCTCCAGCCGCCGAGTGACCCCAAGCTGCAGTGCCCACTAAGCCTTTCCCAGTTCCATCACCCATAGGCTTATGAAAGATGATAAAAGGGCTGTCACTGTTTTAAGCCACTAGGCTCCAGGCTGATTCGTTACGCAGCAATAGCTAACCAGAACAACTGGTACTTTTACGGCAGCAGAGATGGAGTCACTTTTAATATGTCTAGGCAGAAGTGGAGCCCTGAAGTCCTACTCATGGTTCTCCACCCTAGAAACTTTCCTAGGCCAGCCCCCAGGGCCCTCTGCCCTGGAAGAACTCAGCCGCTAGAACATCTGTTCTTCCTCTCCGTTGCCGCGCTTCCTCAGCGTGCAAAGCGTTCTTCCTTTCCTGGCTCTCAGTGACCTCTACGTCCTGGTATTCACGTCCTTGTGTAATCTCCTCTCCTCTGACAGTGCAGGATCTAGTGACCCGCTGCTAACCGTGGAAGTGATGAGATATCGCTTCCAAGACTACGTTATAATCAACGAGGACTTCCGTCTTGCTTGCTCTCTTTGATGAAGCCAGCTGCCATGTTGCAAGCTGCCCTATGAAGAGGTCCCATGGCAAAGAAGTGAGGATGGCCTGTGGCCAACAGTCCTCAGCCCAACATCTCTCAAGGAACGGCACCTTCCCAACAACCATGTACGCGTGCTTCGAAATGGACCCTTCCCCAGTTGGGCATGTAGATGAGACCAGAACCCCAGCTGACACTTTTTCTTATAGGCTTATGAGAGACACTGAAGCAGAGGACCCAGCTAAGCCACACTCAGGTTCCACCCATAAGTTACATCTTGTAATGTACACCTATAACTTGAAAATATGTATGAACTGTATTTTTCTTTGTTAGAAGAGTCGTAAAATATCATTTTATCTCTTTTCTCTTGGGATATACATCAAAGAGAAGATTCTACTAGATTCCTTGTCTTATAATAACATGTAAGAGATATTTCTTATTACCAGTGGCCCACGGGAGGGCTGTGAGCCAGGGACGGCCAGGGCCAGCTCTGGGTACAGAAAGACCCTCCTAGGGGCCAGCCCAGTGGTGCAGTGGTTAAGTACGTACATTCCACTTCTTGGTGGCCTGGGGTTCGCCGGTTCGGATCCCGGGTGCGGACATGGCACCGCTTGGCATGCCATGCTGTGGTAGGCGTCCCACATATAAAATAGAGGAAGATGGGCACGGATGTCAGCTCAGGGCCAGTCTTCCTCAACAAAAAGAGGAGGACTGGCAGTAATTAGCTCAGGGCTAATCCTCCTCCTCAAAAAAAAAAAGACCCTCCTAGGTCCACAGAGGGGATGGACAGGAGGGTCCAGGAGTGGGGCTGAGTAAGCAAGCTCTGTCCAAATGATACAGCTGTCAAGCTGGAGACCCGAGAGCACCCATGAGAACTGTACAACTTTGGCAAGTCCATCCGCCTCTCTGGGCTCAAGTTTCCTCAGCTGTAAACAGGCCGTAATTATCCTAGGTGTATTAGTGATCTATTGCTGTGTAAGAAATTGCCCCCAAACTTAGCAGCTTCAAGCAACAATAAACGTTTAT
The DNA here is from genome assembly GCF_021613505.1 of Equus quagga. Lineage (NCBI taxonomy): Eukaryota > Metazoa > Chordata > Mammalia > Perissodactyla > Equidae > Equus > Equus quagga. The sequence continues at coordinate 89,626,789 of NC_060279.1, read as the reverse complement.
CATCTCACACCATTTCTGAGGGTCGGAAATCCATGCATGGCTTAGCTGGTGGTTCCGGTTTAGGATCTCTCAGGAGGTTGCAGTCAGGATGCTGGTGGGGACGGCTGGCATCTGAAGGCTTGACTGGGGCTGGAGGATCTGCTTCCAAGGTGGCTCGCTCTCACGGCTGGAGGATTCGGTTCCTCGCCGCATGTGTTTCTCTGGAGGATGACTGCTTGAGTGTCCTCACCACAAGGCAGCTGCTTCCTCTAAGGCGAGTGAGCGAAGAGACAGTTAGGCAGAAGCTGCAGTGACTTTTATGACCTAACCTAGGAAGTGACACTCTGTCATTTCCACAATATCCTCTTGGTCACACTGGTCAGCCCAACTCACTGTGGGAGGGGACTACACAGGGACATGAACACCTGGAGGTGAGAATCACTGGGGACCATCTTGGAGGCAGGCTTCACAGGGTCAGCATCTTTATTATCATAAGCAATTTGGACTTCAGAATTATCTAAAAGGTTTTCTCCCTTGTACTCAACAGCTGTACTGTTTAGACATCTGTGGCTGCATTGAAAGCCCTTTCTTCCCTTCTCTGTAACTAGGGCAGAAGGCGGGCTAATTCCCTGGGCCGGACTAACAGACACAGATGAAGCCAGCTCCAAAGCTAATAGGAAACACTATTCTCCCAAGGACATGCTTTCTTACAGAGAAACTTTGTTCTCTAAAATCATAAAGTGTTGGACATTCTATCAGTCAAAATGAAACATCCCACTCTTGCCTGTAGGATCTAAGTCATTTGATCCAGAGTAGCATCCTGGATTTCCAACCCAGGTGCACAGTTGCAGATAAAGGGTTTCTGGACCCGACACTCCTCATCTACATTCATCTTGTAGTTTCTGAGGATCCAGGACCCTGGTTCCTCTCCACAGTCCGCACCTGACGTTGCCCCTGCTTTGCTTCCAGCCTAACATTTGGTTGTCACTTAAACTCCATTCTTCCTCCAAATCCTGTAATAACCCTACTTTCTCCTTTGTTTTTCAAGATGCCCCAGGGTTTCTGTGTGGTGTGGCCTTCATCATCGCAATGGGTCAATAAACTTGACTTTGTCAGACTATGTTCCTGGCAGTGTTACACTGATGGACTAGGACATCTATAATCTTCAATTGCCAGGGCTCCCAGCGACCCTCGGGACAGAGCTCCTTTCTCTTATATGTCCAAACCCTTTATCATCTGACCCCAGCCTATTTTTCTGATCTGAGTTCTTTTTTTTTTTTTTTAAAGATTTTATTTTTCCTTTTTCTCCCCGAAGCCCCCAGGTACATAGTTGTGTAGTTTTAGTTGTGGGTCCTTCTAGTTGTGGCATGCAGGATGCCACCTCAGCATGGCTTGATGAGCAGTGCGATGGCTGCACCCAGGATCCAAACCCTGGAAACTCTGGGCCGCCAAAGCGGAGCACGGGAACTTGGGAACTTAGCCACTCAGCCACAGGGCGGCCCCTGAGTTCCTTTTTATTATTATCATTTTCTTTTAGGGTAGATATAATAATTTCCATACTGTAAAGTGCACGTCTTATGCATACAGCTGAGTGACTTTTTACGTGTTTCTACCCAAGTAATCACCACCCAGATCAAGATATAGCACAGTTCAGGCACCCCAGGAACCTCCTTTGGGGACCCTCCTGGTGCACACCTTGCCAATCTATCACGGTAGATTAGTTTTGCCACCTTTTCAACTTCAGATTCCTTTTACTTTCACTCACACATACCTATTCATAGGCTTTAGTCATCGGAAATGCCCTGCCCCAGTGAATGCCATTTGGGGCCTATAGTGTTCCTCTTTGATGGGCACTGGCTGTTCCTTCCGCCCTGGGAGGGCTCAGATCCCACCCGAAACTTCTGACAACGTTGCACGAATGAATGAAGGAAGGAAGGAAGGAAAGTCACAGCGGCGACGGAATGGGCGCCCCGGCGGGAGGGCGCCACGACCGGTTCCTGCCGGGAAGGGCCGATCGGACAGTCACGTGACAGGGGCCGCGCCTCCCCGGCAGGTGCGGCAGGTGCGGTCACGTGACCGGGCGGCCCTGCGGGGCCCGGCCATTTTGCGGGGCGGTCACGTGAGAGACGCACGTTCCGCGGGGCGCTCACGTGACTGGGGGCGTGCTGCGGCCGCCCGGGCGGACCCGGCGAGAGGCGGCGGCGGGAGCGGCGGTGATGGACGGGTCCGGGGAGCAACCCAGAGGCGGGGGTGAGGCGGGAGGCAGACGGGCGGGAGGAGGGCGAGCCCCCTCGCCGCCGGCCCCCCGATCCGTCCCGCCGGCCCGGGGCCGCGCGATCTCCAAGCACTCCCGGGCAGAAACTCCCGGATCCGGCGCTGCCAGCCAGCAGCCCCCTCCCTCCCGGGGGGGTCCCCGGCTCTTTGGCCTCCGCGCCCCAATCCCTTCCTGCCTGGCGGGCTCGGACCCCCGAGAAGCTGCAGACCCCACAATCAAAGCCCCCGGGCAGGCCCGGGCTTGTCGCCGGCACCACTTCCTGGTGGGAGGGGCGGGTCCTCCCCTCTGCCCCCTCAGGCCAGGGGTCTGGATGCGTAAAGTGTTCCCTCAGCCTCCTCCCCCGGAAGAATGTAGGTTACAAGCCCAGGCTTCCTGCCCTTCCTCCATCAGGGACTCAGTTGTCTGAGCCCCCCAGGCACTTGGTCCAGGGGGACCCGGAAATGCAGGGCCCCCTAGCGTTGTCCTCCCTCAGGGATCATGAGCCACCTCAGTTCCCTGGTTCCCCTAGGACCCAAGAGTCCAGGCACCTCTTCCCTCCTTTCTCCTCTAGGGCCCACCAGCTCTGAGCAGATCATGAAGACAGGGGCCCTTTTGCTTCAGGGGTGAGTCTGAGGCCTGATTATCGCGGAGCGGATTGGAGGAGCGATGCCCCATTCTGATTCTGCACCCTCCCCCGCTCCATTCCCACTCCAGTTTCATCCAGGATCGCGCGGGGCGGATGGGGGGAGACACACCCGAGCTGGGCCTGGAGGAGGTGCCCCAGGATGCGTCCACCAAGAAGCTGAGCGAGTGTCTCAAGCGCATCGGAGATGAGCTGGACAGTAACATGGAGCTGCAGAGGTGTGGCCCCTGGGACCCAGGAGTCCCAGCTCCCGACCCCTCTTCCCCTCGGAGCCTGAAGTCCAGGCTCACAGCCCCCTTTTCCCTCAGACCCAGGGGTCCAGGGCCCCGCTGCTCAATTCAGCACTCTGGACTCCCAGCCCTCCCTCCCCACCCCCCTAGGATCTTGAAACCCTCGTTCATGGAGCCATCTTCCCCACTTTCCTACATGTCCCCCTGTCCCTTTTGCCCCGTGCTGGCCTCTTGCTTTTCGCTTCAGCCTGGCTTGGGCCTCAGTTTCCTTATGTTTGGTAGAGGGTGGATGCCAGGGTGTCCACACTGCCTGGCCCTCCCTCCCCAGCACTGGCTTTCCTCTTTCCTGCAGGATGATTGCGGCCGTGGACACGGACTCCCCCCGCGAGGTCTTTTTCCGAGTGGCAGCTGAGATGTTTTCCGACGGCAACTTCAACTGGGGCCGGGTTGTTGCCCTTTTCTACTTTGCCAGCAAATTGGTGCTCAAGGTGGGCGGCTGCAGGGCGACGAACCCAGGGAGGCGTCCCTCCGGCCTCTGAGAACCTGGGGGTCGTGAGGTCCACCCCTGTGGCAGCCCAGGAACCAGAGGGAATGGAGAGAGATGGTTATGGGCTGATTGCTCCTTCCTTCATTTACTCATTCAACAAACATTTATGGGGCCTTCTGTGTGCCTGATCTATACTCAGCACCCAGGATGCAGCACTGAACAAAGCAGGCTAGGTTCCTGCTCTCCTGGCGCTCACGTCGTATGATGAGTGCTGAGAGAAGTAAACTAGGGTGATGTGATTGTGTGTGGTGGTCAGGAAAGACTTCTAAGAGGAGGTGACCTTAAAGCCAAAGTCGGAATGACAAGAAAGATGCAGTCATATATAAGGATCGGGGGAAAGGCATCTGGTAGGGGGCACAGCAAGTGCAAAGGCCCTGAGGTAGGACCAAGCCTGGTGTGTTGAGGGCAGTGAGGGAGCCCGTGTGGTTAGAACAGAGTGAGGAGGGGGAAAGGGTGGGAGATGAGGGCAGATGGCAAGGGGTTTCTTGGGTCACTGTAAAGACTTTAGCTTTACTCTGAGTCAGACGGGAGTGACTGGCTGGTGTGAAACAGGAGAGTGACTTAGAAATTTACAACATTATGCTAGCAGGTAGAGCACAATATTAATTGTAGAGTCTAGATTGCTGGTATGTGGCTGTTGACTGTGGAATTCTTTTAACTTTTCTCTGAAAATTCTCATGATAAAATATTGGGGGACGGGAAGCCCAACAAATTGATCTGGGCATTGTAGGTAGAAAAAGGGATTATGGGGCACAGGGCAAAGGCTGGGCAGCTGGTGAGGGGGCACCTGTAAGAGTCCTGGCAAACGATGGCTGACCTGGACTCAGGTGGTAGCAGTGGAGGTGGGGAAGGAGGTTTCTTGATGTGTTTGGCAAAACCGAGCTAATGGGGCTTGAATGTTGTGGGTCAGGGGACAGGAGTCAGGGTGATGGTGGGGCTGCATATGGAGCTGGGGACCATAGGGGAGAAGCAGCCCGATAAAAGGGTGCGAAGGGCAAGTTCAGGGAGCTAGAGACAGGTCATGGGTAAGGGAGGTGTCAGGTCTTACCTGGTCTGGAGTCAGAAAAGCCCTCTGTGGGGAAGTGACATTAGACCTGAGCTCTGCAGAATGAATGAAAATTCGCTTAGCTGAGGCCTGTTTAGGCAGAAGACTTGGCATGTGCAAAGGTCCTGAGGCAGGGAAGAGTCTGGTGGGAATGAAGACATGGAAGAAGGTCAATGAGGCACAGCAAAGAAGTGGAAAATTGGAATGTGATCGAGTCAGAGCCTTCACACAGGGCCTCATGGGCTGAGCTCTGCCTTTTGGTCTTTATCCCCAGGGGTACTGGGGAGCCATGGAAGGTTTGTGAGCAGGGCAGCTGAAAGCGATGAGATCCAGTTTACAATTTACAAAGCTCATTCTGATTAAGTGGAAAAGAGACTGCGGGGGGGCAAGAGGGGAGGCAGAGAGTGGAGAAAGGAGGCTTGGGGCCACTGTCCCCAGACAAGGAAGACAAGGCTGAGTCCCTAAGTCCCACCCCACTCCCCGCAGGCCCTGTGCACCAAGGTGCCCGAGCTGATCAGGACCATCATGGGCTGGACACTGGACTTCCTTCGAGAGCGGCTGCTGGGCTGGATCCAGGACCAGGGTGGTTGGGTGAGGCCTCTGGGACCCCTGAGCCCACCACCGAGCTGCCCCCTCCCTACTTCTAGATCATCAGATGTCACCTATAAAGCATTTCCTCACATGTCTGATCCATCCCCCCCACCGTTCATCGGGCACCCACTGACCTCTCTGTGACCTCTGACCTCCCGCTGACCCTTGACCTGACTAGTGTCTTCTGGCCTCCTTGGTGCCTCCCCTTCCTCTGGAGTCCCTCAAGTCTTCTTTAGTACCTGGTCACGCCCTCTGACCCCTCTCCCTTGCTGATCCCTGAAGTGACTGCTGTCCCTGTCCCCAGGACGGCCTCCTCTCCGACTTTGGGTCACCCACGTGGCAGACAGTGACCATCTTTGTGGCCGGAGTGCTCACCGCCTCGCTCACCATCTGGAAGAAGATGGGCTGAGGCCACCAGCTGCCTTGGACTGTGACTCTTCTGCATAAATTATGGCGTTTTGCTGGGAGGGGCGGGGATGGGGGCAATTTTCTTACTTTTGTAATTATGGGGGGGGTGGGGGGGTGGCCTCGGGGGGCAATAAACCTCCTTGGGCCACACTTCAGCATCTGAGTCACTGGCGCACTCCCTGACTGTCGCAGGGGACCCGGCTTCACATGCTGACACAGCTTTTTCTGAGGGTGCCCAGCACCCCCTGTGGGTGCTCACCCTTCCCAGGGCCCCGGAAGCAACTCAGGTCACATGTGGCAGCTCTGGGGCGATGTGCTGGAGGCAGCACTGGGCCAGGCCTGAGCCCAGGGGTGTGGGGGGAGAACAGGGCAGCAGGGTGCCGAGCAGGCCTCCTGGGCCTGGGTAACTAGGGCCTGGAAGCTTCCACCAGATGGGACCACAGGAAGTTGCACTTTACTAAAGTGGAGAAGCGCAGAGCCAAGGGGAGGGGAACTTGGGAGGTGCTGAGGAGGGCGCTGGGGCCCCGTGGGGAAGTTACTGGAGGTCCGAAGGCTGAGGGGGCTGGGACCAGAGGGTCCAAGGGAGAGGATGAGGCCCAAGACTGCTGTGGGGGAGAAGGGGGGCAGGGAGCTGGGGTCTGGCCCAGGAACTGGGTGGGGCCCCCCAGGAGAGGAGCCGGCCCCAGGAAGATGTTGAGCTCAGAAAGGGGCCTGGCAGATTTAGAGACAAGCAACCAGAATGAGATCACTCAGAGTCAGTCTGTTGTCCCCTCTCCCTGGGTCCCTGTCCCCTTCTCCCTGGGTCTCTGTTCCCCTCTTCTCTCTGGATCCCTGTCCCCCTGTTTGGAGTCTCTTTCCCTCTCTCTCTGGGTCCCTGTCCCCCTCTCCTCCGTGGGTCTCTATGCCCCTCTCCTCTCTGGGTCCCTGTCCTCCTGTTTGGAGTCTCTTTTCCCCTCTCTCTGGGTCCCTGTCCCCCTCTTCTCTCTGGATCCCTGTCCCCCTGTTCGAAGTCTCTTTTCCTCTCTCTCTGGGTCCCTGTCCCTCTCTCTCTGGGCCCCTGTCCCCCTCTCTCTGGGCCCCTGTCCCCCTCTCTCTGAGTCTCTGTCCCCCTCTTCTTTCTTGGTCTGTCTTCCCCCATGTCCCGCGATCTCCCCCAAACCCCATCTCTGTCCGTCCTTCACATCATCTTTGTCGCACCCGTTCCTCATTGCTCTCCCTCCCCCTGTGAGCACTTTCCAAGTCACCTCTCCATCTGTGGGACGTGCCTGAGGCTAAAGGTCTTCAGGATGGAATGAGAGATTTGGTGAAAGAGTAACCCACAGAGCCTGGTGACCATGTACCTGGGGCAATCGCCCCTCCCCCAGAGACACCAAGTCCGGGGAGAGATGTCAAACAGCTAAGATAGCAGTGAGGGGAGGGGACAAGATGGCCACAGGCAGGAGCCCAGAGAAAAGACCAAGGGAACTAAAAAGACAGAAAGACGCGGGGACAAAGCACTGAAGACGGCACCTTGGGGGAGGGGAACAGACTTGGCTCTGAGCCCGGTCTAGCGCCCGGGGGCCCAGCCAGAGGGCAGGCAGCCCCCCCAGAGATGAGGTCAGCGTGTGCCCACTCCACCCCCGGGCCCCAGCCCCTTCCTGCAGCTGAGTTCAGCATGACTCAGCACGGCTGCTCGCCTGGCCACGGACACCCCTTGAGGACCCCGGACAACCGCCTGGCCCAGCATCCCCTTGGTCAGCAGGGACCCCGCCTGGGCAGCTGGGAGTGGCTCCTCTGCCAAGCAGGCCCTGACCTCCCCCCAACGCCAGCGGCTTCAGCTTCGCTGCCCCAGCCCGCTGGTGGCCTCCATGAGGGCACTCCATAAGGCCAAGTTTCTGTCTTTATGTCTGTCTCCCCCTCAACTACGGGGAGCTCCCAGAGAGCGGGGATGTGGTTTGAGCAGCTCTGGCCTCCGGCCACCAGCCTGGACCTGGCACACTTTAAAAACGCCCGTCGGTCGAAGACAGACACCCTGTCCACAAGTCCCCAGACCCTCCTTGTTTCCCCAGGACCCAGGCTGTTCTGGGTGTCCTTGAAGGGCAGGTGTCACGCAGGACAGGGACAGCTTCAGAGAGAGTGCTTCAAAGCCAAATAGAGTTCCCAGAGTCTCCAGCTGCCTTCGAAAGAGTCCACAGGAAACGCAGCCTCAGCGACACCCCAAAGCGCCAGTGTCATTGTACGCCTCCCCTTTTCTGCTCCCAGAAAAACAGTGCACCCCTGAAATAGCCCCAAGGCATTCCAAGTGGCTCAGACAGTATTTGAAGGGCTCCAAAGGGCTCTCCAAGACCGCTTACTTAAAAAAGCCCCTACTAGGCTTCCAGAAGCATGTGTTTCCCACTCCCCGGGGCTGAACCGCAAGGCTTTCCAACAACTATCCTTTTAATCCAGCAGATCACCACAAAGGCTTAAAAACCTCTCCTGGGAAGGCTCCAGGAAAACACAGACTTCCACTGCGAACTCCAAGGCTCCAGAAACGCCCCCACTTGTGAGCGAACCCAAGGGCTCCAGGGCCCCCCTCCCACCCATCTCCCAGAGAGATCCCCAAGGTTCCAGAACTATCATCTCATCGCCTTCCAAACTTTCCAATGATCCGGCGACCCCTTAGCTCCCAGAGCAAACCTCAGTCATCTGGAGGACTCTGCACCTCTGAGCAACCCGAGGGCTCCAGAACAGTCCATACTCTCGGAACACAACCCCAGAATCCAACCTACTTTCCTGAGACACCCCCAGGACCCCAGCATCATCATCTTCCCAGTGTCCCCAGGGGTTCTAGTGTCCCCACTAGTCTTCCACCTACCAGAGAGACCCCCAGAATCCCGTGACTTCCCAGAATCAGCCCCAGGACCTTGGCCTCCCGCGCAACTCCCCAGCCCCCAATTCCTCATTTCACAACAACCTCGCGCTACAGTCGCGTGACTTCCCCATCCCCAGGCTGGGGGTCCGGGACTTCTATCGGCTCGCGATTGGTCGCGCGCGGCCCCAGGCCCCGCCTCCCGCCACCGCGGATTGGCCGATCGCACTCCCTGAACGCCCCGCCCCCCAGGGCCCGCGCGCTATAAAAGAAGCCGCCTTCGCCAAGCTCCCTTGCAGTGCGCTAGGCGTCCCACGGATCTGTGTCTTGCTTCAACAGTGTTTGGACGGAACAGACCCCTGGGACTCCTCTTTTTCCGGCCTCCGACCACCCTCCAACCTCTTTTCCAGTCTCAGCCTTCGGACCAACTTCTCAACCATCCTCTACCTCCGGCGGGATCCACTAATACCGTTCTTTTGAGCTCAGCTCCTTACTGCCGATCAACCATGAGCTCCCAGATTCGTCAGAATTATTCTACTGAAGTGGAGGCCGCCGTCAACCGCCTGGTCAACCTGTACCTGCGGGCCTCCTACACCTACCTCTCTCTGGTGAGGATCCCCAGGACGCCCCCGGCCCAAGTTTCCCCCAACTGCGTACCTCTGGCCTTCTGCGCACGCGCTGGCTTTCTTTGTCCCGTCGGGTAGTCAGAAGGCGGAGTCCGCACGCCTGGCCTCGCCTCCCGCTAACCGTTGTTCCCGCCATCTCTTCCCGCAGGGCTTCTATTTCGACCGCGACGATGTGGCTCTGGAGGGCGTATGCCACTTCTTCCGCGAGTTGGCGGAGGAGAAGCGTGAGGGTGCCGAGCGTCTCTTGAAGATGCAAAACCAGCGCGGCGGCCGCGCCCTCTTCCAGGACTTGCAGGTAAACAGGGTGCGGGCAACGGACTGCATCTCCCGGCAGTCCCTGCGCGCGAGGCTTGTTGACCGTTTGTTTAGGCACCGCGTGGGCTTCTGGGAGATTGAGTCTGGTCATGTGCGGGCTGTCTATTATGATTGGGAATGGAGGCGCACCCAGTTCCCCCAGGACGTGGCGGTGTAGACTGCGGCGTCGTCTCCTGGGGCTTGCTGTTGTAGGAGACCGGGGAGGTGGGGGTTGGGGGTTGGGATAGGAACCCTTAGACGGTTTTTTGCGCTAGGCTCTTTACCCCCGCAACTGCTGGGAAATGTCGTTTTAGTCCTTTGCTGGGTAAGTGGCTAGTTCTGAGCTGTTTTCTGTATAGAAGCCGTCCCAGGATGAGTGGGGTACAACCCTGGATGCCATGAAAGCCGCCATTGTCCTGGAGAAGAGCCTGAACCAGGCCCTTTTGGATCTGCATGCCCTGGGTTCTGCCCAGGCAGACCCCCATGTAAGTACTCTCTTCATCTGTGTCTACTTACGTTCTAAGCATTGGCCTCATGATTGGACAGCTATCCTTCTGAGCCTCGTCACCCATCTGTCATACTATTGTAAGTGGCAACATTTTCTCTTTTATCTTTCAGCTCTGTGACTTCTTGGAGAGCCACTTCCTAGACGAGGAGGTGAAACTCATCAAGAAGATGGGCGACCATCTGACCAACATCCAGAGGCTCGTTGGCTCCCAAGCTGGGCTGGGCGAGTATCTCTTTGAAAGGCTCACCCTCAAGCATGACTAGGAGCCTCCGGAGTCCAGTGGCCTTTGAGGGGGCCCCTCTGGTATCCCCCTGGTGTCAGAGCTTCTGCCTGAGCCTCTCCCTGCAGCCACTAGAGATAGCTTTTTAACTAGCCTGGAGCCCTCTGCCCAAGCCTGGACCAAATGGAAACAATAAAGCTTTTTCCAGCAGCTGGTGGTTGTGTGTGTCTGTGTGGTGTGGGAAATGGGGTGGGATCTGTTTTCACAAGGCTTCTAGCTGGACTGGGCTGGCAAGCCGGGGGAGTTGGCTCCACCTGTCTTGCCTATTCCTAAGGCTTGTCCTCACCTGTGGGGTGTGTTGCAGTAACGGGTTTTCTGGTTCGCCAGGCTGTTAATAGTCCCTCCTAGATAGGAGAGCCCAGACTCCAGGGAAGTCAAAAGACCTGGGGTTGGTCACTGGAAGCAAACACTGTTAAAGAGATACCAAACAGTAACAAGAAACGAGTCTGTGCCAGGCCCTGCGACCCTCTGGCGGTTAAGTAGAATTAGGAGCTCCTTTCTGTGGGTGAGTTGAGGCTATTAACGTAGAAATTGCCTGTGGCAACCAGGAAGCACACCCAGGGTGCCACACCTGCTCTCCAATTTGAAGCACAGCTAGGAAGAACTCAGAGTGTGTCTGAGCAGCTGGGAGCATGGGATGTGCAAGAGATGCTGAGCTGGGGGTTTGGGGCTGAGCACAGAAACGGGAAGGTGAAACTTGGGGCCAAATTCAAGTGGGAACTGAAGCTGGAAGAGGGTTTACAGGCAGCTGCTGGGCCCAAGTTACGAAACAATCAACTCTGACCCACTCCCCCTTCCCTGATTTGAATTGAAGAGGAAGTAGCTTCTGGACTCCTGTTGTTGGGTCTTCTCCCCACCGTGACCCTTGCTGTCCCTGCTCTTTCGGGGAGGGAGCTTCTGTGTGTCACACAGTGGCCAACAGGAAGGATGATCGCACTCCCAAATCCAAAAAATTGGAGCTTTCTACGCCCCTGAAAAGCGATTGCTTTGGAGATGCACGTATGGCCTAGTGAAGACTAGATCGGAAAAGAAAAAGATTTTTCCGGAAAACACAGCCATCTAGGGGACAGTAGAGCCAAAGATCAGAGGCCACAGGGTCCTAGAAACATGCTCTAAACTAGTGCTGTCCAATAGGACTTTTTCAATGATGGAAGCGTTCTATATCTGCGCTGCCCGATAGGGTAGCCACATGCGGCCACAGTGGCTGTTGAGCACGTGCACATGGCTAATGCTGCTGAGGGATTAATTGAAATAATCACACGTGGCTCCGAGCCTTTTTCCAGTGACACCCCTTTCTGCCAAAGGGAGCTTGAGCCAAGTTTTCGCCATTTGCAAGTCAAGTCCCAAGTAAACACAACAGAGGTGCGTTCCTTTGAAATAAGACGGGAATCAGACTGGCAATCCTAATCTCTTCCAAGACAGCAGGATGAGACAAGGGATCAGGGACACAGGGGTGTGCAGGGGGAGGAACAGAGGAGGCCACAAGGAGAGGGGGGCCAGGAGCAAGGCCCCTCATGTCGGACCAGACCTGAGATTCTTAAATATAGATGTATTTTTTCATCTCTGGACACACTTCAGTCACACTCCTTCCGCCCTCCCCCTTCCCAACGGCAAACTAAGTGCATTAGACACAGCACAGCACACGTGAGGGGCCCCTCCGTTTCACCAAAGCTGGGAGCGGGGCACAGCTTGGGGATGGAAGAGCCTCGAGGTAAATATAGAGGTTCTAGAACCCAGTGGGCCCAGTTTTAGACCAGGGGAATGGGACCAGGATGCAGCACAGTCTTAAGGTTCTAGATTCAGCAGCCGGCACCTAGAACCCAGTGGTTTCACGGTGGGTCTAATGATTGGGGATTGTGGCTGGGAAGACAGCCAGTTCTGTCCTCAGCCAAGGGGTTCCCTGGAGGCCACAGAAGGAGCCTGGAGATATAAGGGAGAGCTCAGACGCACGGAAGGAGTAGGATCCGGTCCAGAAAAGGCCAGAAAGGCATCTAGACCAAGACTGTCTGTTCTCCAGTAGGAATGAGAAGCCAAGTGGTTCTGCCCCCTCCTTGCTTGGCCAAAGTGTGGAGGAAGAGGGGGGCAGAGATGGAGAGATCCTGCAGGCAGAGCTGGACAAATCAGGGAGGTCTGGATCCGAGTAAACACCAGCACCCTGGCCTGCAGCCCGAGTTCTGGAGTTGAAATGGAGGAACTTCTGCATTCAGTAAAGTCCCTGAAAGTGCCTAGTTCTGGACTTGATTGTCCCATTAGCAGGGATACCACGCGGTTTCCGGAGCTTAGTGGCCCCCAGGCCAGGCCTGAACATGGCATGCTCAGAGGGCTGTAGAATTGCAAACCACAAAGGGCTCTAGGAGCCTGGAAGGCAATAGGCCAGGTTTCCTAAAACCTCTGGCACCACAGTAGGGTAACGGCACAGTCCTGGCCTCTGGGACCCGGGCCAGGCCTGGGGGACTCCAGGGCACAGATTGTGCATTCTGGAACCCAAGAAAGGCACAGCGTTGTGGGTTCTGGAGTGTGGGGATTCCAAGAGCTAGCTAGAGGGGGCTGGACTGTATGGCGGAGGGGGCGGGGCTGTGGACCCCACAGAGGGTTCCGGATCTGGAGCAGGGTTTGGGAACAGCGCCCTTCAGCATCCACCCTCTGGATGAGGCAGGCAGTGCGGGCGGGGAGTGTGGGGCAGGAGCCTTAGTTGCGCTCCTCGCCCAGGGAGCTGGCGGGGCTGAGGGGCTCGCTGGGGGTGCTGAGCGAGCTGGAGGGCCCCGTGTCCACCGAGCCGCGCTTGCTCCCGCTCGTGGAAGAGGTGCAGGAGGCGCGACGCGGCCACTCCGGGGCGCGGATGTTGCGCCGGTCCTTGGCGGCCTCCTCGTCCTCGTCGTAGCGCTCACCGTCTTCATCGGGCGGCACGTCCCGGGGCTCCTCCTCGTCCTCGCTCTGGTGCGGGCTCGAGTGTCGTGACAGTGAGGGCGACGGAGGCACTGATGCAGGCCGTGGGTAGCGGTAGCCCTGGGTCTGCGTACGGACGGGGTTGTGGGCACAGACTGCAGAGTGAGCGGAGGCCCCTACAATCCTGCCCAGGCATCCAGGGCCCCTGACGCCTTCTGATCCCAGGAGGGAGGGAGGGACGCCCCACCCTACCCCACCCCAGCCCAGCCCTCCAGCTCCTGGCCCACCAGAGAGACCCCGGGTCCACTCACCGCATCAGCCTCGCGGGGCTCGTAGGTGAAGTGTTCTGGAAAGGCCTTGGCCAGCGCCATGTGGCGCGCGGACATATAGTACTTGAGGGAAAGAAGTGAGTGGGAGGAGAGGCGTCAGGGGGCGGGAGCCGGACCCCCGGCCACCCCTGCAGACCCGGAGCGAGGCGAATCCTGGCCACATCCGTTATGCAAATGAGCACACTCTGAGCACCTCCAGTTGGCGCCTATGCCAATTAGCCATCTTCCTAGCTCCGCCCCTCAGGTAGATAAGCAGAGCTATGATTGGACAGACTCTGAGCCACATCCCAAGAACGCGGGTGGGATTCTCCAGTCGGGTACCTCTTTGGCCACGCCCTTATGCAAATAGAGCACTTCTGACCAATGAGGTCTTCCCGCAAACGTTAATTTCTTAAAGGGACAGCAACTGCTACAGGTAGGAGGAGACCGTGTCCCCTGCGCCAGGCTTTGAGCTGAGGAAACAGAGGCCCAGAGCGGGAAGCGGCCGATTCACTAGCAGAGGACAGGGAAGGGAGTTATACCCGGCCTAGGTATTTCCAGTCCAGAAGGTCGGAGAGGCGCTCCGTGCGGTTCCGCTGGATGATGCGCTGCCGCCGGCTCTGCTGGCAGAAGCTGTAGAGGAAGGAGGTAAGCTGCGAGCAGGAATCATCCAGGCTGCGGAACCGCCGGTCCAGAATGTAGATGCCTGCAGGGGCCAGGACGGGGGCTCAGAAACCAGACTGGGGAGACCTTCATTCTCCCTGGGACCCTGTGGCACCAGGACCCCTCCTTCCCTGGGACTAAGGCGTTCCACCCCCTCCTCCCCAGGATCCAAGAGTCCCGGCTCTCAGTCCGGGCGCTGACCGTAAGCTGAGGGGTCTGCGATGTGTTCCTCCATGAAGCAGCCGAAGCCGGAGAGGTTGGTGGAGATACTGGGGATGCCCATAACCGTGCACTCAGCTGCGGGAAGGCGTGAGAACAGTCCACTTAGCACTTAGCACTTTGACAGTCTTAAATCTCAATAAACGCCTCAACGGCGCCCTCTACTGGCATCTTTACCAAGTGCTGGGCGCTGAGCCGAGCAAGTCAGGAGCGGAAAAACCAGGCGGGGCATTGGACTATCACAGTCTTAGAGCGGAAGCTAAGAGGCTTAGCAAAAGGGAGTTCACTTGCCCCAAGGCCTCAGGATGAGGAGAAGTCTTTAATGGGCGATAAGGATGCTAATTTATTGAATACGTACTCTGGGCCGATGTCTATCATTTTACTTAATCCTCACAACCTGTAAGATACTTTCTTGGGCCAGACCATACTGTTTTGGTTAAAACAGCTTCAGTCTGTTTTGACAGGAGGTAAGAAAAAGTCTCTCACTATTACTATTGCTGTCTACAGACCACCTACGATGCGTCGTTTCCTACCTTAACGCTGAGAAATGGTTCAAGGAGTTTGTTATAATTCTCATGGAAATGTTTCTAAAAAACCTCTGTAAGCTGCAAAAGCAGGCGCTAACTATAAGGGAGCTTATGGGAAAAACAGGGTTGGGGCCGACCACACAAAACCTAGGCATCATTTTAACCATGGATGAAAGAAAACTGGCAAAATTCCTAATTATCATGCAAGCATAGTTTAAAAGACTTGTTAAATTACTCATAAAGTAAAAATTACTACGGCAAATGTGGTATTTATTTAGCCTGAAAAACATGCGAAAAGATGTGAGGAAGGGTTGAGTTTGGGGAAACCACAGCAAAATGTCTCCAAATGAGGGAGAACTGCACAGGAGCTGTTTCGGCTTGAAGCTGGTGTCTGAAGGGAGCCGACAGGAGGAAAGGGGAGGCGATGGGCACCAGGAACAGCTCCGAGTGACTTTGCCACATTCTTTTGTGTTCAGTGAACTGTGCATTCAGCTGCTTTATTTGGGGGGCCAAATGTCAGCCATGTGAACTGTGACATCAGTCCTCCAGTTAAACATCACATGAGCTACTGTGTTTACAAAAACACACTGTAGCAGAACAGACTGTTGCCATTGCCCCTGTTTTTTTAGGGTTTTTTTGGTGAGGAAGATTGGCCCTGAGCCAATCTATTGCCAATCTTCCTCTTTTTGCTTGAGGAAGATTGTCGCTGAGCTAACATCTGTGCCAATCTTCCTCTATTTTATGTGGCTCGCTGCCACAGTATGGCTTGACGAGCGGTGCTAGGTCCGTGCCCAGGATCTGAACCTGCGAACCCCGGGCTGCCAAAGTGGAGTGTGAGAACCCAACCACTATGCCAGCGGGCTGGCCCTCTATTGCCCCTGTTTTGCAAAGGAGAAGCCTGAGGCTCAGAGAAGCAGAGTGCCTTGCACGGGGATTGTGCCAGATCTGCCCAGGACCCTACCGCCATGCTGCACTCACCCGGTGTGTAGCCCCAAGGCTCATAGTAGGAGGGGAAAACCCCGAGGTGGCAGCCACGGACAAACTCCTCATAGTCCACGGGGAGCAGGGGGCTCGTGGAGGAGAGGAACTCTGGGTGGAAAATCACCTGGCAGGGAAAAAGAAGGACACAGCCCAAGCACCTTATGTAGCTACTCCTCAGATCCTAGAGAGGCCCAGAGAGGGTGGGAAATTTGTCTAAAGTCACACAGGTGAGTGGCAGGATAAAGATTTGAATCCAAGTCAGCTTCAGAAGCTAAGGTTCTTTCTAAACATAGCGATCTTTTGATAAACTATGGGAGATGGGAAATGGAAGGCCCAGGGTTCCCTCTGCACGCCCCCGCCAGGCCCAACCCACCCTGGCCGCTGCCCTCACCTTGACCCTGTCAGCACTACTATTGAAGAGGCCGATTCGACGGATGGTGGTCAGGATAGGGTCCGAGGAGTCGTCCAGCATATTGTGGGTGCACACAGGGGGAAAAGACTGCCGCTGTGGGGGCCACAAGGGGAGTAGGGGTAAGTAAAGAGACATGCTGACCCTGGGGATCCAAGGAGACTACAATTCCTACCAGGTTGTGGGGTAACCAGCCCAAGAGATTCCCAGGGGTTGTCGATTTCCTGCTTGACTCTATCTGTAAAGGTTCTCTTTCCCCTTTAACCACCATGAGCTGAAAAGAAACTACAATTCCCAGCTGTCTTTGAGGCAGAGCCAGGGTTAACATGCCCCACGGACTACAGGGAGTTGTAGTTATCTTGTTCTGTAGTCTTGGCTATATCATCAAATTCAAAGGAACTTTAACTCCCCCCAGTAGACCAGGCCAGAGACTGTGCCAATATGGTGGCAAGCTTCAGGGGCTGCTGGAAGTTGTAGTTTTTTAATGAAAATCCTGGATCTCTTTCCATGTTCCCTTTAAGTGGCTTGTAATTACCTCAACTTCCACCCCCACAGAGGCCCAGAAAAAGCACAATTCCCAAGAGTCACTGGAGGAAGATAGAGCTAGTGTGATAGAAGTCCAGGGGGCTGCTGGGATGTATAGTTCTTTGCAAATATTCCATCATTTCTCTCAGTAAAAGTTCTGCACACCTTCAGTCTACTGACTCCAGGGGCCCAACAAACTACAATTCCCAGCAGCCCCAGGGCAGAAACACCCTCAGTGAGGCAAGCAGCCTTGGGGATTGTTGGAAATTATAGTTTGGCCAAAAACAATTCACACCTTGTTTATGCAACTTGGCTGTCTAGGTTTCCATTCTCCAGGAAATGGCTCACCAACCCTGGCCATAGGTACCAAAGACCCCTGACTCCAGAGAACAAAAGAACTCTAACTCCCAGAAGTCTCTGGGGTAGGGAAGTGTCAATATAACAGAAAGACCCAGGGGCTGCTGGGAATTGCAGTTCTCATTTGGTGACTGCCAATCCTCTCTAAGGTTTCCCATCCACCTAATTCCAGTTACCTGCCAATAATGTAAAGAAGCTACCACTCCCACGAGTGTTTGGAGACAAGACACAGGCAAGGGGATAAGAAACAGTGGCTGCTGAGAGTTTTCAATGTTCTCTAGGAAAAGATAAGTGTTTTAGCTGACACGTTGGCTCTAGTGCAAAAGAGGCCCAACAAAACTACCATTCCCAGCTGTCTCTGGGGAGAGAGGTGGAGCTAGTATGCAGCAAAGCCCAAGGACAACTGGGAGTTGTAGTTCTGCTTTTGTGGCTAGCTTGACTTCCTAAGTTCCCTTTCACCTGTTGTCCATTGACCCTGGGTACTCAAAGAAATTACAATGCCCAGCAGCCCCTGTGGCAGAATGAGTTTCAGGAAAGCAGGCTGCCCTAAAGGCTTCTGGGAATTGAAGTTCTACCAGTCAGTTCACACTCTTCTGTGTACCTCAGAATTGATTCCCCCGATAAGAGCCGCCCAATAAACCAGAATTCTCAGCAATCTCTGGGGTCAGAGCTAACACGGCAAGCTGCCTCTGGGGCTGCTGGGAGTTGTTGCCTCTCTGCTCAGGGGTCCAAACCATACCTGCGTGGCAAAGATGGCTCTCTTCATCATAGTGAAATCCTCCTTGTCCAGCATCTTGTTCATGTCTGGGAGGCTCCCACTGCGAAGTGAGCAGAGGGATGCATCTGAGATTGGGTGGAGAGAGGGGTTAGGGTCCAAGAGGGCGCAGGGCTGAGGGCGGGGCACTCACACCAGCAGGGATTCGTAAAGCTTCCTCCCGAACTTCTCCTTCACTGTGTTCGCCGTATCCCTGGAAGGGGCAGAGCGACATCATATACACACCAGTCACTTATTGTTAGGCTTCCGGGGCAGCTGGGAAACTGAGGTCTGAGCAGAGAAGCCCTGGGGATTCTGGGCTGGAGGATGGGGACCCAGGGAACATGCCCTGGAAGGCTCGGATCCCTTTTGCCTTGCATCGGCTGTGTGGTCAGGGATAGGTGGCCTTCCCTCTCTGACTTCAGTAACTTATCTGTCAGACGGGGATAAAAATAGAATCAACCTCAGAGGTTTGCAGTGAGAACTCAATGAGGTCATGACAAAAAGTGCACAGTGCCCGGCACACAGTGAGCCTTCCAGAAATGTCAGCTATTATTAGGACTTCTCCTAGTCCTGGTGGTGGCAATGCTAAGCCCCATTTTATAAAAAGGGAAAATTATGTTCTGAGAGGAAACTTTATGTACACGAGTAATGCTAGCAAAGAGCGCCACCCTACAGCTCCAGTGACATCCCTCTGCTCACAGCCCTCCCAGAGCTCTGGCCTCATTTTCTACCCCATCTCCCTAAGGCACTCTGCTTCAGCTCCACTGGCCTCTTTGCTGTTTCTCAAACATGCCTCAGGACCTTTGCACTTGCTGTTCCCTTTGCTGTTCCCCACATACAAACAGGACACCCTCCCTCATTTCCTCTATTGGTCTCTACCCAATAATACTTTCTCAGTGTGGCCTGTCCTGACAACTGTCTCATATTCCAGTCCTTTTATTTTTTTGCCAGAGCACTTTCTAGAATTTTCTAGAATGTGAGCTCCATGAGGGCAGGGACTTTATCTTTCTTGTTCACAGCTGTGTTCCCAGGGCCTGGAACAGTGCCTGGCACACAGTAGGTGCTCAGTGAATATCTATGGCTAATGAATGGGTTTTACAGATGAGGAAACTGAGCCTTGGAGAAGGGGAGTGGTTTGCCTAAAGTCACAGAGCCAGCAAGGGTCAGTGGCATGAGTGGGACCTCGCTGGTTTCATATCAGAACCCTGATCGTGCTGTCACATTTGTCCTGCCTGCGACTTCTTACTGCCCCCTGTGCTGGAGGCATCTTAAGCAAGTGACTTCAGTAGGAATTGGTGGGGCGGGTTGATCCCGTTACAGATGACAAAACTGAGACTCCAAGAGGAACACTAGACCCGGAGCACAGAGCTGGGCGTGGGGCCGGCCGGGTGCCCGGGCCAAGGCTGCTGACCAGAGCTGCTTGCGCACGGCTTGCCCCTTGAGGGTTTCCACGTTGAAGTTGTTGGTCCGAGCCGGCATGATGAAGAAGGCGACCACCGTCTGCTCGCTGCCATTTACCTGGGGCCGAGGAAAAGGGGCCGAGGTCAGGATCACCCACCTTTTCCCCTCCCCCAAGACCACTAGGATCCTGCCAGGCCCCTTCCTGTCAAGGTGAATTATAGGACAGAGTTACTATCCCCACTGAGACTCGGATCTTCTTTCTGGGTGTCTGCACCTGCCCTACAGACGGGGTTCCCAACCCCCACCTCCCCGGGTCCTGTTCTCGCCGGTTATGTACTCATCTTCTCATCCTCCTTTGTCCCCTCGTAGCCCAGGCCTTACTCTGAGCAGATAGTTGAGCCGGGCCAAGGCCTCCAGGAAGACGTCAGCCCCCTTGTTGGAGAACTCGTAGCGGCCGGCGATAAAGAAATACAGGGTCTTATCCAAGTTGAAGTCCAGGTGCCTAAAAAGCCACAAGACAGGGTGAAGCCAAGATCCTCACCCTCTAGCCCTGGCTCGAAACTACAAACTGCAGAAGCCACAGGGGCAAAGAACATCTTAGACAGTACAGAGGCATCATGGGACTCATGGGACTTGTGCCTCTTTTCTCCTTAAACGGGGATCTCCTGCAATACTCAGCCATTGTTCTGACGCTCAGGAACTCAAGAGTCTGAGCCCCCAGCTGTCCCCTCCCTTAGACCCGGGAGTCTGGGCACCCAACCCCCACCTCTCTCAAGACCTGGGTATCTGGCCCACATACCCATAAAAATGGCCACGCACAAACTCCTGGATTCGGGCCTTGCTCTGAGCATGGAGGTTCTGGAACTCATGCATGGCAGAGAACTTCTTCACATTCAGTCCATTGGGGGTCACAATATCTAGGCATGGGGGAGAAGGTCCCATGTTTCATTTCTTCATTCAGATCAATGTGGTTGAATGAATAAATGAAGGTAATTCCAGGAATATTAAGGAGCTGACCAGCCAGAGGCCTTCTGGGAGTTGTAGTTCTCACATCCATTGAGAATTGATGCTATAGCCTGGGAAGAATAACTGGTTCTAACATTGCTTTTCTCAAAAACAAAGACCAGTGAACCTCCATCCTCTTTCAGAAGACCAATATCTACCTTAGCCAATAAAATAATTTTCCCTTTTCTGAAATGAATGTCAAAGAAACTACACCTCCCATTAGCCTCTAGGGTACAGCCAGGCAGCCTCATATGCAGGCCATCAACTTAGGGTCTTCTGGGAGTTGTAGTTCTCTGCTCTTTACAATAAGAAAATTGGTACGGGCCTTGGCGTAGACCGTCAACTACCTCATTCATGTCTCGGGACCCCCTCCTATGCCCTACCTGGTTTCCTCTTGAGTAGGTGCTGAGCCTCAATGGCGGTGATCTGGGACACGGTAGTGAAGACGTGAGTGCAGTGGGCTGCCGCCCGCTCCATGCAGTAACGGTGATAAATTTGCCTCTCACCAGCTTCCTTGTCCACGTTGAACTGGGCAGGAAGGGATGGTGGTTAGGTTAGGAGAATGGGCAGAAGACTGGAGGTCCAGATTCTGGGGTCCTGGGCGAGGTTGGAGCCGGAAGCTGGACTCCTGGGTCTGAGGGAGGAGGGGCCTGGGGTCTTGGACTCCTGGGTCCTGGGACAAGAGGGAGCTTGATCTCCTTGGGCTTCGAAGACAGCTTTGGGCTGTCCTGAAATACTGGCCGCCCCCACCTGCCACACTCCCGGCTCACATTCTCCAGGTTGTTGTAGAAGTCCACAGCACCGGCACACAGGTATCGCCCCAGCAGCGTGGCGTGGGTGGTGAAGATTGTAGCCACAGGCAGCCGCCGGGCACGGCACAGGCAGAGCCCGATGCCCGCCAACCACTCGTGGAAGTGTGCAACCACATGTGGCTTCTCCTCGCTCTGGGCCAGGAACTGTGGGGCAGCAGAGACAGGGCCACTGTGTCTCCACGTGTGTCGTGAAGACGATCAGCCATCCCCAAAGTGGACGAGCAAACAGAGGAGAGATAAATCACCTCCACTGCACAGAGTGGGCCGCCACCCACTGCAATCCCCATTGGACAAGGAACTGTACAAATCCTTGAGGCAGCCAGACCCCTGACCTCCTCCCCAGAGGCTGATGGGAGCTGGGGTTTTTCAGCCAACCTTCTAAGGCCCAGCAGGGCTGAACTGGAAAGACTGAAGTTTCAGTGTTCCCAAGTCCTAGACACAATTCCTGGAGACCTTTATCTCAATCAAGAGTAGAACTGCACCCAATAGTGAGGACTACAACTCCCAGAATGCCCTAGGAGCAGCCAGTTCATTAACTCTTTGTCCCAGGGCATGGGAAACAAAGTTTCTTGAGCCTTTTAAAACCTAAAAGGGGGGCAGAACCAGGATTCCTGGTTCTCTAATAGGCTGGGGTTTCCCAAACATCCAGGGTGCCATCTGAGAGCTACGTCCAGCGAAGATCAGAGTAGAGAACTACAACTCCCAGAATTCCCTGGGGGGGGGGGTGAGCCCTCCAGCCAGATCAGCCCCCCCAAGAGGTAATGGCTCAGAATTCTTATATTTGGAAGACTGCAATGAATGAAGCGGAGTTGGGAGTTTAGGTCTCTGAAGAAAGAAGTGTCTGGACCCCTGGATGTCCAGGTTCCCAAAGGTCAGAGCTAATCCTTGGATTAAAGGACCTACAACTCCCAGAATGCCCTGGGAGAAGCCAGCCACCCTCTGACCAGGGGCTGATGGCCATTGTAGTTTTGGGCCTGGGGTGGAAAGAAGTGACATGGGGACTGGTGGTGGGGCCTACCTCACCCAGGAACCAGGTGGTGAGGAAGCCAAAAAGGACAGCGTCGTTGGCCTCACGGTCGTACCAGGGCACCCCGATGTTGCAGGTGTCCCAAAGCTCTCCCTTCCAGCGTTCCAGGGCCCAGGCTGAGGCCCCCACATCCAGGAGCACCACCAGGGGGCCCCCCTCGATCAGCCAGCGCCCGAAATACACCTGGGGGGCCCAGAGGGAGGCTCAGGGTTTCGGCCACACATCTCTGGGCCAGCACTTGTGGTTCTCTCAGCCAGACAGATGCCTGGGCTTCCTGCCTTACTTCTTCCACCTTCTGTCTGTGTCCCTGCTGCTAATTTCTCACCTGCTGCCTGATTTCTCTCTTTGCTGTTAGTTATTCCCACCACAATCTTTCTCCTTCTCCGTTGCAACATTTCGCTGTCCCTTGCTCAGTTTCTATAACTGCTGTCTTTCTCCCATCTGCTGCCTCCTTTCTCTCCTTAGAACCACACGTTTCCCACGTCCTGTCTCTACACCCCAACTGCCTTGTTTTCTACCCGCTAATCATTTGTCCAAGTTGCTGCCTCGTCTCTGTGTTTTCTGCCACATTTCACCAACCACCCTGTTGCTTTCTCCCACGATCTTTTCTTCCTGCTGCTAATTCCTGGATAATTCTGTTACTGTTCTCGCTGCCATATTTCTTCCACCCACTGCCTTGTTTCTAACCCTTTCGCCATATATTTGTCACCTGCTGCCTCTTTCCTCTGCCCTTACGTCCATTTTGCACTCTGCAGCCACATTTCTAATACTGTCTGCCCTCCTTCCACGCCCCAGGACTGCATTTTTCTACCCACTGCCATGTTTCTAAGCCTCGCTGTCTCATTTCTGCCCCTGCCACATTTCTCCAATCTGCTTTCCTCCTGAGACCATGGCCTAGGTCTGGGCCTGCTGCCACAACTCTATCCAGCTGACAGATAGTCATACGCCTCCCTAACCTGGCTTTTCCCAGCCTGGGGAGCCTGACCCCAGTGTCCCTCCCCCTCCCAGCTGTTGCCTGCCCTTTTGCTGGGGGGGGGCTATTCTTAGGCCCCCAGCACGTGGGGAGCAGCTGCCATGGGGGAGGGCTGAACTGCTGTGAGGTTCCTTAGGGACACATTCGGGCCTGACTGGACTCCAGACCCCACCCGACCCCAGAGGCTGTGAATGAATGAAGGAATCAACCACTGTACTTCTCGCTCCCAGACCCCAACCTGTCTGTGCTTCGGCCCCGCTGCCTCGTGGCCCTCTCCTTGGGTGGCAGCCCCCTCTGGGCTCATCCTTCAGCCCTCATCGGAGGCCCTGGGACTCTCCACTCTTTAACCCCTGGCTCTGCCCATCTGAAACTCAGTCCCCTGGGTCTCTCCTCTCTTCATCAGTGTTCCATCTTCCCCTCTCCTTCTAGGTCTTTCTCTCTGAAACACTGGGCTGCCTCTCATGTATATCCAGACTCTGTCTATCTCCCTATTGCTCTAGCCCCTGGGGCCACCATCACCTCTTGGGACACAGTCTCTTGCCATCCGTCTCTCTCCCTTTGTCTGCCTGCCCACCTCACTCTGCAAGCTCGGCTGTTTATAGTAATAACGATGATGAGGATGATGATAACCACGACACAACAGCTCACACGCATTGCTAACTTCACGCCAGGCACCAGACGGAAGACTTTATCAACTCTTTCATCCTCCCAACAACCCTACTAGGGTTCATAGCAAGTTCATTGACCAAGGGCACACGAGCAGGAAGGGGCGAAGCTAAATTTGGACTTCAGCCTCCAGAACCCCTATTCTGGCCGCCTGCCTCCCCGCAAGCCCACCTCCCCCAGGTTCTGTCTAGCTGCCTTTCCATCTAGTTTTTTTTCTCTCTCTGGGTCTGAGGATCTTGACCTCTTGGGACCATCTCTTAGTCTGCTGTCTGTCTGTCCATTCATCAGCATCTTAGAGCTTGGGGTTCACCCCACACCTCCCGGGGTCCTGCTTCTGCTGCGTGTCTGTCAGTCTTACCTCCTCTATGTCTGCCTGGGAAAGTCCTGGGTCACCCCGGGTTTCTGTCCAGCCCCTGCCTCTTCTGCTGCTGCTCCCACCCCGACCTCGGGCACCCGCCTCCCTGCCCTTGGCCGCCCATGCCCCACCTTGCAGCCCTTGCTGTTCATGGAGTCCAGCGTCCTCTTCAGGGCCGGGGTTGGGGGCTCGAGCAGCTCCACCTGGGTCCTCACGCCTTGCTCCGTGTATGGTCCCACCAGGTAGTAGTTATCGCCCCATTCATCCCCTGTCACCTTCGCCTTCGTCTGTAGCACCGTGTAGATGCCACCCACTGTGGGCCCAAGTACGTGAGGGCAGGCCCCAGCCGAGGTCCACAGCTCTGGGACCTGGGGTGGGGTGGGGCGCCATGGGAGGTGCTGGGGCCCCGGACCTCTGGCTTAGAGGGAAGAGGGGACTGGGAGCCAGCCCATCCTCCAGAGTCAGAGGGAGGAGAGGATACAGCGCTGGAGGGCAGTGCTCCTGAGTCTGTGGGAAAAAGGGGGTGGGTCGGGACTGAGGGAGGAGGGGGCTCAGGCCAGATTTCTGAGACTGAGAGAAGGGGCTGAGGGCTTGGGCTCCTGGTCCTGAGAGAATTAGCATGACAGAGCTGACAAGGATTACCAGGACCCAGGGTCCCGAGTTCCGGGCTCCAGGAGCTGGGTCTAAAGTCTCACTCAGCCTCTAGGACACGCTCTGGGAGAATCTCTCTTCATGGCCCTATTTCACTTCCCACAGTTGCCCAAGAGAAGCCGGAATTGTCATTCCTTGCCTCCCCAGGGAATCTGCCGACCTGTCCCCCAGTCTCTTCTGCCAGCTGGGGACACAGGCATGCAGGGCCCTGCCCCTTCCATGACTCCAGTGCAGACTGAGGAGTCTGGGCCCCGAGCCTCCTTACCTCCTGGGGCTTGGGCCTTGGTGACACATGGCTCTGTATTTGCAGGTCCCCTCCCATGGTGAGTGTCAGAGCCAGTCCCTTTCTCTCCCAAAATTCAGCAAAGCAAAACCCCAGCTCTCTCCCTTTTAAGGAGTGAAACTGCCTAGCTCCTGGGATTGCGGCCCCAGGCTTCTCCAAACCCAGAACCTCAGGCCCTTTGGGGCCCAGGACACAGAAATCCAGGCCCCCTGCCACTCCCATCCCAGGGCCCAGTCCCTGACCAACTTAGGACTTCCCAGCCTTCCCCCTTTCCAGTACGCATGTGTCTGAGGCCACGGGTTCCTCTAATCTTAGGAATCCATAACCCAGGCCCTCGGCTCCTCCAGAATCTAGGCATCCAGGCCCCAACTCTCTCTCTCCCTAGGGTTTAAGAATTAGGGTCTCCAGCCTCCTCCCATCTTTACTGTCAAGTGACCAGTTCCCCAGATTCTCCCACCGCGACTCATGCATCCTATCTCCCATCCGATCTTCCAAATCCGGAGTTACATCCCCAGACCCTTCCGCCAGGGCCACCGTTCTGTAACACAGCCACTTCCCAGGTTTGCACTAGGAAGTGCCAACCCCCCATCTCCTTCCCTGTTCAGGACCCAGGTCTCTGGTCTCTCGGAAACCTCCCTCCCGGACCTAGGAATCTTTCATTTCATCCCCCTCTCCCCTAGGACCCAGGGCCCGGGTTTCCAGCCTCTTTTCATCTTAACAGTCAGGCGACTCATCCCCGCCCCCTAGGTCCCAAGAGACATACCCCAACCCCTCCTGAAGGACATAGGAGTCATAGGCTCCTTGCCCAGGACCCAAGAGTCATGCCATGTAGCCCCGGCTCCCTGTTACTCAAGAGTTCCGGGACCCCATCCCCGACTGCCCTTCTCGTCCGGGGCCCCCAGCCTGGCGTGCTCACCCTTGTTGGCCACCTCCCAGGCCACCTCGAAGAGCACTGTATTCTCCAGGTCGAATTCATCCTCCCAATCGTCCAGTCCTGGCAGTGAGGACATGGACAAAGTGCGGTTTAGAGGCATGGCTGAGGCGGGAAGGGGGCTCCGGAGGCCACAGGTAGGGCCTCCGGAGGTGCTTGGGGAATGCACTGGGAAGGGTGCGGGGGCAGGCAGCTGGTGTCCGACGGGAAGCTTGCAACGCCCTCGGCTTCCTATTGCAAGACCGTATCCCCAACCCGCAGCGCTCAGACGTACGCAGGAGGCGGCCGCAGCGTCACTGAGCTGAGTGGGGCCCTGCAGTGTAACCTTGCGGCCGCCAGGAGGCGGTGCCCGCCCCCCGGCCAGCGCCATTGGTCCGCGCCCGGGGGCCGGGGCGCCCGCGTCTCCTGATTGGTGGACAGAATACGATTCGCTCTGCCCCGCGACTACCTTAGCGGTCGCTGCGAGCTCTAGGAGGCGGGGCTTGTAGCTGCGAGAGCTGATTGGGCCTCAGCTCTGTCAATCCGAAGCTTGAGGCCCCAAAATTGGAGGGAGGAGGAGGGAAGAGGGTGGAATAAAGAGGAAAGAGAGCGTGGGGGACGTGTGGTTGCCCAAAGTGTTGAGAATTTTGCAATCAGCCTCAGCAAAGAGGCCTGGGTAAAAAGAGGAGGAGCCAGGAGGCGTTGGGAACGGACCCAGGAGTTCCGGGCACCCATCTTCGAGCTCAGCCCCAGCAGATGGGCGGGGCCTAAAAAGTGACGCTACGCCCCCACGAGGAGAGTTTGCATATTTATGAGGGAGCACCGAGATCTTTGGAGGACCTATCAGGCTAGAGGGGTCAGAATGCTTCGTTTCTAGCGCGTTTCCGTTTCCGCTAGGATATTGGCGGTTGGTGCGCATCATGGCAACCGTGGTGAGTGCTGGCATGCGGAGGACTGAGGAGGGAACCGGCACTCCCGGGTCTGAGGAAGGAGAGGCTGGGGGCTCGGGTTCCTGGTGCTGAGTGGGGAGGGGGCTGGGGGCACAGACTCCCGAGTCTGAGGGAGGAGAAAAGGGGTTGGTATCCCAGAATCCTGGGTTCGACTGGATGTTCACGGTCTCGGTGGTCAGATCTGACCCCATCATATTGTAGGAACTCTAACTTCCGATCCTCTAGGCGCAATCAACGGCCAGTTCTGCAGTCCTTTGTCCTCAAGTCTGATTTGGGTTGTAGTGTCTTGGGCTCCCAGCCATCCAGGAGCCTTGGGTTGTCGATGGTGTGAATGGCACCTGAATGCAGGGAGAAGCGCAGGCGGGGACCTGTCTTGTGTGGTTGAGATCGTAGAGTCGCTTAGTGAGTCTTGAGCCAAAAGAGAAAAGTGTTGAGAACCCAGAGGGTGTCAGTGGGGAGGGAGAAAGGGCTAGGAGTCCCAAAGCTTGGGATCTTGTCATGGGATTGTTTTGGTCATTTTCGTATTTCCAGCGCCTCATGCGGGGCATGCGCGGTGTGGATGCTCAATATGTCGTACTTGAATGTTTGAATGAATGAATGCATGTGAACTTCGTAAAAGAGAGACCATATACACTGGGGCTGGCACCAAGTACTTGCTTGAGAAACATCTGAATGAGGAAGGGATGTGATCTTACCTTGGGGGTTGGACTGGGCTTCCCGATGCCTCGTTTCCCATGGTGACCCCAGTCAAGATGGGGAAATGGTGGGCTGAGAGTTACTGGTGCCTGGGGGGTGAAATTTGCGCCTGTTTCTGCTACCATGGCAAAGAGGGTGGCTAGGGAAGCGGAAGAGGGAAGGGCAGTGGCCACACTCCTGAGACCCGTCCCCTGGGCCTGGATGAAGTATTGGAAGTGTGAGGGGATGGTAGGTGCTGAGTTTCAAAATGCCCTCTGTTGCCTTGGGGTCAGAGGGCAGCAGGGGGAGAAGAGGCTTATGATGAAAGGAAAGTCCTTGTCGGAGACGGGTCAGTTGATGCTGGGATTGCCGAGGGTTGGAATTCCTGAATCCCCGTCTGGTTTTTTGCCTTGTTTAGGGTCTGAGAGGCTGTGTAGGGGTGTGTGGAGTATGTTGTCGTTTTCTGATAGTGGTTGTGGGCGGTGTCCACTGCTGTTGGGTTCCAGCCTCCTATGAGGAGGGAGTAGGAGGGAGGGGTCACAAACAGCAAGGAAGGACGCTTGTGACCACGTGGTGGCCAGGAAGTCTAAACTCTTGGTTCCAGAGAGAGGAGGCTTCCACTGCGTCAGCTGCCTGCCTCGCCACTCATTCTGGTGGAAACAGGGGACCTGGGGGAAGCAAGAAGGGTTGGGGGCAGGTGGCCGAGGGGCTGGTTCAGTATGCTGACCCCTTAGGCCTCTCCTTCCTTAGTAGAAATTATGAAATATTCCAGTGTCAGAAAATAATCGAACAGGACCCACCACCCAGATTTTTTTTAACGACTTAATTGAGATAGAATTTCCATACCACACAATTTACCTGTTTACATTGTACAGTGCAGTGGTTTTTGGAACATTCACAGAATTGTGCAACCATCCTCTCAGTCGATTTGAGAACACTTTCATCACCCCAGAAAGAAACCTTGTACCTTGTATCTGTCATCTTCCTATCCTCCCATCCCTCCAGCTCTAGGCAACCACTAATCTACTTTCAGTTTCTATGGATTTGCCTGTTCTGGACATTTCATAGAAATGAAATCCTACAATGTGTGACATTCTGTGTCTGGCTTCTTTCACTTAGCATAGTGTTTGCAGGGTTCGTCCACCCTGTGGCAGAGATCAGAAGTGCATTCCTTTTCATGGCTGAATGAAACTCCGTTGTATGGACAGACCACACTTTGTTTATCCATTCATCCGTTGATGGACATTTTATGTTGTTTCCACCTTTTGGCTATGATGAATAATGCCTCTGTGAACATATGTGTGGACCTCCTGAGGGGGCTTCTTGAATTCTCCCAGGTGGTGTTTATCCATCTCTCCTCCCCATACGAGAAGGGGTGGTGGCTGGCTCCTCTCCTCTCCTCTCCAAGGAGAGCTGGGGACACAGAAGGCCTGAGGACCAGCTTGTTGAATGGGGTCAGCACTTCGGTACATCATTCATTCAAACCCCGAATGTTGGACCGCAAAGTGAAGAAGAGAGGTGTCGTCCTTGCCCTTCGTGGGACTCAGATCTCGAGCAGAGAACGCTGGCCCCAGCAGTCTCCTTCCTGAAAGTCAGATTACATGAGGAGATCGGGCTCCCAGGGGAGGCCCTTCCGTCTGTCTGGACCTCCGGAGACCCTGAATGTAGGCCAGCAGGCACGGAGGCCAGCGAGGGCCTCCCATAGTGAGCGCCTCTGGATCTCATTCAGTGAGGGGGCAGCGAGAGCAGGCGGGACTCAGGGACTTGGACGTGCAAAGGCCAAGTGACAGCTGAGACGGTGCAGTGCAAGGGAGACTGGGAAATCAGCAGGGGCCAGACCACGTCCAGCCTGATGCCTGCTCTGCTGGGTTGGTTCTGTCTTTACCGTTATGGGGGCGGGGAAGACTTCATCCTTCACCAAATAATTCCTGGGCACCAAATATGTGCTAGGCCCTGGAGATGAAGCTGTGAACACGACAGACACGGTTCTTCTCTTCCTGGGACTCAGTAGTGTAGTGGGGTCAACCAACTGGCATTAAGTCGGTGACAACCAAGAAGTGGGGGACTGACTGTGTTTGGGCTGTCAGCCTGCCAGTGGGGAGAAGGAGAAAGGACTGTTTCCTGGGAGGCGGGCGGGAGGGACAGAAGAGGAGCTGGTGGGAACTGGGACCACAAGAGCTCTTCTGAGGTGTCCTCCTCCATCCCCAGGCAGCCACAACCAAGGTCCCAGAGATCCGCGATGTGACGAGGATCGAGCGTATCGGTGAGTGAGTGTGGATCAGGAACAGGACCGAGACCCTGCCTGCCCCGTGCTCAGGAACCCCCCGCGAGGGAGGCAGCCTGCGCACCATCCTCCTGTCTGATGGGCAGGGTCCTGAGTTGCCAAGTGGGGCCAGATGGCGCGTGGGAGACCATGCCGGGCCCCAGCACCAGGCCGCCCTGCTGCTGGCTTGGATACCCTGGTTGGGCCCCTGGGTGTACTGGCATTCCGCTCGGAAATCCTAAAAGCGGGTGTTTGCTGATTGCTTGCTGGGGTTGGCCCTGAACTGAATGTCCCATACACCCAGCCCACACTGGGACATTAGTTCCTTGAGGCAGGGACCGGGTCTGGCTCAATTCTAGCTGCGTCCCCCGCACAGGACCGAGCAGAACAGACACTCAACACGTAACCGCTGAATGCATGAGTTTGCATCTCACTGAGCCCTTGCATCAGCCCCACAAGGTGTGTGCGTGTTGTGACTGTTGTCCCATTTTTAGCTGAGGAAGCCGGAGATTCAGAGCAGTCGAGCCACTAGTCCCAGCTCACACGGCAAGCTGAATGAATGAATTTGTTCACATTCATTCATTCAGTGCCTCCAAGCGAGGCAGCAAGGAACTGTGGCTACGAGCCTGGGTTCTGGAAGCATACTGCTGCGTGCCACCTCTGAGCCATGTTGCCAGGGGCTAGTTCCTCTCTGTGCCTCAATTTCCTTACCTGCAAAATGGCGCTAGGCTGGTGGACCACATAGGTGGATATAAACTTCCATAAGGTAATCTATATAAAGACCTTAATATGCGGACGCCAATCCTGTTTCAGCTGTGAAAAGCCGGACGCTGCTGGAACTGAGGACCCAGTAGACTCTAGCTGCACCCAGTACCTGCCCTCGGGGTGCTCATAGTCTAGTGCAGGGGTCAACAGATCTTTTCTTAAAGGGCCAGATAATAAATCTTTTCTCTGTCAAAAATATCTAATTCTGGTGTTGCAGTGTGAAAGCAGCCACACAGTATGTAAGTGAATGAGCGTGGCTGCGTGCCAATAAAACTTTATTTACAGAAACAATTGGCTGGCCCCCAGGCTGTAGTTTGCCCGGCCCTGGTCTAGTGGAAAGCAGTGAAATCCCAAGTCTTTACCTCTCACTGGCTGTGTGGTCTTGGGCAAGGGACCTAATCTCTCTGAGCTCCCTCCTCTCATCGATGTTGTTGAGGCCCTCGGGTGATTATTGAGCCCTAGAAACACTCCAGGGTAATAATAGCTGGGACTCTGGTTTCTCAGGGCCGTGTGGAATGAAATTAGACCTGCAAGGGCACTCAGGCTGTGGACATAAAGTAACTGTGATCATTAGCCCTTGTGGTCAGTTTGTGATCCGGTTCTGTGGTTACTAGTCCTCAGTGACTTGGGTCCTGCTATGATCTATCCCAAGGGCGGCTCCCACTAACGAGCAGTTACCATGTCCAGCCGTCCTCCTGGTGAGTGGAGATTCAGGCCCCCCACCGGACCCAGGAGGAGACCAGAGCTCGGAGGGGAAGCCCCTTGCCTCGGGCCACACAGTGCCACCAGCTGGCCAGTAACCGTGTCTTGGGTTCTTTCCCCACACAGGTGCTCACTCCCACATCCGGGGGCTGGGGCTGGACGATGCGCTGGAGCCGCGGCAGGTAGAGCTGAGGGGGTGGAGTGGGAAGGCTCTTGCATGGAGGCCTCAGGTGGAGGCTACCCCGGGCCCTGGCGAGTGTGGGGACTATGTTATGGTCTCCCAGACCTTTGGCTACATATTTGTTAAATTCAGCCACATGTAGAGTTTTATTCGTCTTAAAAAATTGGAGAGAGCTGGCCCTGTGGTGCAGTGGTTAAGTTCAGCTTGCTCTGCTTCGGCAGCCTGGGTTCGTGGGTTCAGATCCCAGGTGTGGACTACACCACTCATTAGTCTTGCAGTGGTGACAACCCACATATAAAGTGAAGGAATGTTAGCTGAGGGCTAATCTTCGTCAGGAAAAAAAAAATGGGGGTGGAAAAGGCTTTTTTAGCTTTTTCCCAAAGTCCCGGCCAACGACGTCCTCTTTCATCTCACTAGCCAGGAGGTGGTGGAAAGGCAGTGGTGGCCCAGTAGGAAGTCACTTTGTGCTCTCTGCCTCCCATCCCACAGGCATCCCAGGGCATGGTGGGGCAGCTGGCAGCCCGGCGGGCAGCTGGCGTGGTGCTGGAGATGATCCGGGAAGGGAAGATTGCCGGGCGGGCCGTCCTCATCGCCGGCCAGCCAGGCACTGGGAAGACAGCCATTGCCATGGGTAAGAGACCTCTCCAGGCAGGAGCTCTTCTGGTCTCTGCCAGGTCCTGTCTCTGGTGTAAGTCAGGGTCAGGTTCAGCCACATTTAACAGATATCTCAAAATGGCAGTGGCTTAAGCACTCAGAGTTCCTTCTCTCACATAGAAGAATCTGTACACCAATTAGGTCTTGTTGAGTAGTTCTGTGACGTTTCCCTTCCTGCCTCAGCATCCTCTGCACTTGCTTCCATGTCAGGGTCACCTCATGTTCCAAGAGGGTTGCCTAAGTGCCAGCCTTCCCACCCGTACTCCATGTAGGAGGAAGGTGAAAGAGGAATTGCAGTTAGGGTGTACCTCCCTCCCTTTAAAGGTAGTGCCATTTAAGCAACTGTCTTGGGGCTCCCACATGCTTTCACTTATATCTTATTGACTAGACCTTAATCACCTGGGCATACTTCTGCAAGGGAGGCTGAGACATTAAAACATTTTTCTGTTCTAATTTGGACCATTGCTATCTTAATAAAATGGGGGTTCTGGAACTAAGGAGGAAGGGGAAGATGGGTAGTGAGTCTCTTGCAATCCACTAGCCATTTAAGATCTTTTTACTCACAACTGCCCCTCATTCTCCTTGTTGAACTCCTATCCATCCTTCAAAGCCCTGTTCGGGGCCGGCCTGGTGGTGTAGTGGTTAAGTTTGCGTCCTTCACTTCAGTGGCCTGGGGTTCGTGGGTTTGGATCCTGGGCGCAGACCTACACACCATTTCTCAGGCCATGCTGTGGCAGCATCCTGCATGCAAAGTAGAGGAATATTGGCACAGATGTTAGCTGAGGGCCAATCTTCCTCATCAAAAAAAGGGGCTGGCCCCGTGGCCGAGTGGTTAAGTTCGCGCGCTCCGCTGCAGGCGGCTCAGTGCTTCGTTGGTTTGAATCCTGGGCGCGGACATGGCACCGCTCATCAAACCACGCTGAGGCAGCATCCCACATGCCACAACTAGAAGGACCCACAACAAAGAATATACAACTATGTACTGGGGGGCTTTGGGGAGAAAAGGGAAAAAAAATAAAATCTTAAAAAAAAAAAGAAAGAAAAAAAAGCCGTGCTTGGGCATCTCTTCCTTGTTGCAGCGTTCCTTGACCCCCTCTTTTCCCACTCACTCCCACCGTGTGCTCAGACTGTGGGGCCAGGCAGTGAGAATCAGGGAACAACCAGGTCTTCAGTTACGATAAAGCAGCACTCGTTCGGGTGCCCTGGTGTGCCAGGCCCTGACCAGACACTGGGGACCCTTAGATGAGTAAAACTGAAGCCCTGACTGTGAGGAGTTTCCAGTGTGGGGGAGGGGGTCGGGGACAGAGTCCCCTTCAGGGTGATGTTTGCTATAACGACAGGGGAGGCTCCTGACCCTAATGGGGGGAGTGTGGGGGATGGTAGTTGTCAGGAAAGAGTTACCAGGTGAGTCAGTGCCTGAGCTAAGACTTGCAGGGAGTCTCCCCTACCGGCAGGGAGCAGGGCATGCGGGCGCAGAGGGTGGCCCACATCTGACAAGGAAGAGGCCCACGTCACTCTTGCATGAGGGTTCACTGGCTTCCTGTCTGTGAGTGTCAGCTCAGAGCTGGGCGGAGCCCTGGGAAGGGGCTGGGAGGAGGGCTCGGTGCTTGGAGTGATTGCAGGAACAGCCCTGCTGTCCGCCAGCCAACCCAATGTCCCAGGCCACAGAGAGGGCCCATCCCTGTGCAGGTTCCGGGCTACGTGACGGGGTCAGGGCCGAGCACCAGTGCACGCCCACCCGCCCCCATAATGGCTTCTGTGCCAGCATTCGCTCTGTTATCATCCCTCTTGTACAGAGGGCAAACAGGTCGGGGAGCGGATGAGACTTCTCACGGCCAGGTGGTGCTGGGTGTGGTACCAGCATTCAAACGCGGGCCTTCCGGCTCCAGAGTGTCACTCTCACAGCTCTTTCAGCCCCTTGGCCTTGAACTGCTCGGCACCCCCAAGCCCTGAGGCTCAAAAGCTCCTAGGGGTTGGGAGACCAGCTTGGCGAGTTTATAGGGTCATATGGTTTGCCCTCCGGGCAGTGTGGCGTTCTGATCCGGGCCTCCCTGGGCAGCCCGCTGTCCCTAGCTTTCTCCATCTCCCTGTCTGCCCCACAGCGCTGAGCCCCTCTCTCCTACTCTCCTTCTTGAGGAGGTAGAAGCGGTGCTTTGAGGCAGAGTAGGTATGGGGACCCGGCGGCGCCAGGGCGGCCCCACCTACCCAGACCACCCCCTCCACAGGCATGGCACAGGCCCTCGGCCCTGACACCCCGTTCACGGCCATCGCGGGCAGCGAGATCTTCTCCCTGGAGATGAGCAAGACAGAGGCGCTGACGCAGGCCTTCAGGCGGTCCATCGGCGTCCGCATCAAGTGAGTGCGGGAGCGGGTTGGTGCCAGCTGCCAGCAGCCTTGGGACCCCCTGCCCTGGCCAGCTTGTCCTGTGCCCAAGGGCTCATGGGACTTAGCGATTCCCCAGGGCCCGGACATTGGGTTCTGTCCTCAGCTCTGCTCTCTGACTAGGGAGGAGACCGAGATCATCGAAGGGGAGGTGGTGGAGATCCAGATCGATCGACCAGCGACTGGGACGGTGAGTCTGCTCCCGAGTCTAGGCCGCCTCTGCGGCTGGAGGGTGGGGGTGTCGGGTCCACGCTGAGGTGAGAATCCCATGGAATATTCAGACTGCAGATTGGAGCCATCTGCGGGCGCACAGCAGGGGGTTTATCCATTTGTGGGAGGCGCTGTGAGCAGTTCAGACCAAGTGATGGAGGGGCCGGCCCCGTGGCGCAGTGGTTGGGTTTGCGGGTTCCCATCTGTGCACAGACCGAGCAACCCCCGTCAAGCCATGCTGTGGTGGCATCCCACATGAAATAGAGGAAGATGGGCACAGATGTTAGCTCAGCAACAATCTTCCTCCAAAAAACCCAAAAAACCAAGTAGTGGAATGACAGAGAAGGTCTGGAAGTTTCTCACAGTTAGTTTCTAACAGTCTTTAAAACCTGTTCTGTGGAAGCTGCAGCTTAGTACCGAAAGGCATTTTCCATCCAGCTTACGTGATAGATGTGAATTACGCCCTTTTTATAAGCTAGGAATTTAACCTTTTTGTTGTAAAATGAAACAGATGCAGTCATGTGTCACTTAACGAGGGGGGCACATTCTGAGAAATGTGTCATGGGGCGCTGCCGTCATCGTGTGGACATCACAGAGTGTACTTGCCAGACCCAGCTGGGAGAGCCTACTGCACACCTAGCCTGTATGGTGCTCATCTTAGGGGACCCCCATTGCGTGTGTGATGCTGTTGACGGAAACAGCATTTTGCGGCACACGGCTATAGAAAGAAACGTGAAATACGCATGTGGTCTAATAAATTATTGTAAATAAATATTATTATTATATAAAGCGAATGTCCTTATAACCACCATGAAGATAAAAAACTAGAGCACCAGCCCTGATGGCCTCGTGGTTAAGGTTCGGTGCTGTCCCCTTTGGCAGCCCAGGTTCGTGTCCTGGTCGCGGAACCGCACCACCTGTCCGTCAGTACCCATGCTGTGGCGGCGGCTGCCATGAAAGACCTAGAAGGACCTACAACTAGAATATACAACTATGTCCTGGGGCTTTGGGGAAGGAAAAAAAGAAGAAAGAGAGGAAGATCGGCAACAGGTGTTAGCTCAGTGAATCTTTCCCAGCCAAAAAAATAAAGGAGGAAAAAGATAAAAAACTAGAACTTTGCCAGCTCCCCAAGCCCCTTCCTTGTACCTCTTTCTACAACACCCTCAAGTCCCCGCAGAAGTAGCCACCCTTCCCTGGTACCCCTTCTTTTCACGTCATTAGTTTTGTCGGCCACCTGTGCATTCCTAGACACTATACTTTGTACTGCCTGTTTTTAAAATTCCAGTCTAGGGGCAGCCCGGTGGCATAGTGGTTAAGTTCACACGCTCCACTTAGGCAGTCTGGGGTTCACAGATTCGGATCCTGGGCACAGACCTAGCACTGCTTGTCAGCCAGGCTGTGGCGGCGTCCCACATAAAATAGAGGAAGATTGGCACAGACGGCAGCTCAGCAACAATCTTCCTCTAGCAAAAAGGGGAAGATTGGCAATAGATGTTAGCTCAGGGCCAATATTCCCCACCAAAAAAAAAAAAAAAAAATTCATAGTCTAGTTTTCCCTTCATCTCTTCCTTTACCTTATAGCTTATCTGTAGGTCTGTCTCTTTGTTTTTAATTGAGGTAAAATCACATAACATCAAACTAGCCATCGTCCATTTTGAAGTAAGCAGTGAGTGGCGTTTAGGACATTCACACGGCTGTGCAACCACCATCTCTATCTAGTTCCAGAACATTTTCATCACCCCAGAGGAGACATGTACCCAGTAGGCAGTCCCCCTCCATCCCCCTTGCCCTGCCCCCCCCCTCTGCTCCCCGTCTCTGTGGATTTGCCTCTTTGGCCATTTCGTGTAAATGGAATCCTGCAAAGTGTGACTTTTTGTGTCCGGCTTCTTTGGCCTGGCGTGGTGTCTTCGAGGTTCTTCCCTGTTTGTAGTTCTCTCTTAAACATTGAGTCCCAGCCACTAATGAAATGCTGTGTAAAAACTCCACATGCTTGAAGCGCAGGGGCTGCCGCGCCGTCACCTTCTGTTTCCGTGTCTTGTGTGGACCCCTCCTCTGTTCCTTTGCTCCTCGTGGTCCGTGGAAATAGATCCAAAGTGCATCATTACATCGCCTTACACCTTTAACACCTGTCAGCAGTCTCTTAAATTAGTCCCGTCTATTGGCAGTTAAATTCCAAATTGTAAAAATATGGTAGGAGAATATTTATTTATTTATTTAAGATTTTGTGTGTTTTTTTCATTTTTCTCCCCAAAGTCCCCCAGTACACAGTTGGACATTTCCAGTTGTGCGTCCCTCTAGTTGTGGCATGTGGGACGCCGCCTCAGCGTGGCCTGATGAGTGGCGCCACGTCCGCGCCCGGGATCCGAACCGGCGAAACCCTGGGTCACCCAACGTGCTAGCTTAACCACTCGGCCCCAGGGCCAGCCCCTGAGAATATTTAAATAGAAAAAACGCTGTTACCAAGAGAGTTCTTTAAATGGGATTTGGATTACAGGAGAAATCCATGGAGACATCCTCCCTTTAAAAATGTGAAAACCAGACTCCCTTTATCTCCCCCCCAGGCCCAGCCCTTTATCCTGCCACCTGTCCCTTTGAAAGGAGCAGTCACTGTGGCAACAGGCCAGGGGAACGGGAGGTGGCTGGGGATGCTGGGAAAAGCCTGGAAGCCGTTGACTCTGCTTGTTTTGGGACAAGGTGTGGCATTTTTGTTTTCTTAGCTGTGTTTAGCTTAGCTCTGTTTTCTGGGTTTGTGGTCGACAAAAACACCTTTTATTTGGGTCTGAAAAAGGAATGTCAGCGTGTGACCCCTTGGCCGTTTCTTGGGACCTGGGGCCCGTGTTCTTACAGACTTTATCTTTGAGGTCTCTGTGTGTTTACTGGTAGCTTTATTGAGGAGCAGTTGATGTACGAAAAGCCGCAGGTGTGGAAAGTTGACAGGATGTTAAGTTCTGACATTCGTGTTCACCCGGAAGCTTCCTTGGGTCATGACTGTTTTGAAGCTGTGTCAGGGGGACATCAGGGCCCTCTCTAAGCCCCTTGCTTGGCCTGTCACCCCTCCCAGGGCTCCAAGGTGGGCAAATTGACCCTCAAGACCACGGAGATGGAGACCATCTATGACCTGGGCACCAAGATGATCGAGTCACTGACCAAGGACAAGGTCCAGGCCGGGTGAGCACTGGGGGCCATACTGGGTAGCCAGGGCGAGGGAGCTCGGCTCCCTCCTTGCCTCACTCCAGCCCTGGGCCCCTCTGCCCCCCACCAACCCCCCGCAGGGATGTGATCACCATCGACAAAGCGACAGGCAAGATCTCCAAGCTGGGCCGCTCCTTCACCCGCGCTCGTGACTACGATGCCATGGGTTCCCAGGTGGGCCAGGGCTCGGGATCCCCTCGCTCCAGGCACTGGAACGGTCCATGTCCTTCATCACCCCCGTAGCCCACAGAGTCTGGGTCCTCCTGTCACCTCAGTGCCATGTTCCTGCTACTCCTAGTCTTTCTCTGTACCCTCTAGGACAGCCGGGGCCCCTCAACTTGGCCCTTTACCCAGGGTTCCTGAGGTCCTCCAGGAACCCCATATCCTTCAGCTCTTGAATGTTCTGGTCTGGACATTGGGCCCCTCTTGGGCTGGGGTTTCTGGATAACCCCCATCTGGATTCCCAGCTCCATTCCAGGGAGCCCCAGTCTCCCCCAGCTCTTTTGGGCTCCCCCTTCATGCTCTGCTCTGCCCTTGTCTCCACCTCACCTTTGGCCCCATAGACCAAGTTCGTGCAGTGCCCGGATGGAGAGCTCCAGAAACGCAAGGAGGTGGTGCACACTGTGTCCCTGCACGAGATTGACGTCATCAACTCCCGCACCCAGGGCTTCCTGGCCCTCTTCTCGGGTGAGGCCCGTCCATCCCGCCCTGTCCCAGCCCCGGCCTGGTGGCTTCCCTGACTCACCGTCTTCCAGGCCTTCCCTCCCCTCCCCCGTCCCCAGTACAGGCCTCTGGTGACCGTGCCTGCCGTCCCCTTGTGTGCCATCCTCTGTTCTCCATCTGTGAGTGTAGGTTCTCCCTCCCCTCTGTTGCTGTCTGAGTCCCTCTCTCAGTGGTCTGATGGTCACACATCCCTGCCTTTCCCTCCTGAGTTCTGTCCCTGTTCCTCCTCCGTGGGGACGTTCCAGCCTCCCCAGCCCTCCTGTCACTTTGCCACTCCAGTCTTGGTCTCTCTTCCCTCTGTCTCTGGCATCCCGTCTTTGTCCACCCTCAGGCCCTCGATCCTGGTCTCCTCTCTGACGCCCCCCCATACCACTCCTGCCTCCCGCAGGCGACACAGGGGAGATCAAGTCAGAGGTCCGCGAGCAGATCAATGCCAAGGTGGCCGAGTGGCGCGAGGAGGGCAAGGCAGAGATCATCCCCGGGGTGAGAACTGAGGCATGGCCCGGGGGCGGAGGATGGGGACAGGACAGACGGGCGGGGGGCCACAGGCGGGGGTTTGACACATGCCCCCCTGGCTCCCAGGTGCTGTTTATCGACGAGGTCCACATGCTGGACATTGAGAGTTTCTCCTTCCTCAACCGGGCCCTGGAGAGTGACATGGCGCCTGTCCTCATCATGGCCACCAACCGCGGCATCACCCGGTGAGCCGGCTGCCAGCTCCCTCAAAGGCCTTTGGGGCAAACGGGGTGCTCTGCGCAGCGGGTATAGCCGCAGGGTACATGGGGACGTTTGTTGAGTACCTCGGTAGGAGGGGTATGGGCATAGCTGCTGTAACCCAGACAGGAGGCTGCACTTTCCCCCTAAACAGGGCGGCGGGTGGTACAGGGTGGGCAGGCAGCTCCACTCCACAAGGAGGTGTAGGCACCGTGTTCTTTCTGTTTTGCTGTTCTCGGCTCCCCTAGGGCTGCAGTTCCCAAACTGTGTGCCGAGGCACCCCCTGGTGTTACAGAAAGCACACGAGAGAACTGTGGGCTATTTTGAGTTTTGGAGGCACGCACAGTGACATATGTTAGACACCACATAAACCACTACAATTAGGTCACTTGGACATAAGTACTTAATTAACAGAACTCTTAGTGTTTCTTTTGGCCTAAGGATGCCATGGGAAAATTCCTGAGACGTGAAGGGCACAGGTTCCGAGAAAGCTTGGGAACCTCTGCCGTAGGGTGTTGCCAGCACGCCGGGCCCCGTTGTCCCGGCTGGCTCTTTTCCCCGCCTCATCTGCGTTTTGGCCCACAGAAGGGAGAAGGACGTGGAGGCAGGCGGTCCCCCATAGGCTAGGGCCCGGAGGCAGCAGCCAGCGCTTCCACCATCGTCCATTGCCCAGCGCTTCTGGGGTGCACGGCCGTGCCTGGCTGCGCGGAATGCCCG
Source organism: Equus quagga (assembly GCF_021613505.1). Lineage (NCBI taxonomy): Eukaryota > Metazoa > Chordata > Mammalia > Perissodactyla > Equidae > Equus > Equus quagga. Next base: position 89,586,711 of record NC_060279.1, on the reverse strand, counting down.
GGAAGGTCAGCTCCGGTGCTGGAGCCAAGTGCCAGCTGAGACTGGCTGGTGGGGCTGGTTATCGTGGAAGAAGCGGACATGGCTCTGGGTCCACATGCTGGACATCAAGAGCTTCTTCCTCACCTGGGCCCTGGACAGGGACGTGGCGCCTGTCCTCAGGGCAGGCAGCGCTTCCTGGAAGGACTGCTTGGACCCTCAAGAAGGGCAGGATACTCCTCCTGTCCCAGGAGGCAGATACTGTCTCCGGAGGCAGATAATGTCCCGGCCCCATTTTACCGATGACGACAGCAAGGCCGGTGACTTGCCCGAGGTCACACGTAGAAGGTGGCAGGGCCAGAATTCCATCTCCGAATGACAGAATTGGCAGAGACCGGCTGCCAGCGTGTTTGTAGCAGCCGCAGAGCAGGGTGTGGGACTGCACACGGGGCCTCCCCTGGGAGAGGCCACAGACCCAGGCGCTCCTCATCCTTGGCAGATTCTGTATTTGCATATCTGCTTACTCGCTAAAATTTACACTCATACATACATCGCTTAACGACGGGACACGTTCTGAGAAAAGTATCATTAGGTGATTTCATCGTTGTGTGAACATCATAGAGTGAGCTTACACAAAGCTAGATGGCGCAGCCTGCTACACAGCTGGGCTGTGTAGTGCTAGTGTTATGGGACCGCCATTGTATATGCAGTCTGTGGACTGAAGTGTTATGTGGCGCGTGACTGTAATTGTAACCCCCAAATCGGTGTTCGAGACCCTTTCTTGGTCATTCACGGCTGTGTGCAGAGTGGCAAAAAATTTGAGTCACCTGAAGTGGACACTCCCAACTGAGGTCAAACTAGGCAACGCTCTGCCTTCTTGTTTCAGCTCTTGTGCTGTAAACAGGTGTCCTTTTCATGATCTATTTAGTGCCACATTTGTCACATTGGATGCTTTTTTGTTGGTGATTTTGCTGTTTAAAATGGCCTCTAGCTGTCCAGCGTCAGGAATACTGGGATGTGCGTCATAGAGGAAAGCCGTGTGTTGGACGAGCTTTGTTTGGGCCCCACTTAGAGTGCTGTTGGCTCTGAGTTCACTGTGAATGAGTCAATACTGGATATTAAATAAGATATCTTCAAACAGAAACACATAAAACCAGGTTATGTTTGTTGGTTGACAAAAATATTGCAAGCAAAGTCTCCCAAGACCCTAACCGTGTATTTCCCCAGGAGCTGTGGTTCAGTACTTGCTAATGGAGTGTTGGCCCCCACTTTCTAGAATGTAACTGCCGCGTGTACGAGAACTGACTGTTTCCTAGCGCCTGCCATGGGCCTGGCCCTGTGCCGGGTCAGGTGCAGCAGGGAACAGGGCTGCACGGGCCCCCTGGCTCGTGGAGCTCTATGTCAGGCAGGAGAGTGGGACCTTGAGCCAGTAATCCCCAACATAGACATCTAGCTAAAACCTCATGGCTCTGTGGGGCAGTGATGCAGTCAGGAACGGCTGTGCACACCGCCAGCTGGGAGCTGAAGGTTAAGTGGTATTTGGCCCAGTGAGTGGGCTGTGGTGGGGGTGTGGGGATTTTCCGAGTAGAGGGAATGGAGAGCCGGGTTCAGGGAGTGTCGCCCTGACAGCCCTCCCTTCCCCCTCCTCCCCAGGATCCGGGGCACCAGCTACCAGAGCCCCCACGGCATCCCCATCGACCTGCTGGACCGCCTCCTCATCGTCTCCACCTCTCCCTACAGCGAGAAGGACACGAAGCAGATCCTCCGCATCCGGTGCGGGCAGGGCTACGTGATGTTCAGGGCAGGACCAGGCTGTGGGCCTGCGAGGCGGGGCTGGTGTCCACCCTGTTTGTCAGGTGGTGACCCTGAGGTCTGAGGGGGGGTCTCTGGGCCTGCAAGACGTAGGGCTGGGCTGGGCATCCAAGCTGTGGGCTCTGATCTGGGGGTGGGGGCCATGTCGAGAAGGGAGGGGATGTGCCGGTGACTGACCGTGGAGAAAGAGCCCTGGATGGGGGCAGTCAGGAGGCCCAGGTTTTAGGCCCAGCCCATGCCTCAGTGTCCCTTTTTGCTCAGCCTTTTGTGCTTCTGAGGACACAGACTCCAGATGTCCCCCAGGAGGTCCAGCAGCACCCAGGGGGAAGGGCCACGGGGTTGCTGTGGTCGGAAGCCCAGCCCGGCTGAGCTCCCTGACCCTGGCCGCCCGCAGGTGTGAGGAGGAGGATGTGGAGATGAGCGAGGACGCCTACACAGTGCTGACCCGCATCGGGCTGGAGACCTCGCTGCGCTACGCTATCCAGCTCATCACGGCCGCCAGCCTGGTGTGCCGGAAACGCAAGGTCAGCCGGCTGAGAGCCTGCAGGGGCCAGATGGAGTGAGCAAGTGACCTGCCACGCCAGGGGCTCTCAGTGGCTTGTTGATTGAGTCCTAGAACATGCGTTTTCAAAGGCCGGGAGCTTTGGTCTCGGGTTTCTGTCTGTATCTCCTAGCCTGACACAGCACTCGGTAAATACTTGTTCACTGCAAGTTGATGCTAAGTCCATTTGACAGATGAGGAAACTGAGGAATGGAGAGGTTGGGCCCATAGCCAGGAAGCAGGATTTGAACCCAGGCGATCTGGCCCCAGAGTCCCCACCCTGACCCCCTTCCCAGGGAGGGGCCCCACTGAGGTCTCTCCATCCCCCTTTCAGGGCACAGAGGTGCAGGTCGACGACATCAAGCGAGTCTACTCGCTCTTTCTAGACGAGTCGCGCTCCACGCAGTACATGAAGGAGTACCAGGACGCCTTCCTCTTCAACGAGCTCAGTGAGTGGACCCCGCCACACCCACCCCCGAGGGTCGCCCACCCTGCAGAGGTGGCCTGGGGAGCTCAGGCCCTGCCTCTGGCCCTACTGACCACGTGGCCTTCCTTCTTCCCACAGAAGGCGAAACCATGGACACCTCCTGAGCTGACGCCACCCTCGCCCCACATCCCCCGTTTTCTACTAGAGTTCTGACACTGTGACTTTGTATAAAATGGTTCTGAAACTGGACCCACTGTGTGTGTGTATACACGTGCACACGCACCCTGAGCCCAAAAACAACCCCACAGTGTGTGGTTCAAGAAGTCTTTATTGGAAGGGGATGAGAGGAACGGTTGCTGGCCCCAGGAGTTGGGGTGGATGTGGATGTGAGAGGTTGGGATGGGGGATCCTTAGAGGAAGAGGAGGCCTGGGGGGCACAGGCCAAGGGGTGGTCTCTGGGACCCCCGCAGTCAGTGGTCTTGAGGCGGCAGGGCCCGCAGTGACAACTGAGGGCCACGGGGAAGGAGACCATGGGGTCCACGCCAGGCGGGCAGCCGGGGAGCCGGATGGAAGCAAAGCGCAGCTCACGGTAGGTGCACACTGGCTGGGGAATGGGCGGCAGGGCAGCTGGCATCACCCGCACCTGGAGAGAGGGGGGTGCAGCATGAGCATCTGCCTGGGTTGGGCCCTCCCCTGAGCCCCCCCACTGCCCCTCACAGATCCCAACTCAGGTGTCCAGGGGACCCTCTGTGCTCTCCCTCCCACACACCCAGCTCAGACTCCAGTTCCCCAGCCTCTACCCAGGGGGCAGGCCCCCTTGCACCCCCGCTGCCACCTCCTGTCCTCTGTGGGCCCCCCCTGGGCAGCTCACCATGCTGGGGCAGTAGCCGGCACAGATGCTGGTGGTGAAGGTGATGCAGATGGGGCAGGCCTCCTTCTCAGCAGCCAGAGTGGCGTTGATGGGCCGGCACAGTGGCCGCAGTGGCCCCCTGGATGCCCAGACCCCGCCAACACTCAGCAGCATCCACAGCAGCAGCCCCTGGGACAAGGCCAGTGCCTCAGGGCCAGCCTGAGACCTCAGCCCTGGGCCCTCACCCTCCCGTCCCCCAGATACACATTGAGGGACCCAGCTCCTCTGCCTGACATCTTCCATTCAGGGCCCGCCCTCCACTTTGATCCCCCATCCCAATACCCAGGGACCCCCGATACCCCAACACCTCAGATACCCCACTCAGGCCCTGCCCTACCCGCTTCCCTCCTGGCAGGAAGCCTGCTGGCTGTCCACACCTTTGCCAGGTCATAAGACGCTCCCTCTTCGCGCCAACTGGACCCTGGATGGAGTTGCAAGGGGCCCAGGGCCCTACAGCCTTACCTGGAGCGTCTCCATCCTCGGTGCCTCCTCTGCCGTGTTTACCCTGGTCTTACACTACTGATCTTTGCTGGTGCTTACCCTGGTCTTATACTACTGGTCTTATACCCGCACGCTGTGGGGGAGGCAAGGCCACTGGGCATGCCCGCATGGCAGGGTAACCTGGACACTAATCCCCCCGGGGGCGAGAGGCGGACAAGGTCAGAGAGGTGCAGGAGTGGCTCCCTGGAGCAACCCCTCCCCCCACTCGCTGAGTGGCTAGGCGCCTTACAGCAGGAGACACCCAGGTGAGACCAACTTCGCAGACTCAGTCCGCAGGGGCTAGAGAGGTCGTGCTGGGGACACATGAAGTAAGGTATAGGAAGCCCTCTGCCGTGCCCCACACCGTGTAGCCCGGCCTGGAGGAACCCAGGGGGAGGCTGGAGCTCGCCCCTCCGACGACCCTCAAATGGAGATGGGCTGAAGCTTCAGGTTCACGCTCCACCAGCCGTGAACTGAAAGCCATTCCTGTGCCAAAGTCCAACCTTAGGAGGGGCATGGCTTCAATATGGGGTTCTGTGCTCAGAGGCGGGGGGCTGCCTGCACCCAGACGCGCCCCCCCTCCACAAGGGCCTCAGCGGGAGCCCGATCTCCCCCACACTTAGGCCCCCAGAAGCCAGGATGCCGGAGCCGAACTCAGCAGAGTACGGTTATAGGTTCTTTAACTCTCATTGAGTAAGCTCTCCCGCTCTGCCGCCGACGGCGCAGCCCGCCCGCTGGCCCACCGAGCCGAGCGAGTTTTCCCGGCTCAGCCCAGGCCCCGCAGCGGAGTGGGCGTGCCCGGTCTGTCCCGCCCCCACGTGGTGGGTGGGGCTCCGATCTTTAGCCCCGCCCACCGCGCCCTTGTCGTGGTCCTCTAGGCCCCGCTCTCCCCGCCCAGGGGGCGTGTCCGGGGCGGGGCTAGCGCGCCCGGCTCAGGCAAGCGCCGGCTTCAAGCTGCCGTAGCGGGAGTTTTCGGTGCGGTAGGCTTGCGGCACGCTGTGGATGCCCGGCACGGACTTCCAGTGAAGGCCGCCCCACGGCAGCTCCAGCGGGCAGAAACGGTCGAGCCGGCGCAGTGGGTGAAGCGGGGGTCCGTAGGACTCCTGAGCCAGAGGCAACGCTCCGCGGTGCGGCACGGCTGGCGTCACCGGGCGGACACGGGGCACGCGGATCTCCGGTGGCCGGGCCGGCCAAGAGGAGCACGGATAGGCCTGGGGCGTCTCCTCGAAGGTCCAGGAGGTCAGCGAGTCATTGCGGCGATATCTAGACAACTCCTTCCTGTTTAGGGGGAGGAGGAGGCAGGATGGGGGGGACACAGCTGGATTCCAGGGAGGAGGCTGAAGTTCAGACCTCCGAGGCTGCCCGCCCGAACTCCTGCGTTTCGAGGTGAGGACACATTTGCAGGAGTCGGGGACCCCATGGGAAGGATGGGGCTGGGAACTCCTAGCCTGGACTCCTGGATCCTCGAGTACTTAAGGGTCTGGAATATAGGGTTTTCGCATCCTTGGGAAGGAGTATCTGTGGACTCCAATATCTAAGTAGGCCCCGCCCTGGCCCCCGAGATCCAGAACTCCCTCTTCGGCACTCCGCAGGCTTCATGTTCCTGAGAGTCGACGCTAAGGATACCGGGGCGCTAAGAGGGAGGGGGCTGGGTCTGAACTTCCGCTTCTTGCAGGAGCAGGAGCTGAAGGCCGAGACTACTGAGTCGGGGAGGGGGAACCGACACCGGTGCTCGGCGTCCCACCAGCCTGTGCAGGGGCTGTGCAGGGGGTGGTGTCGAGCGGGGCCCCAGGCTCACTTCGGGTAGGCCCGGAAGTCCCGTGCCGAGGTGGTCAAATAGAGCTGCTGGCGGTCCAGGATGGCCTGGTCGGATACTGGGAAAAGCCGGCCGGCCAGGTCGGGGCTTTTTGTCTAGGGGATTAGAGCCTCATGAGAATCCGGGGAGGAGGGGTGAGCAAGAAAGAAGTTTCGTACCCCGTTCCAAGTCCTGGCTCCCAGATTCAGAATCCTTCTTCCTTCAGCCTCCTCAGTCCTTCTAGACCAGGCCCTCACGCCCCCCGCAGAATCCGAATTCCTCCTGACCAGTCGCACGCCAGCACACTTGACCTTCCCTCCCCAAATCAGAACCCTGACCAGCCTCACCTCCAAAGTCCAAACCCTTTCTGTCCGTCATCGAACACAAAGCCAAGCCCCCAGCCACAGAAAAACTTCCCGGCTCCGCCCCCAGACTCAAAACTTCCTGGTCCCGCCGCTGGAATTCAGTAGCACCTCGAGCAACAATTCTTCCTCGCTTCACCCCAACGGAGAAATGTCTACCCGCGACCCCATCCAGGAATATTCCAGGCCCGCCCCCACGTACAGTCGGCTGCCTAGCTCCGCCCCCAGCCTCAGATCCCCCTCCTAGCCCCGCCCCAGGATTTACTAGTTGCGCCCCCAGCCTCAGAGCTGGGATTTCCGACCTTCGGTCCTCTGCTCCCTCTGGTCCCGCCTCAAGAGGTTCAAGTCCCTCCCCCAGTCTATAGAGCCTCCTGATTCCGCCCCAGACCTTTTAGCCACAGCCCCAGACTCAAAATTCCTTCTGGCCCCGCCCCAAGTTCCGCTGGTCTGGTCCCTAGCCTCAGAGGCCCTCCCATCGCACCGGCGCGGCCTTCAACCCCGCTACCCGGGACTGGCCCCCGCGGTGGCGGTCCGCAAGCTCCAGGGGCTGGGGCCCGACGTAGAAGGTGGCGCTCTGGTCCAGGCCGGGCCAGCCGGTGTACTGCGCCTTCGTCTCGCTGCACTGGTGCTTTGTGATCAGAGGGAGGCGCCAGCCGCGGTGTCTGAGCTGCGGAAGGTGATGCGGGGACCCAACGTGAGGGCGCAAGGGACTCCAGTGCGGTCCACAGCCCCAACCCCCACGGACCTTGGCATCCCAGAATCTCACCTTTTCCCCTAAGTCCTTGATCCCCACAGTCTGCGTCGGGTCAGCAGGCTCTGCGGCCTTGGGCTGCGCGTAGGGCCCGCCGTGGGTCTTGGGCGCGTGAGCCGAGCCGGAGGTCGTCTCCCATCTGCTGATGACCTCGTCGAAAGCCCAGATGTGCAAGTCCTGCTTTGCGGCCGGGGGCAGGGGATCTGCGACCGTGGACTGGGGAGAAGGCGCGGGATGTCAGCTGAAAAGACTTGAGAGGCGGGCCGGTGAGGCCTAATTTCTCCCAGTCAGTCCCAAGTCCCCTTCTCCCTCCAGTTTCAGACATCCAGGTTCCTTGGCCCCATCTCTCAGACCCAGGACTCCGAGACCCTCCTCCTTCGATCTGACAGGAGCCGGAGCTCTCAGTCCCCTTTTCTCTCCACGCCGGGCGTCTGGGTCCCCAGGCAGCTCGTTCAGACACACGACTCTAGCTCCCCAGTCTCCTCGAGGCCAGGAGCCTCTGGTCCTCTCACCTGCACAGTGGGCGGGGGAAAGGGCACGGATGGGGTAAAGTGGTGGGCGACGCCACTGCTGGTGAGATGCCAGCTGGGCCAGCACCCAGGCATCTCGGTCCCAGAGATGGGGCGCCACGGGGGACCATGGCGCGGAGCTAGGGTCGGACCGGCCATGGTCCCACCCCAGCCCCGGAGCCAAGCAGGAGCAGGCTTGTTGTTGCCGTTGCCCGGGGCGACAGAACCCGCCCACTCTGAACCCAGCCAATGGGGGGCCTGCAGGCGTGTGGATGGATGGATGGATAGAGTGAGAAAAAGACCCACGCACAGAGGGACGAGGACTTTGAGAGAGGGGCACAGAAACGCAGAGAACTCGGGAGGGGAGAGACCCAGAAGAGAGAGAGTAGAAAGTGGGGAAGAGAAGGGGAAATAGAAGTTTCAGAGTTGTAAAGTTTTAGAGACATAGAGACCGGAGGGGAGGGGGGGGGGGGGGGGGGGGGGGGGGTCGGAGATCCAGAAAGGGGGTCCAGAGACCCAGAAAGGAAGGAGGACAGGGACCACCCAGCACATCAGGGAATCCGTGAGAAACACCCCCCTTTCCCACAGGGTCCCAGCCCTCTTGGCTGCCTCCTCCCTCTGCCCAGCCTGCCCACCTCGGGGGTAACGATTTCCAGACTTCCCCGGGGCCCTCCCTCCCTCCCTCCTTGTGTGTGCTGAAGGAGCCAGCATGGCCTCGGCTTCTCGGCTGTCCCGCCTGCCTTTGATTTGCTTGAAAACTTCCACCTGGGGATGGGGGTAGGGGGCGAAGAGGGAGAGACCCACAGGGAAATACTTAGCAAAAAAAAAGGGGGGGGGGTTCGGAAAGAGCTTTGATGAGTGAGAAAGAATTACAGACTAGAACGGGGGGAGAGCCGGTGGGAAACAGACACAAAGAGAACTATTGACCCAGAGACCAGAGACAGGAAGTGAGATGAGAGACAGAGAGGGATGCGGCCAAAAACAGAGTGGGAACCATAGAGCCAGAACACAGAGATGGAGAAACAGAGGCAGCCAGAGCCCCACGCTGCCGAGCGGCCCCCAGCCTTCCCAGTCTGTGTTGCTGGGGGATGGGGGATGTCTATGCCCTTAGCCCAAAGCTGGTCTTAAGAGTGTCTGTGTGTGTGTGTGTGTGTTGGCAAGAGGCATGAGGCCATGGAGCGGTAATACAGGAAGGGGTGTCCTGAGGGTGTGGGATGTACCCCTGACTTCCCTTGTCACTTCCTCACGTTAAACACCTGTAGGTCAAGGCTTCTGCTTCCTCAGCCCCCATTATCTCATTATCTCATGCTACCAACCCATTCTTCAGACAGGGAAAACAGACACTGCCTTTTTTCTCTTTTTTCTTTTCTGTTGCTTTTTTTTTTTTTTGAGGAAGATTTAGTCCTGAGCTAACATCCGTGCCCATCTTCCTCCACTCTATATGTGGGACACGTGCCACAGCATGGCTTGCCAAGCAGTGCCATGTCTGCACCTGGGATCTGAACCAGCGAACCCCAGGCTGCCGAAGCAGAACATGGAAACCTAACCGCTGCGCCACCAGGCCGGCCCCAAGGCTGCCTTTTGCAGCCTGGCCCAGGGTCCCACTAACCCCCTCATTCAGGCTTCTGGGGCCCGTTCTCCTATTGGATTTTCCTGGCTCACTCAAGGCCTACGTGTGTCCAGATAAGCCCGGATCCTAGCCAGGGGGCAGGCCAATTGGTCAGAACCTCAGGCCCTCCTCAAGGTGGACCAGTTTAAGTTCTACTTCATTCTCAATGGGGGGTAAAGGTTGAGACAGGGAAGGGGGGTAGAAACCTGACTCAAACTGCCCACCAGAGCCAAACTCTCTAGCATCCTGACTCCCTGCCATTCAACCCTGCTTGTGTTCCTACTGTGATGGGGGTCTAACTACCTCAAAACAGAATATTCTAAGTCATCATTCACCCACCTGACCAAGTAAGATTTCTCATTTGAACCCTAGCTCCCAGCTAATTGCCTCCCCCACCCACTTCTTGACAGATCCCCTCCTTGTCACTCTCTCCAGAGTGCACAAGGTGATGTCCTCTGAGATTGTGTGGTCAGCTATTTAGAAGCCAAGGGTCTCCAATGGTCAAATCCACCAGAGTTGATCTGACAAGTTGTGTATTAGAGCTGATAAACAGTAGGCACTCAGAAAATATTGGCTATTATTATCATCATCATTATCCTCAAGTTCATCCAAGAGAACTCCTATTCATCCTTCAAAACCCCATTTGGTTTCATCACCTGTCTTGCCCAGATTGAGCTCTCAAAATCAGAGAGCTGTGATTTTGTGACCATTTGATATGTTCCCAAACTGAGGCCCAGAGCAGCCAGGTGCCTCCTGCGGTCCCTCAGGATCCAGTTCTCTTCCTCCTCTGCCTGCCTAGTTCCAGGGCATGGGCCTAGGCCCTGCCAGTCCGGCTGAGGAGAGTGCAGACGCAGGCAGTGTCAATTCGAATCCATCGCCAGCCCACACGGCCCTGGGCATCAGTGGTCAACGCCCGCACGTAGGACTGCTTGGCCTTACACTCAGACACCCAGTGCCTCCGGTCCACACCCCGGCAGCCCCCTCCACCTCCACCGGGGCCACCTTCCCCGGCGCTGTCAGCCTTGCAGCGGGTCTCAAAGAAGTACTGGCGAAGGGGACTGCCACCAGCTGCAGGCACCTCGCCCAGCACCTCCACCTCGCGCCCCCTCAGGTCCACGGCCGTCCGGCGGTCTGTCACCCAGCCGCTGACTGCATCGCACACGGCCAGCTCTCCCCGGCGACTCGCTGGGGCTGTCTCGCTCACCCCCCGCCGACTGCGGTTGGCTGGGCTGCCCGCTGGCTCCCCAAAGGCCCTGGCCTCCAGCAGGAAGAGCAGAGGGGGGCCCGCGGGAGCGCCCCTGGACAGGGCTACACGAGGGGACAGGAGGTCCCACTCAGGGGCTGGAAATGGGGGCAGTGGCGAGGGTGGGGGATGGGGCTCCATGGGGACACTGGGGAGGAGGAAAAGTAAGAGGATGGGGACGGAGCATGAGGGGTGGGGGCGCATCTCGCTGAGCACCTGAGGAGAGAGAGAAGGAAGCTGGAGTTAAAGAAGAGGGTAACAACTTAGTCGGGGGGCAGAAGTTGGGAATTCCAGGGGGACCTGCACCCCAGAATCACGGAGAGGCCCTAGTTCTAGAACCTTGGGGGACCCCTATATTCTAGGACTTGAAGAACGTCCAACTTCTAGATTAATCTTAATTATTCTACTACTATTACTAATCTTAGCCAACAAATGGGGAAATACAGGCTCAGAGAGGTTAGTAACTTGTACCAGGTCACATAGCCAGCAAATAAATGCAAGAGGTGGGACTTGAACCCTATCGGAGCAACTCCACTCTGTCATCCTGCCTCTACAACCCAGAGGAACCCTAAGTCCTGCAGCCTGGGGGAGGTTTGAGGTTCCCAAATTCTGAGAGGCCACGTCCTGGAATCCCAGGAAGACCCAGGTTCAGCTCAGGACTGCCACTTAAGGAGGCTGTGAAATTGATTCGGGAGTGGAAGACACTGGTGGGGGCACTGTTCTCGACAACATTCTAGAAGCCTGTGGTTTTGGGAAGGGGTGGCACAGAGGGGACTGGGATGCAGCAAGTGGTTACCGGACCTGTCAGCACCTCCTCCGCCTCCGAGCTCCGGGGCTGGGGGCCCCCGGGCTCCGGGGGGCCCCTGTGGGGGACACAGGTGGCCCCCTCCTTCCTGACATCTCAGGAGAGGGAGGGGGCAGCCACCTAGGGGAAGAAGCGGATGGGCAGGTTATATAGGCAGGTGGGGGAGGGGGCCTGAACCCATGAGCGCTCCCCTTCCCGGTGTTCCTGTTAAAGCGTAGGGGACCCAAAAGTCAAGGCTGCACCCCCTTCCCAGAGGCCCCTTCCCTGCCCAGGTGATGGCTCCTGGCTGGGATGGGAAGCAGATGGGGGATGAGAGGGGAGGGGAGAGGCTGTGGATGGAGGAGGCTGGAAAAGATTACATACTCCTCAGCCCATTCATCTCCCAGACGGAGCGGGGGCGGGGCTGGCCTGGACACCCGGGTCCCCGAGGGCCCACACTCATGAAGCCCTGGGTCCCCGAGGCTGCTTCCTGGAATGTTCTCTCCTCGCAGGACAGGCCAGGGCCCGTCCAAGACGTCTGCTACACATACCTGGAGTGGCTGCCTGCTCCGGCTGGGAGATGGGGAAATGGCAAGGGGGAGTGTGAAGAGGGGCGCATGTTGACCCAACCGGGACCGGGCGTCTAGATCCCCAGCTGCCTCCTCCCTCAGACCGGGAATCCTGGTCCCCAGCTGCCTCCTCCCATAGGAGACCAGGCGCCAGCTCCCTCCTCTCTCTGACCCAAGAGCCCTGGGCCCCAGCCCCTCCTCCTGCGGGAGCTCAGACCCCCGGCTCCCTCCCTTAGATGCAGGATCCAGGCCCCCAAATCTCTCTACTCTCAGACCCAGGAGTCGGGACCCCTAGTGTCCTCCTTCCCCAGACCCAGGAGTTCTGGAGGTCAAGCCCCTCCTCCCCAGGTACTCAGAAGTACGGACTCCCAGGTCCCTCCTCCCCGAGAAGATTTAGGCTGGGGGTCCAGACTCCTGAGACCCTGCTGGGGTAACCGGCTGCGGATCCGGACACTTTCCTCCTGCCTCAGTTTCCTCAGCCAAGCCCCGCCCCCGCCGGCCCCGCCCCCGTCCCTCCCTACCCGGGGGCAGGGCGACCCGGGCGCCGGAATCCCGGGGGAGGAGGCGCGGAGGCTCTTACCTGGGGCGCCCTCCTCGGCTCCCGCGGCTGCCCCTGGCGCGGCGGCGGCTCCTCCTCCTGCTCGCTGGCTGCAGGGACGCCCGCGCCTCGCGGCTCGCGCTCCGGAGGGCCTGGCCGGGGCGGGGCGGGGCTGGGCGGGGCCGGCGGCGGGGGAGGGGCCGGGGTCCCGCCTTCCTCACGCGTGCCGGGCCTCGGAAGGCCGGCCCGGCTCCCGCAGCCAGCCCTCCTCCCTCAGTCCCCGGAGGCCATGCCCCCAGCTCCTCTTCCCTCAGACCCAGGGGTCCCGGCCCCCAGCTCCTCCTCTCTCAGACCCAGGGGTCCAGGCCCCCAACCCCACCTCCTTCAGACCCAGGAGTCCGGGACCCCAGCCCCTCCTCCCTCAGACCCAGGAGTCCAGGCCCCCAGCCCCTCCTCCCTCAGACCCAGGAGTCTGGGTCTGAGATTCCTTTGCCTTCTTTTGCCAATTTAGTGTCAATCCCGGGGCAGATTCCCACCCTCTCTCTCATCCCCACTTTCCCAGGAGCCCCAGGCCAGACATTAACCAGCTGGGCTTGGGCAGTGATAAGGACCGAGGCCGGGGGAGACAGTGGATGTGGGGGGCTCCCCCACAGTCGTCTCTCCTGGAATTTCCTGGGTGGGGACTGCGGAGAGGGTCTTGTCCTGAGCTCAGAGAAGGGAAATTCAAGGTATTATAGGACTCAGGGATAGACAAAGATAGGATTTGGTTAGAGAAAGTGAATAGTGACAGATGAAGGGGGATGGGGGAAGGCACAGAAATGGAGTGGGAAAGGGGTCAGAGTCCAAGCGAAAGAGGAGGACAGACACCCAGAGAGAGGGGACACCCCAAGAGAAGGAGACAGAACCCTAGAAGGGGGACAGAGACCCAGAGAGAGAGACCTAAGACAGACAGAGATCAGACGGGAGCTGGAGCCCAGGACAGTCCTACAGGAGAGCCCTGCGCCCCTCCCGGGGAGCTATTTTCAGGAGGAAAACTGACACCCACCTTGGGGGGGGGTCACCCATACACCTCCCTCAGCCTAAATATAGCATGGCAAGGTGGCAGGAAGGGTGTCCCCGGATTAGGGTGTTCCCCTCTCCTCCCCATCTCAGCCAAGGCAACATAGAAGGCGGCTACAGTTGTTTATTGGGGTGGGGGAGGGGCACCTCCCAGTCTCTAAGTGTCCACTCAGGTCACCTCCCTGACCTCTCCGCACTTCCCTCCATCCCTAATCTCCAAGCACGTCCCACCCCCAACAGAGGGACTCTATGTAACCCAGTCTATGATGAGGTAGCACACGTGTGTTTTCAAAGAGTAATGGGAAGCAGTCCCGGTCCCCCTCTCTGGGTCCCTGTCCCCCTCTTTGGGTCCCTGTCCCCCTCTCTCTGGTCTCTGTCCCTCTCTCTCTGGGTCCCCGTCCCTCTCTCTCTGGGTCTCTGTCCCCCTCTCTCTGGGTCTCTGTCCCCCTCTCTCTGGGTCCCTGTCCCCCTCTCTGGGTCTCTGTCCCCCTCTCTCTGGGTCTCTGTCCCCCTCTCTCTGGGTCTCTTCTCCCCTTCTGCGGGTCTCTGTCCTCATTCCTGGGTCTCTTGCCCCCTCCAGGCTGCTGTGAGAAGTGACTACCTAAAAGTTGTATTATTTTCAACTTTTATCAAACCCTTCCCATAACCTGTGCCTCCCTCTCTCTCTGTATTAAAAGGTGGTTGGATTACGTCAGAGGTTTCCAAGCTGAATTTCTTAGCTGTGTTCTGAGTTGACAAGAGGGACTCCCTAAGAGGAGTGTCCCCCTCAAACCAGTTCCCCTCTGATGTGACACAGTCGTGTCTCTCAGTAAGATTTCATTTAACCAAAAAAAAAAAAAAGGGGGAGGTGGTTATAGCTAAAAGTAAAAATGACAACACTCTGTAAACCGCTGGACGGGTTTTAATAAATTAATATGATAAAGTCCTTTGAAAGATGCCTGCCACATAGGAAACCCTATATGTGTTAGTGATTTAACCCGCCTCCTCCTCCTCGAAATGCCCTTTTAGTACTGAAAGACCTCTGAAAATGTTCTGGCTCCGTGAGGGTGACACTCTCCCCTCTGAGCCTCAGTTTCCTTGTTTGTGAGGAATGAGGCTGTTGGACTCAGGAGGTCCTGTGTATACCAGAAGGCTGATGGGGACACGTGGGGTTGGCCACAAGCCACAAGCCCTGGCCCCGGGGGACAGGCCACGCGACCTTGGGAAGCCACTCCCATGCTCTAAGACTCTGGTTTCTCCCCTGGAAAGTAGAGTGGGCCCCCCAGTTTGCCTGACAGTCTCCCTGAGCTGCGGGAGGATGGGGTGGCACGCCTGGTCTGGGGGCTCTGTGATTCTGTGGAACAGAGATTGTGCGTCTCTCTTGGGTTCAGGGGAGCTGCATTTGTCTGCCTTTTTCTTTTCTGGTTCTCCTTTTCCGGGGCGCTCTGGTTTGTTTCCAGCCCTGGATGTCTGCCTCTCTCTCTCTCTCTGAGTGCCTGACAGCCCCCCTCTGGGTCTCTATCCACCACTCTTAGTCTCTGTCCCCGTCCATCTGGGTGTCTGTCTCCCCCTCTCTTTGGGTCTTCGTGCCCCTCTTCCTTGAGTTTCTATCTCTTCCTTTCTCTGGGCCTCTTGCCCTCCCCAGGTCTCTGTCCCCCTCCTCTGGGTTTCTGTCCCCCCTTCATGTCTGGACAGAGTACAATTTCTCCCTCTTTCCCCCTTCTGTGTGGCTCTGATCTCCACATCTAGAAGCAAAATGGTAGGGGAGGACAGACAGGGGGGCGTTGAATGGCAAAACAAAGCAGGTGTGGGGTAAACGGAAGGAGTGTCGACATCTTCCTAGTTCACCCAGAAGCCCTCTGGGTGGACAACTGAATCCACGGATACAGAACCCAGCCCCACCCCTTGAAGTGAGTGACACTGGGCAAGCCAGTTCAGTTCGCCTCCCAGAGTCTACAATACCACACTCGCTCCCTGAAACATGATTCCTCCCCAGTGCTGTTGTCCTTGAGTCCTTTTCCTACCATTAAGTGCAAAACAAACCAACGTGGCCCTATGGAGCTCATACATACAGTCCGACTCAACCCAACATTCCTACAGGACTCACAGTGACATGACGTAACTCAACTCCGCATGGCCCTACAAGACTCAAACAGTTGTACCACCCAACTGAACCGGCCCTACGAGACTCACATGGTCATACAACTCATTACAGCTCAACTCAATGTAGACCCGAAAAACTTCCAGCCACATCACGGCGCTATTCAACCCCATGGAACCCTGAAAGACATACAGTCATACGTTCCAACCCAACTTAACCTCATGTGACCCTGAAAGCTCACATTCTATCACTTGACTCTTTGGATTTCTACATGACTCACAAGTTCACAGAACCTAAAATAACATGGCCCTAGAAGAATTGCAAAGCCACACAATTTCCAACGTGTCTCAACTCGACTCCATGACACCATGCATGAACACGCAATCACTCCCAACAATGCCATGGGCAGCCACCTAACCTGACCCAACATTGCCCTAGAGGATCATCAAACCACAGAATCTCGCACAATGCAGTTGGACAAGACTCACCCAGACTCGCAACCAAACCCAACCCAACAAGGAACTGAAAAACTCACAAAGCTATGTGACCAAACCTATCTCGACACTACCTCTAAAGGCTTCACGAGGCTTTCACAACCCAATGCAACACAAACCAACGGAGTCTCCCGTCAACTCGGCATAACCCAGTGCCATTCATTGCCACCTAAGGAGGTACCCGCAGGAGCTACCAAACCACACAGCTGAAGACCCAAAAAGACTCTCAGCATTCCCCAACTCATTACCACTTAACCTAGTTCTTCCTAAACCCAACACCCTCCCCCGACCTTCCCCTCCACCCACCCCCCTCCAAGGAAATGTGAGGTCCTGCAGACCTCAACTGTCCCTCACACTTCAGTGACCATGTGTTTCCCAGGGGGGGCCCAGAGTGGAGGCGGTAGCTCGGGTACCTCTCCATCCATCAACCCCCCATTGACCTTGCCCTCCAGTGGGCCACAAGGCTGCGTGTCCACATGGCTGTACATCCCGGCCTCTTCGCTGTCTGTCTCCCGATGGTAAAAGTAGCTGAAGTTGGAGACAATGACCGGCACAGGCAGGGAAATGGTCAGCACGCCGGCAATGGCACACAGAGAGCCCACTATCTTGCCACCCACGGTGACGGGCGCCATGTCTCCATAGCCAACTGTGGTCATGGTGACCACTGCCCACCAGAAGGACTCAGGGATGCTGGTGAAATGGGAGTCTGCCCGGTCGGCCTCGGCAAAGTAGACTGCGCTGGAGAAGAGGACCACACCAATGAAGAGGAAGAAGATGAGGAGGCCCAGCTCACGCATGGAGGCCCGTAGTGTCTGGCCCAAGATTTGCAGGCCCTTGGAGTGCCGGGACAGCTTGAAGATGCGGAAGACACGCACCAGTCGGATGACACGTAGGATGGCCAGTGACATGGCCGGCTGGCCCACCCCCCGCTGCCGGGCAAGCTCAGTGCCCAGTGCCACAAAGTAGGGCAGGATGGCCACAAAATCGATGAGGTTCATTACGTTCTTGAAGAAGACTGCCTTGCTGGGGCAGGTTGCCAGGCGCACCAGCAGCTCGAAGGAGAACCAACAGATGCACAGCGTCTCCACCACAAAGAATGGGTCATCTAAGCGAGGCGGGGGTCCGGGTACCTGGTTGGAGCCGTTCAGCCGAGCAGGGAACTGCAGGGAAGAAGGGCTTCAGGGAGGACCATGCCAGGGCTGGGACACACTCGAATGGCCATATTTCTTGTTTAAATATCCAACTGCTTATCTACAAATTAGTCAATAGCCGCTGCCCCCAGACCTCCAGTTACTCAGATGTCTTCACTCCTTCCCAGGACCATAAGGATGGTCCCTGGACAGCTGACTTTGTGATCCCTGATCCTTCACTGGCAGGGCCTCCCAAAATGATGCTAGAATGGGGTTCAACATCTTCTCTCCCAAAGTCCCACCCCCAGCATTGATGTTTTTAGATAGGGAGGGCCCTTGCACCCGCCCTACTCCCATGTGCCCTGCCCTCCCTAACTCAGCCCAGACTATATTGGGTAAGACTTTTCTGTACCCCAAACTCTGGGCTCCTTCTCTCATAGTCCTCAGCCCGACTTTTTTTGTAATAGATTCCTCCTACCTCCGCCCTCAGGCCCCACCCCTCTGTCTCCAGCACCCTCAGCTGCTTTCTTTGGGCCCTGGCTCTCACCACCTCTAGCCCATCGTTCCCACTGGTTACTGTGCAGACCTCAGATTTTTCAGGTTCTCCTGCACCCCTCAGCTTCGATTTCTTAATGTACTTGTCCTCTTGGCCTTCTGATAGGCCTCCTATTCAAATCCTCAGTCCTGGTCTCCATTAAGCTATACCTTCCCCACCCCCAGTTTTTAATCCCCTGGTCAGGCCCTGTCGCTGCGGTGCCCACTCTTCACAGCCCCTTGCCCCATCGAAGATAGGCCAGGTCCTCCTACCAGGTCTCCAATGCCCCGCCTACCCACAGCCAAGCCCCACCTTCCTGAGGCCCCCGCCTCCCACTGCCCCTTACTCCGCCTTTTGATTGGCCAGGTCTTCGTGGACCCCGCCCAGCTCCTCCCAAACCCCGCCTCTCTCCACCCGGGCCCCGCCCCCTCACCGGGCCAGCGGCAGCCACCGCGGCGAGCCCAGGGCTGTCGCGGTCGTCGCGGAAATCGGGCAGCGTCTCGAGGCAGAAGACGACGATGGAGACGAGGATGACGAGCACGGAGACGACGGCGAGCACGCGCGCGGCCTGCGAGCTCTCGGGGAACTCGAAGAGCAGCCAGAGCTGGCGCGCGAAGGCGCGGCGGGGCAGGGGGCGCTCGGGCGGCAAGGGGCAGCCCTCGTCCTCGCGCAGGCGCGCCAGCGCCGCGGTGCCCAGCCCGTAAAAGGCCACCTCCTCCAGGAAGATGTCGAGCGGCACGTGCGCCGGCCGCCGCAGCCGCCCGCCCGACTGGTAGTAGTAGAGCACGGCGTCGAAGCTGGGCCGGTGCCGGTCGAAGAAGTACTCGCGGCGCGCGCCGTCGTAGAAGCGGCTGCGGCGCACCGGGTCCCCGAGCAGCGTGTCCGGGAAGCGGCCCAGGGTGCGCGCCCGCGTCTCGAAGCGCAGCCCCGCCACGTTGAGCACCACCCGCTCGCAGCAGCCACACGGCGGCGGGCACCGCGGCTCCATGGCGCGCGCAGCCCCGGCGACCCGCGGACGGACGTGTGGCCCCGACGCCCGACCCGGCCCGGCCCCGCCTCGGCCACCGCCGCCGCCGCCGCCGCCCCAGCCTGGTGTCCGGTGTCCACGCGTAAAAATAGCCCGGCCGGCAGGCCAGGGCGCGGGGGAGGGGGCGCCGTGACCCCGGCGGGGCAGAGGGTGGCCGCGCGCCCTCTGCCGGGGCGCCCGCCTTTCCCCCCAGCCGCCGCCGTGCCGCGCTCTCTCGGCTTCCATCCCGATTTCGGTTCCCCTTTCCCTCTGTCTCTCCATCGCTCGGGATCTCTGTCCTGCGTGACTCCGGGTTTCCATGTGTCTCTCTCATCTCTTTTTTATGAGTGTCTGAGCCCCTCTTTTGGAGTCACCAAATTTCCAACCCTCTTTCTCTCGTTCTCTTGTGTCTCCGCGTCTGGTTCTACCTTACTTTGGGTCTCTGTCAGAGATGTATCTCTGAGTATCTCTATGGATCACTTATCTCTGAGTTTTGTCGTTGTAGGGGGTCTGTGTCTTGGTGTCTCTGGATCTCTGTCTTTGTTTTGTGTCTTGTTTCTC
This sequence comes from Equus quagga, assembly GCF_021613505.1. NCBI lineage: Eukaryota > Metazoa > Chordata > Mammalia > Perissodactyla > Equidae > Equus > Equus quagga. The sequence goes on along the minus strand of NC_060279.1, from coordinate 89,567,540 downwards.
GGGGGTCTGTCCCTATTTATCTCTTGTCTCCCTTGGTCTCTATCTCTCCCCTCTGTCTGAGTCTTTCTGCCTTTCTGCTTCTTGTCTCTCTGGGTTTCTTCTCTCACTATCTCTTAGCCCTGTGTGTCTCTGTCCTGGATTTCTCCGGGGCGCCCCTTTGGGTCTCTTTCTTTCCCTGTGTCTCTGAATTACTGTGGGTCTCTGTCTCAGGGCCTCTGGACCCCTCAGGGTCTCCGGAGTCCTAATCGCTGAATCTCTAGGTCGGCTCCGCCAGTGTCCTCGTGGTTGCTGGGTCCCGGGGACTCTCCAGCAGCTGCAAACCATGAGCATGTGCGCCCCACACCCAGTCCCCTCGCCCGGGTCTCGTCCGGGGTCTCCACCTGAATTCTCTGCCAGACGTTCTGAGAATCCTCCAGGTCCTGAGCTGTAGCCCTGAATAGTGCAGACGGAGGCGGGGCCTGCCAGGAACAGGTGGGAGGTGGGCCGTGGAGATGTCTCAGGGTCACTCGAAGGGACCGAAGGACAGACAGACGGTGGCCTTCCAGCCACCGGTGTCCAATGACACCACGTAAAAATAGCCGCATCTAGCCTATCGGAAGGGCTTCGGGGGAAGTGGTGGGGATTGGTCGCCGGGACTCCAGGGAATGGGGTCCCGGGCGCCCTCTGCTGGGGGACTGGAGAGAGACACTGAAGGTTATAACTCCCTGCGAATTCTGGCGCTCTGCAATTTCTTCCTGGGATGCTGTGTCACCAGCCCTCTGGATTTCTGTGTCCCTCTCTCTGGGTCTCTATCCTCCCTCTCTCGGGTCTCTGTCCCCCCATCTCTCTAGTCTTTTCTCTTCCGTTCTCCCTGGTCTCTGTCTCCTTTCTTCTTTGTCTCCTCTTTTCTCCCCTTCTCAGAGACCGCAAAGACACCCCTCTTTGTGGTCTCTGAACTGTGTGTGTGAACTGCTCCCTCCTCTCTGCAGCCCTGTCTCTTACAATCTTCTTCCGCTGAGCCTGGAGGGGGTGTCCCTCCTTGCCACTTCCAGCCAATTCTCCCTGCCTCAGCTCCTTTGAAGCTCAAGCTTTCCATGGAGGCTTCTTCTCATCCTTACTTAATGAGCTCATCCTTTTCCATTCTGGCCACTCCCGATCTTTCATAGAAGATTTTGGGTCCTACCCATCACTCTACAACTACTGTCATTATCCTTAGTAATTTCAATATCCCCATAGATGGTCCTGCTGAAACCTGGCCTGCACTGGAAAATCTGGCCTGTACTGGATTGTCTTTTCCAAAAAGGACCATATTTTTTGTCCTACCAGGTAGTCCCAAGCCTTGCCACACCCTATCTCGTGGAGTCCATGTCACCAGCTTTTGACGACTCTTTCAACTAACAGACCACCTCGGAAGGAATACTGTGATTTCTGAGGTTGGGTCAAAAGGCAACTTTCCGCACCACTCTTTTCCCTGGGACACTTGTGCAGGCCAGATGGCGAAGCCCATGTGGAGAGGATGCTAGGGTACCAGCCCTGAGCCCTGGCTTGACTCACAGCTGATCACCAGCACCAACCTGCAGCCGTGTGAGTGAGCCATTCTGGAAGCCTGTCCTCCCCCAGCCAGGCTACCCCTGCCGATGCTCCTGGAGCAGAGATAAACCTTCCTCCCCAAGACCTGCCCACATTGCAAACTTGGGAGGGAAATAAATGATCTTTGCGGTTTTCAGCCATGCAGTCTCTGGGTGGTTTGTTACAAATGCTGCAGGAATAGATAACCAGAACATGACTTCTCGCTACTCTGAGCCCATCATTTCCATCTATCTTCCCCTCCGCCCCACACCAGCTGCCCACTTTCTTTCTTTCTGTTTTTTAAAGTTTTCTTGAGCTACAATTCACGTACCATACAATTCACCCATTTAAAGTGTACAACACAAAGTCTATGCTCTCCTTTTTCCCATCAACTGAGTTTTAAAACCTTTGAAGTCCACCAGCATGAACAGTGCATTGACTCTTACCTCTTCATCATGTCTGACTCCCCCCACTTTGTCCTCCCCTTCCTTCTTTCCTCTGCTTCCACTGTTCCACGTCCACCCATAAAATCACTCTTCCACACGTCTCTAACTCCCTTGCCTATGACCCCCTCCAGGGCACTGTTGGGGCCAAACCCTAACCCTAGTAAATCCTTCTCTCACCTACTCTGTGCCTTCCCAGGGGGCCCGGAGCAAGGCTGGACCCCAAAGTACCCTCCGCCTCCCCAAGATGGCTGTTACCCATCTTCGTTCTCCTCAAATACCCTACAGCGCCCTGACCCAGTCAGCTGATTGCCTCACTCCTCATTCCTCTGAAAACGTAAAAGCTCCCAGAACGCTTCATCTTCCTGCAGCCCATGCTACCATCCACCCAGATGACCTGCTTTTCATCTGTCCCACCCCAATCGAAGACCAACATCTTGCCTCGTGTCCTGGATCCCATCTCCCTGTTCCACCTGCAGACTCTGCTCCTGTCATCACTCTTACTTCTCCTGTATCATCAGTGTGGGAGGCAGAATGATGCTCCCCTGAAAGATGTCCACATCCTGACCCCCGGAACCTTTGAATATATCACCCTATATGGCTAAAGGGACTTTGTGAACATGATTAAATTGAGTCTCTTGAGTTGGGGAGATTATCCTGCATGATCTGGGTGGACCCAACGTCATCATGAGGGTCTTTATAAGAGAGGTAGGAAGGTCAGACTCATAGAAGAGGCGAAGATAGAAGTAGAGGTCAGAGAGAAGATGCTACACTGCCGACGTTGAAGATGGAGGAAGAGGTCATGAGCCAAGGGATGCAGGCAGCTCTAGAAGCTGGAAAAGGCAACCAAGCGAATTATCTCCTAGGGCCTCCAGAAGGAACCAGCCCTGCAGACCTATTTTAGACTTCTGGCCTCCAGAAGTGTATGCTAATAAATGAGTGGTTGTAAGCCACTAAGCTTGTGGTAATTTGTTACAGCAGTGACAGGAAACTAACACAGCGGGTTTCTCCCATTCCTTGATATCATTCCCACGTTATAATAATATCTTTTTTTTACTTTTAATTTTGAAATACTGTTAGACTTACAGAAGAGTTGCAAAGATTGCACACAGATTTCATGAATATCCTTCACTCAGCTTCCTCTAATGTTAGCATCTTACATTGCTGTGGTATATTTGGGAAAACCAAGAAATTGACGTTGGTGCAATGCTGTTGCCTGAAGGACAATCGGATTGCCTTTGCTTTTCCACTAATGTCCTTTCTCCATTCCAGGAGCCAACCCAGGATACCACATGGCTTTTAGTTGTCACGTCTCCTTATCTCCTGCAATCTGTGCTTGTTTCTTACTTTTTCCTTGTCTTTAATGACCTCAACACTTTTGAAGAATACTTGTCAGTTACTTTGTAGACTGTCCCTCAATTTGTGTTTATCTGGCATTTTATCTTGATTAGATTGAGATTATAAGGTTTTTGGGGGGGGTGGGGGAAGAATGCCACAGAGGTGAAGTCCTCGTCTCATCACATCATATTAGGGGCACATGATGTTGATAAGCTTTATCACGAGTGATATTAATTTTGATCACTTGGTTAGGATAGTGTCTGCTGGGTTTCTCCACTGTAAAGTTATTTCTTCCCTTTGTAATTAACGAATATTTGAGGAAGCCATCTGTTTTGTTCAGTCAAGTTTATTGAGATTTAATTTACATAGAATAAAATTCACCCTTTATAGCGTACATTTCTATGAGTTTTGGCAAATGTGTAGTCATGGAACTGCCACGACAATCAAAATATAGAACAGCTCTGGGGCCGGCCCATGGCCAAGTGGCTAAGTTTGCGCACTCTGCTTCGGCGGCCCAGGGTTTCGCGGGTTCGGATCCTGGGTGTGGACATGGCACCGCTCATCAGGCCATGCTGAGGTGGCATCCCACATGCCACAACCAGAAGGACCTACAACTAGAATATACAACTATGTACCGGGGGGCTTTGGGGAGAAGAAGAAAAGATTGGTAACAGATGTTAGCTTAGGTGCCAGTCTTTAAAAAAAAACAAAAAAGAGAACAGCTCCAACACCCCCCAAAGTTCTCTCCTTCCCTTTGTAGTCAGCTGCTTTCCCCAGCTCCGGGTCTTGAAAAGTACTGCTGTTTTCTCTCCTTCCATCCCTGTAGTTTTGCTTTTTCCAGAATGTCAAATAAATGAAATCATGCAATATGTAGCCTTTTGAATCTGCCTCCTCTGCTTAGCATAATGCACTGAAGATTCACTCCTGTTGTGTGTGTTAATGGTTCTTTCCTTCTTAACACTCAGTGCTGTTCCAAAGCCTGATGTACGCCCATTTGTTTATACATTCACTGTATATGAGAGACATTTGAATTACATTTCATTTTTGGTGGTTACAAATAAAGATGCTATAAAAATCCATGTACACGCTTTTGTGTGAACATAAGTTTTCAGGTCTCTTGAATAAGTAGCTAAGAGTGGGTTTTCTGGGTTGTAGGATAAGTCCATGCTTAACTTTTTGTGTGTGTGAGGAAGATTGGCCCTGAGCTAACATCTACTGCTAATCTTCCTCTTTTTGCTTGAAGAAGATTGTCGCTAACATCTGTGCCCATCTTCCTCTATTTTGTATGTGGGATGCTGCCATAGTGTGGCTTGATGAGCAGTCCTAGGTCGGTACCTGGGATCCCAACCAGCGAACCCCAGTAATATGGTGCATATACTGCGTATTATATAAAACCTGCGTGGGAGCCAGCCCCGTGGCATTGTGGCTAAGTTTAGTCCTCTACTTCCCTGGCTTGGGGTTTGTGGCCCCCATCTTGGGCACGGACCTATGCACCACTCATCAAGCCCCGCTGTGGCGACATCCCACATACAAGATAGAGGAAGACTGGCACAGATGTTAGCTCAGGGCCAATCTTCCTCCCAAAAACAACAACAACAAAACAACACATTATGAAGGCAGGTTTAGCTTTGTTTATTTCCTTTAAACTTTGTATTTTGAAAGAATTTTAGAATTACAGAAAAGCTCCAAAAAATAGTGGAGTTCCCACGTGTACATAAACAAAGCAAATATGTCCAAATATTTTTTAAAGTACGTGCTTTTATACTACGTTTCTTGAAACGTGAAATTAGTCATTTACATTTTGTAATAATTTCTGTAATTATTAGACAGGCAAGTGGATCTATCCGAAAAACTTAAAATACAATACTTAACTCCTGATAGGTCTGCAGAGCCCTAACTAACAGGGCTGCTGACTCTGATCTCAGGGCCAACATGGGGTTCCTGTCATCCGTCCTAAAACAGGCCCTTTGCACTTGCTGTTAACCCTGCCCGGATCTCTCTTCCATCAGGCCTCTGTTCAAATGTCACCTCTTCAGCAGAGCGTTTCATCATCTTCCTTTCCTTTTTTTTTTTAAGATTTTATTTTTCCTTCTTCTCCCAAAGCCCCCTGGTACATAGTACATAGTGTATTTTTAGTTGTGGGTCCTTCTAGTTGTGGGCTATGTGTGACACCGCCTGAACATGGCTTGATGAGCAGTGCCACGTCCGTGCCCAGGATTCGAACCTGCGAAACCCTGGGCCGCTAGAACGCGCGAACTTAACCACTCGGCCACGGGGCCAGCTCCGCCCTCCTCCTCCTCCTTTGTAAAGTACCCCGCTCTCACCCTCCATCCTCTTACTCTGCCTTATTTTCCTCGACTGTGCAGACCACTATCCTAAATTATATTTATCCTTTTAAATGCCTTGTCTCCCCCAGTACAATGTGAGCTCCAAAAAAGAAAAGATTTTACTTTAGTCACGTGCTACATCCCCAGAACCCAAACAGTGCGTTCGCTGAATAGCTGTAGATTTAACACATTAGACACCTACGTAATCACACTATTCACGGAGGGACTCTTTGCCAGCGGCGGAAGGGTATATCACAGCGCACAACGAAACACGCATGCGCGAAAGATCCGGGAAGTGTGTTAGGGAAAGGGGCGGAGCATCGAGAAGAGTCTCGCGGACAGAGGCGGTTGGAGGCCCGAGCGCGAGGCGGAGGGGGAACGCTTGGTGAGGAACGCGCGTGCGCACTGCTGCCTCTAGCCTGCCGCGGCAGAGTTTAAGGTGCCCGAAGGCGGGGGTAGTGACCTCGCGCCTGCGCAGTGTCCGCGGCGGCGCCAGGTCCCTGTGTGTGGGTTGGCCTCGACTCGCGCGGCGCGTGCGCAGTGCCGACGGCGGAGGGATTTGAGGCCGGTTCCACCCCTTGCCCCTGTCGCGAGCCGAGGCCGCGCGGGCTCGTGAGCAGCGGCCTGGTTCGCGCGCTAGGTGGGAGACGGAGGCGGACGGGCGCAGACGCCACCGGAGTCTAAGCCAGAGTACGAGTCCTTGCTGCTGAGGGGCCGCCGCAGCCGCTGCGAGCCCTCGGACCGTCGCCAGGCCGAGGAGGGCGCCGCGCGGCGGGTGAGTGTGACTGAGTGGCCTTACCGGGTGCGGGGCCGCTACCCACAAGCCCCCGCGGTGGGCCCCAGTCCCTTCCCCGCGGCCGGGCCCCCTTCCCGCGCCGCCGCCACAGCGCCTTTCTGCATCCCTTACTCCGAGTCCCCTGGGCATTCAGGCCCTCTTCCCGCAACTCCCCCGCGGTCCCTTACCCACAGGCCCTTGCGGTGTGTTGCCTTTTTTTTTCCTTCGTTTCCGCGGCGTCCTGGACCCTTACCCACAATGCCTTTCGCCTCTGGGGGCCTAGGTCTGTTACCCACAAGCCCCTGGCTTGAGGGGTTTGTTGCTTATGACTCTCTCCCGTTGTTCGGAGACTTACTGCGACCCTTGCCTTCTAACCTGTTCCCCAAGGTCTGGGACCTCCAGCCGCCCCTGCTCTGGATGTCCCTCGTAAGGGCCCTTGATTGCCCCACCAGCCCCCAGGGAACCTCTCGCCCCACAGTTCCTTGCGCAGGACTCAGACTTTGCTCAGAAACCCTTTTTCCATCTTTGTTTCCCTTACCGGCCTTGCCCCACCCTCGCACAGCCCTCCCCGAGAACTTGCTTTCTCATTCGGGTCTGCTCCTTTCCCCCGTGACATAGGATCCCTCTGAGCCCTGTTTCCCTCTTTTCTTGGGAGTCAAGGAATGACAGGGCCTTCCTCTCTCCCCGCCCAGCCTCACCCACGGCTGTCTTGCTTCTGCTCCCAGACTTGGCAAGATGACCCAGTTCCTGCCGCCCAACCTTCTGGCCCTCTTTGCCCCCCGTGACCCCATCCCGTACCTGCCACCCCTGGAGAAGCTGCCCCATGAAAAACACCACAATCAACCTTACTGTGGCATTGCGCCCTACATCCGAGAGTTTGAGGTGAGTTCTCTACGCAGACTTGGAAGGGTTTGGGTTTTACGGGCCGGGGGGCTTGATTTGGGAGTCTAGCCTCTGGCTGTTTTCTAGCAGTGTGATTTAGGCAGGTGACGTACTCTTTGTGATTCTCAGTTTTCTTGTCTTAAATGGGATTGACAAAACATGCCTTATAGGGTTTTTGTGAAAACTCAGTAACTAGCAGTTGGGGATGCGGGCGGGCTCTGGAGTCAGGTAGTCCTTGGCGCTTGCCGTTGATCAGCTGCGTGACCTTGGGCAGGTGGTGTATACTCTTAGTGCGTCGATTTCTTCATCTTTAGCAGGGGATGGTAGAGTTTTCCTCATAACATTGATGGGGAATTAACTGCAAAATTAGTGTTGCGGGGCCTGGCCCCAGTCAGTCAGCAGATGCCTACGTGCATTACTGTATTTACTGTTTTTGTGATGTTCATGAAGGATTAGCACCGTGCGAGGGGGTGCTTAAGACCATCGGCTTGAGAATTTCTGCTCTGCTCCTGCAGGGTAAACACGAATACACGAGTTAGGCTCCAGGGCCTCAGTTTTTTCATCCGTGAAATTTCGAGAACAGCATTCATCTCCTAAGGTGCCTCCGAGCCCACCTGGGAAATGCTGGCCCACAGCCAGCAGCCAGGAGAGGGAAGTTGTGGCCTGGAGGTGGAGGGAGTCACGGAGCAGGAGTAGCAGAGAGAACAGAAGATTGGCCCTTTAGTGGGATTTGCCTTCCTCAGTGAACCATTAAACTAATTTAGCGGCTGCAGGCCGGTGGCACTCCGTGACAACGTGGTCATGGGCCAGTTACTGCTGCGGGAGCAGCTGGTGAGACGTTCCAGGACGGACGGCCCTCAGAGAGCATTCGCTTGTTTGCCTCTGAGCCCTGCGCTCTCAGCTGCTTTTGCCTCAGGCCTGATCCCGATTCCTCTCTGTGATAAAGGACAAAGCTGGTGTAGATTGTGCCTTTGGTAAACACAAAAGAAGTCATTTTATTTTCCTAGTATTTTTAAAGAAAAACTGTAAAGTTAAAAGATTGAATTTCTATGGGGCTGACCCGGTGGTGCAGCGGTTAAGTGTGCACGCTCTGCTTTGGTGGCCCGGGGTTTGCTGGTTCGGATCCCGGGTGTGGACATGGCACTGCTTGGCAAGCCATGCTGTGGCAGTATCCCACATATAAAGTAGAGGAAGATGGGCGTGGATCTTAGCTCAGGGCCAGTCTTCCTCAGCAAAAAGATGAGGATTGGCAGATGTTAGCTCAGGGCTAATCTTCCTCAAAAAAAAAAAAAAGATTGAATTTCTGTTATTGAATTCAGTGGGTATAAAAACTGTCAGATGTTGTACAAGTTTGTGAACACTTAGTCCTGATTTCTTTGCTTTTCTTGTCACAGACCAGTAACAGTTTTCACATAGCATCGGTCCCAGGACCACACTTTGATCCGCACCACTCCCCTGCCTCTGCTGGTGGCGGAGCTGTCCATGTTTGTTTGCTTGTGTGGGGGGTTGGGGTCGGGGGATGCATGGCTGAGGTGCCTATTATTTACGGGATGGGTGTCCCTTGCCATTTCCCCCAGTCCCTCCTACGCTGTCACCTCTCTCTCTGTTCCCAGGATCCTCGAGATGCTCCTCCCCCAACTCGAGCAGAAACCCGGGAGGAACGCATGGAGAGGAAGGTATGTATTTTTTGCCTCCTGCCTCCGAGTCTTTTTTACCTCTTTCTCCAGGATGTTCCCTGGCATCAGGGCTTCTGTCTGCATTCACTTGTCCACCTTTCTCCTGACAGAGACGGGAAAAAATTGAGCGGCGACAGCAGGAGGTGGAGACAGAGCTAAAAATGTGTAAGTCTCTCCTTCCTCCTCTCACCTGTCTTTTCCTTCAAACTCTCCTGCATTTCTTTCCCTCGACCTCAGAATCCTATTTTGGGAAAGTGAGGTTGTTAGTTCACTTTTTTAGCCCCCACTGTTTGCCAAGTGCTGTGTTTGGCATTAAGCAGGAGGACGCAGAGTAGGAGTGGGTAGAAGGGAAGCCTGGAGCCTCAGGCTGCGTCCTGCAGGGCGGTGCACTCGGAGGGGCCACCAAAGCCCGGCCGGGTCTCACAGGCTGAGGCAGTGAGGTCCGGGTTAGTGAGGCGCTTCTGGCTCTGCCTTAGCTCCCTGGCCCTTTGGCTGGGGATGTTCCATCCCTTCCAGGTACAGGAGGAATTGGAGTGCAGGACAGGTATGCTGTAGCCATTAACCAGACTTCACAAGATGGTCTCCTGTCAGCCTCAGCTGGCCCTTTCTTGTTAGAGCGGGGGCCTTGGAGTCGGAAGACTTGGCTTTTCCTCCTACCCCCAAAAGGCTGGGGTGAATCACTTCACTCTGAACCTTATTCCCGGAGTGGCGCATTTTCCCGGACTGCTTGTGCAGATGCCTGACGCCTGAATCCGGGGCATCTAGCTGAGCACACTCTTGAGCCCTGACTTTTCACCTCAGCTGCCTTCCTGTCTTGTCTCCAACTCCTCGAAGGCATCTGAGACTCGTGTCCAAACCGCAGTCAAGCCCCCCCCGCCCGGGTCTGATGTCCTTTGGGTGTTTCCTTCCTTGGGACGTGGCCATCCTGCTTTGCAAGCTGTGACCTCAGTTGTTGCCATCCAGTTTGTTTAACATTACCTTTCTTTTTTGCCCTTTCCCCAGCCTGTCGCTGATTCTCTGTCTCTGCCAAGTCCTGTGGGTCTTTTCTAAGTACCTTTCTGTGTTAACAGCTTCCTTTTGCTCTCAGCATAAAGCCCAGAGTCCCTTCCCTGCCCGCTGTTCCAGACTCGTCATGCACTGTGCTCCCTTCCCCTCCGGCCTTTGCCACACTGACCTCTTCTCATGCCTCATCCTTTCCGGATGGTCTCCTGTCATTGGGCCTTTGCCCATGCTGATCCCCCAGTTTCTGATGGTACCTTGGTTTATGAGTAACGGCCCTTTGGATCTCTGTGCAGCTGTCACTCCTCAGGGAGGCCTTTCCTGACTTGCTTGCTCAGGTCAAGTCCCCTTGTACGCTGAGAGCCCTGAGTTCTGTGGGGTGATCGCTTCGGTCTGCAGGGGGGATTTGCTGGTAAATACCCATCTCTACGTGGGAGGGTCACGCTTGCTCTGAGAGGGCAGGTTTGGGTGGGATTTCCTCAGCACCGTGGCCCCAGCTCCTGTAGGACCTGGCACACGAAATTCTTGGTAGCACTTAACTTGGGAACTCCTTCAGCTCTGTTGCTAGGGCACAGGCCTTGTGGTCTGACCCACCTGAGTGTTAATCCTGCCTCTGCCACTTACAGCCGTGTCACCTTGGATAAGTCACTGCTCCCCTTGGATGTTGTTTTCCACACTTTAAAAATGGGATTCTGGCACGTTAAACACCGTGAGGATGCAATCAGCCAAATTCAAAGTGTGGGAAATCGTGTAGGACAGATTTGTGACGCAGTTTCTCAACATAGGACAAAGACAAAAGGACGGCAGGGAGTGGACCGTGTGTATTAAAGAGTTGAAAGACACATCAACCAAATGATAAGTGTGGAGCTTGTTTGGATCCTGATTTAAATGAGCTAACTATAGGGGCCGGCCCGGTCGCGCAGCGGTTAAGTGCGCATGCTCTGCTTCGGTGGCCCGGGGTTCACGGGTTTGGATCCCGGGTGTGGACATGGCGCTGCTTGGCAAAATCCATGCTGCGGCAGGCGTCCCATGTATAAAGTAGAGGAAGATGGGCATGGATGTTAGCTCAGGGCCAGTCTTCCTCGGCAAAAAGAGAAGGATTGGCAGCAGTTAGCTCAGGACTAATCTTTCTCAAAATAAAATAAATGAGCTAACTATAAAAATCTAGTTTTGAAACAATTGAGGACTTTTGGACACTGGGTCTTGGTGAGGCTAAGGAATTAATGTTAACTTTTAAGGTGTAATAACGGGTTCTAGTTTTTTAAAAGTCCTTGTCTGTTGGAGACTAAAATGGTGCATCTGGGGTTTGATTTAGAATACTCTGGTGGGGTGGGGGTGGGTATGAAACAGATGGCCGCGCCTTGATAGTTGTAGCTGGTTCACAGGGCTTCGTCGTGCTGTCTCTACCTCTTGAAGTGTTTGAGCTTCTCCGTAATGGAAACAAGGAAGGAAGGACTGGGTCGAGTGCAGTAGTGCTCCTGTGCCTGAGAGCCTCGAGCTGCGGAAGCTTGCTGTGCCTCGTCACACTTCACAGCTGCCGTTCAGGGCCGCGCCGTTTGCCGAGCACTTGCTGTCCTTCGTGTTACTGGCTTCTCACAGCTCCCAAGTGGGGTGTGGGGCGCTACTCCCATTTTTAACAGGAAGAAAATGGAGGTGTGTCAAGGCCGAGTCTGCTTACCCAGAGAGAGTTCTGACATGTTTTCTCCACCCCCTAAAAGCCCAGTGAGGTTTCCCAGCGCCACAGTGCAGTCCTTTGAGCCCCTGCTCTGGGCTGCCACCTAGATGATCCCTGTAACCAAGGACTTCCCGGGGGCAGGATGGAGTGTGGTGGCGGAGTGTGTGTGCTCACTGGTGAAGTGCTGACTGACTTGGGTTCTCTGCCACCCTCTTTCAGCTGATGTGTTCTTTCTTCAGATACGTAGGTACTGTTGGGTTGACTGCACCAGCTTTTAACTTGTCACACTGCTGGGCCTCTAGGGGGCAAGAGCCACAGAGACTCACGCAGCGTGCCTGAGGTGGCTTCCCCTTTGACTTGCTGGGCCGCTCCGGGCCGCCTGGCTGGAAGCTCCGCTCTCCGCTGTTTGCGCTTCATGCAGTGCCCCAGGCGGCAGTCGTGGGCCTTCTCTGGAGGCTGCAGTGTCCTGCGGTACCTGTTAGACCGCCCGCTGCCTGGTGTCGGCGAGGCATGTTTCCTGTTGCTGCTGTGACACCTCCGGGTCTCCCCTTAATTTCTTATTAGATTCCCTTAATTAGTTATTCCCTTAAATTTGGGCTTAGTCTTCTGCTTTTTAAGAAATTCCCTAAAGTCATCTTGAACTTCATTTATTTGCAGCCAAACCCTCTCACAGGAAATGGATCTGTGACTTTGTCTCTGGCTTCTTGCAACACCCAGACTATCTTCCTGAGAAGCTGGTGCCTGGGGGTTTAGTGTGGGAATGTGGTAGTCGGACCGCCACCTGGGCTGAGACCTTGGGCTGGGAGGCAAAGCCCAGCTTGGCCTCTGCTCCTCTGACACCTCCCCTCTTCCGTGCCTTGAGGCTTGGCTTTCTTTCCATTTGCAAAACAGTGGTGAATAATTCTCAGCGTCCAGCGCAGTGTGTGTGGGGGGCCTAATTATGCATTCTGTAAATTATTAATATTAGCTTTCTTATATTCTCCCGGAATGTGGCAAGTCCTCCTGAGGGTTACACTGTATTGTAGAGAAGCTGCCTCTGCGGTGCAATGGGCAGGATGCCTTTGGGGCCTGGTAGGAGACAAGGGCCGTGGTGTGTGCTGAGGCCACCACACTTGGTGACAAGGACTGCTTCCCAGGCTGGACCCATCAGAATCGCCCACAGAATTGGTTTTGTAATAGATTCTGGCTCCTTTCTCTGGAGGTAGTTACTCCTCAGTGGCCTTGCGATAGTAAGGCTGGGAGTAAGAATCTGATCAGCCGCTGGCCAGCTCCAGCAGCAGCCCTGGGTTCCTCCCTGAGGCCATGGGGCAGAGGAAAGAAAGCAGGGCTTGGCCCCTGCTCCCAGCCTCAGGGTTTGATCTCAGCTTTCCCTGTGGGCTGTTGTTGCAGGCCATGCCAGTGGGGGGCAGTGTGGCCCTGCAGTTGAGGGAGGAAGCTCAGCATACCCAGGGACGAGGCTGCCTCTCCAGAGATGCCTAGCTGATCACTCACACCTGGAGGGACCAAGGTCGTAGGATATGTAGGTCTGAAATGGCAGTTGGGCCAGCCCCCGTCCTGTTGCCTTAAAGTCAGCCTTATCCCCTCTTGCCAACTCTGCCTAAATGGGTCACTCAGATAGAGGCCACTGTGCTTCAGGGAACCAGAGCTCAGAGAGGGTGTGCTCAAGGTCACCAGGTCAGCAACAGTTTTCTTCTAATGGGCATCTGCTTGCCTGTCTGTGTCTGTTTGGCTACATGAGACTATGGACACCTACTTACAAATTCTCTTCTTCCTGCACAGGGGACCCTCACAATGATCCCAATGCTCAGGGTGATGCCTTCAAGACTCTCTTTGTGGCTAGAGTGGTGAGTCCCCAGCTCCCCTTCCCCGGAGCCTCAGAGGAGTCTGGAACCCTGGGCTGTGGAGAGCTTGAGTGTGGGACACAGGACAATAGGCTAGGTCCCGGGAATGTTCTGAGGGCTTTGGGATGGCTCACTTCTCCCACTTAACTTCATATCTGTCTCCTTGTAGAACTATGACACAACAGAATCTAAACTCCGGAGAGAGTTTGAAGTGTACGGACCCATCAAAAGAGTGAGTGGGTGTGGCAGGGGGTATGTGGATCGGGGGTGCGGGTAGGCAGAAGGAAGGCTGACTCCCAGCCTTGAGGACGAATCGCGTCATTTCAGAGTCCATGGCCTGGCTTTACGTCCTGACTCCACTTCCATGCAGCAGGCTTTGGGTAGCAGAAATAAAAGTAAGAAGCAGTGATTGCTCGTTGTTGATTTATTTTTAGAGCAGGGGTTGGCAGACCGAAAACTTCCTGTTTGTCAATAAAGTTTTGTTGGTATCCGGCCAGGCCCATTTGTTTAGCACTGTCTTTTTGTAAGGCAGCGTCAGGTAGTTGCGACAGACACTGTGTGGCCCTCAGAGCTGAAAGCGTCTGCTGCTGGCCCTTACAGAAAACAAACGCTGACTCCTCTTTGAGGGCAAGGCTTTATGTTAACTGAGATTGCTTCATTTGATTTAAAAGCTAGTTAAATGCTCTGGGCAGTAGTGAGGTCATCAAGCACATAAACTGCTAAGACCACTGCCATTTGAGCATCAGTTACTCTGGGCTCTTGAAGGGCACAACGAGGGTCGGAGGCCATGTGTCGCTGGCATCACCCAGCACGGGGCCTGGCACACAGGCTGTGTGATGGACGGGGTGGCATTTCTGAGTCTTAGAGCTAACCTCTGCCCGCTGCCCCCAGATACACATGGTCTACAGTAAGCGGTCAGGAAAGCCCCGGGGTTACGCCTTCATCGAGTACGAGCACGAGCGAGACATGCACTGTGAGTATCCGCCGGAGCCCTGCCTGCTGACCCTCCTCTCTGCGCCCCAGCCCCTCCCGGCGGCTGTCCCCACCCCCACCCTGCCAAACCTGACATTAGCCATGTCTCTTCTCCTCCTCCCTCTGTTTCTGATATATCTTTTTTTTTTTTATATACGTGTTTTTTAAAAAACAAAAACCAAAATCCCCTACAACGTGTGTGTGTGTGTGAACCCGGGGAGGTAAGTGTCACACGTTGAACCTTAGGGGCAAGGAGGGAACTGGGTGGGGGCTGGGGCCACTGGAGGTGGGGGAGGGGTCGGATTTTTGGGGAGCCTCTCCCCATTCCCCCCACCGGAGTTGGGGGCGGCCAGGTTGGAATGAGGACTGGCTTTTGAACCTGCCCTCTCTTACTCCCAGCAGAGCTGGGGCTGGGCCACCCGACCCTCCGCCTCCCCACCCCTGGCGCCCCACCCTGTTCCTCAGCAGGCAGTGGGCTGGTAGGCGTGTTCAGCGCCTGCCCCCCTATCTCCAAAGCCCCCTTTGAGGCTGCGGCGGCGTTCACATGGGCAGGGATGGGTGGGTGGGGGCGGGCAGGGCTGCGGCGTGTCCAGGGGCCGCCGTATTAATTGACTGTTCTTATTGTCACTGCAGCCACCACGCAGCTGGCTTGCAGCTGATGCTTACGCTCCCCTTACAACACCTCAGTGTATGGTTGGTATAAGGGTTTGTATCATGGGTAAGATCACTCAGCACCGCACACCAGCCCAGCTTAGCCAGGCAGCTCAGGAGCAGCGAGGTGTCCCTCCTCCCGCCCCCAGTCACCCCTCAGTCTCCCCGCACCCAGGACCCTTTCCTTGTTTGGGTGCCCTTTGTCCCTCCTGCCCTCCGATCCATATGCTCTCTGATGATCTTACTGATCCCAGGAGGAGAGGGAGGAACCCTGATGGGAAAGGCAGCTGGCCTCTCCAGTTGGGCTCCACCCAGACCCCGACTTACCTGTCTTCATGATGTCAGCGGCAAGGTGGCGGGAATACTGAAGATGGGGTGCGCTAGGGCCAGGGCTCCATGCGGAACCCTTCACCCTTCGCTCACCTGCCCCCGCGCCTTCTGTGGGGCTGTCACTGGTGACCCTGGAGAATCTTTTTTGGTCGCTAGATTCGGGGTGCTCTGCCCCCCTTTCCGTCTGCCTTATCACGGTCGAGGCCTCCTGAGGGGCTGTGGTGCCAGCCGCTCTCCAGAGTGCATGGAATTGGGAATTGGGATGTGGGAGGGATCAAGTGACAGGCTGCAAACTGCTGAAGGTGTTGTAGAATTTACTGAAGACCCTTCCACTGTCTAGAGACCTAAGAGAGGGAGAGAGAGAGAAGCCTAGAAGTACACACGTCACATGTTTTCTTTGCTGTTACTCCTGGGTTGGGCATCTTTTGGGGTTTGGGACACTGAACCAGAGCAGGGTTCCTTTGCTTGACTGTGTTCCCGGTCCTTAAAATTCCTTTCCCCACTACCCTCCTCTGGGTTCAGGGGCCAAGTGGCCCCTCCTCTGATCATGGGCAGCACTCCATCTCCTGGACCCCCGAGGCTGTCACCTTGTGTGCCAGCCTTTGGCTGAAGCAGATGGTGGGAGGGAGCGTGGAGGTCGAGGTGGAAAAGTCACTGTCTGTACTGAGAGGGGGTGGGGCGTGTGCCTAGGTTAGCGTGGACTTTACTGGGGAAAGGTGAGGGCCGACAGGTTTGCTAAGGCCTCCCCAGCCTTCTTTTCAAATTCAAACAAGGCAGTCCCAGGGCTTTCCAGCTCCCAGACTTAATGTTGATTCTTGTCTCCCCCTTTTTCAAGGCCTCCGTGAGGTTTCTTTGGGGTCCACCACTTCCTCTGCCTGTCTCCAGGTGGTGCAGGAGATGTGGTTCCTCTCCCTGTCTGGGGCTCCCTAGGACCCCCCCATTTCCCCTCCCTGTAGCATTAGCTGACCTTACGGTGGTGGGTGTGGGGTCTGTGCGCGTGCTCAGGTAAGCTTGGGGGCTCCAGGTAAGCGGTCCCGTGTCCCCCCCCCGGGAAGCCCGCCTCCTCGCCAGGCCCCCAGGAGTTGCCGAGCCCCCCCATTCCCGCTCGGTTTGGACACCCGCAAGGCCGGCATCGGTAAATGGCACCTTTTTCTCTTCCTCTGGTTGTTATTTGGGTGGGGAGTGGGCTGGGGCGGGGCAGGGTATTGTGGTTGGTCGACGACAACCCCCTAGGCCAGGGCTGGGGGTGGGAAACAGGGACTTTTTGGGCCTTCCCCACAGCCCCGTGTGAGACAGGCCAGGGGATTGGGCCTGCCCTTCGCTGTGCCCTGCCCAAGAGCAGGAACGCGCTTCTGCCCGCATCTCCCCCTCTACTCCTCCCCCTTCCCCACGCTCAGGCTGGGGTGGGCTCCCGGCCTGTGTTGCGCTGGGGGTGTGGAGGGAGAGACGGGCTAGGGGCTGGGGCTGGGTGGCAGTCAGTCGTCTCAGGTAAGGCAGGCATTTTCAGTAGCACCGCACGTCTCCCAGGCCTCCCTCCACTTTCCCTCTCTCCCACCTGCTGTCGGGGGCCGCTCCAGGCCCCCTGGGAGCCCCATACCCTGCCCTTCTGCTCCCTGCCATCTCCTGAAGATGTCTCCCATCCCCTCTGGTTCATTTTCTGTTCTGATGTCTGTTCCTGCCACGCTCACCCTGCCCCCCCAAAAAACAGAAAAAGAAAACTGGTGTGAACTGGGGTGCGGAGGGGCCCAGCTGGGCCTCCTCCCCCAGCATGATGTTTTAGGGTGCATGCCTGGGGTTGTGGAGGAGCCCTCCCCCACAGCAGAGTCCAGCCTTAAGTTAACCTCCAGTTTCTTTGCAGCGACTTTGGCCGCCTTGGCGGGAGGGGGCTGCTCTATCAAACGGGTGTAGCAAGGGCCTGGAAGCCCCAGGGGATGGGGGTTGGGAGTGGTCTTGCCCCCCCAACAGTGATTGGGGGCGATAAGGAAGCAGGTGTTGAGATGGAGCAGGCCCCTCCCTGGGTTGGGAGAGGGTTGGTCTGGCTGTCAGTTGCCTGGCTGTCTAGTGGGCGTGTGCGCGCGCGTGTGTGAGTGCACTGATGGGGACGTGGGCGTGGGGATCCTGCAGAGCTGGGCCCTGTCCTGACTAGAGGACCCTCTGGGGACTCCTCCCCCTCCCCCCTCCCCACGTCTGTTGCAGCCGCTTACAAGCACGCAGATGGCAAGAAGATTGACGGCAGGAGAGTCCTGGTGGACGTGGAGAGGGGCCGAACTGTGAAGGGCTGGAGGCCCCGGCGGCTTGGTGAGCACACCCTGCCTGGGTCGGGCCCTGGGGGTCTGTGCTTGGCGGCTTCATCCTTAGCTGTTTCTTCTACACCCTTTGCTGCTTTCTGTCTTCTCTCCCCATTAGCCAGCTGCTCACTCCCTCCGCCTCTCCAGCTCATCTTGTCATCACCATCATATTCCTGGTGTCTGTCTTCTTCTGAGTTACCGCATAGGAGCAGGAGCACTGGCCTGAAGAGGCCAGTCCGGGATCGAACGCTGGCTTGTACTTACTAGCTGATGGGTTCCCCTTTTCCTGCTTCATTTTTCTCATTGTGGAAAGTGGGAGTAACCTCAGAGTTCACTAGTCAGTGCCTCAGATGCCCCGCTTGGCTGGAGGCGTGTGGTGGGTCTTGTAAGTGTCTCCCTCTCCTCTGCTTACACTTTGCTCTTGCTCATTCCATTGGAGGTCTGTTTGATCACCAGCTGTGTACCAGGCTTGTAGGCAAGAGCAAGACATACATAGACAGCCTTTGCCCTCAGAGCCTCCTACGTTAGTCCCCCTCACTGTCTGTCTCTAATCATCATTCACCGTCCCAGTCAAGGTCAGTTTGGTTGCAGGTATCAGAAGGGTGTTCGAGCTTCCTAAAGTATAAACGGGCCTTGTCGTACAGGATCCGGATGTCATTTGGAGCCCAGAGACTTGTGATGCTGATGGGCCTGGTAGCTGGATCTTAAAGCTGTCAGGAGCCACCTCTGGCATCTCTGCAGCTCCCTTCCACCTTGTGCGCTGTCTGTGCAGACTGGTCTGCTCTGTCTCCCTGCACTGGCCCTGTGTGGTGTTCCACAACTCCCCGCTTGCCACCCAATCCTGGATAAGTCTCTGCGTTTCGAGGTGGGCAGATCTGAGTGGCTCAGCATTGGGCCTGGGCCTAGG
Organism: Equus quagga; assembly: GCF_021613505.1. Taxonomy (NCBI): domain Eukaryota; kingdom Metazoa; phylum Chordata; class Mammalia; order Perissodactyla; family Equidae; genus Equus; species Equus quagga. Next base: position 89,548,888 of record NC_060279.1, on the reverse strand, counting down.
CCTGGGCCTGGGGCTGAGCTCCTGCCGTCCGCACACACCTGTTGAAGACCGACTCCTGCGAGGGCGAGTGACAGTTCTCAGAGAAGAGGGTCTTCCCTGGGCAGGCATCCCAGGCGGGTCCAGTGCCCTCTGCTCTTAGTCCTGCCTCTCAGCCCGCTCTTCTCACTCTTGGCTTGCCTGTGCTGGGTAGACCACACACTTACCTGCTGAGTCTCTGAACTTAGTAGACAGATTCTTATATTGCTGTCTGGTTTCCCTGGGATGGAATGAGTTCTTCAGCCTGCTATTTCCTGTTTTTATTTCCAGAATCTTGTAGTTTGATTGGCATTCAGACTTTCTGATAGTGATAGCTGGTACATCTTGACCTAGCTTGCGTGCAGAAATACATATAAGCCACACAAGTTTTAGGAAACAGTAATTACCTTTCTACAGGCAGTACATATTAGTATTTTGTATTCTGCTGCTTTCTTTCCTTTCTTAGTATATTGACGGCAACCTACAGATGGATGATGTGATTCACTGCTGGGTTGTGACCTGAAAATCGAAAACACTGGGCTATTCTGTCACATACCTGGGACATTCCAGGTGCCTCATCAGTTGCCTGGCCCTATTTGAATGTCTCTGATAGCCAAGCAGCCTGTTTTTTTTCTCTCTCTCATTGCTAAAGCTCATTATATGGAGCTCCAGCCTGCCTCTCTGAAGCTTTCTTCCAGGGAGGGAGGACAGAAGAGAGCACGAGGGGACAGGTTCTGGAGTCAGCTGGGAGTCCTGTCCCAGCTCTGCACCTTCCTTGCCGAGTCACCGTGGGCAAGTGACTGAGTTTGTTTCCCCATTTGAAGGAGACTGTCCTTGGGATGTTCAGTCGTTTGACTGCTGCACATAGACCTTTATATCATGGATGCTGTACCACATGCTGGTCACAGTGAGCAGAGCCCCGACTTCCTTGGTGCATCACAGTCTGCTGGGAGAGGCAGGTGTTCATCAGCTCACACACAGGGATAATTTGAAACTCCACTTGAAGTTCTGGGAAGGAAATGTATGTGGTGTGTAAAGTGTATAGTGGAGACCGGCTTAATCCGGTAAGTCAGGGCAGGCATGCTGAGGAAGTGATGTTGGAGCTAGCGTGTCGATGGTGAGTAGCAGTTAACTAGATGAGGAAGATGAGATGCCAGGGGAAGAGATGAATGATCCAAAAAACTGGGGCAGGAAGGAGATGGAGAGCGTGAGGAGATTGGAAAATGCCTAGAATGGAAAGAGCTGGGGGCGCTTGGTTTGAAGGGCCGGGGCCAGCCCTCGTGGGCTCTGGGGGCCCCTTGAGGAGGAGTTGGGACTTCAGGCAGCATGAATCCCTTGAAGGCTTTGAAGCAGGTCATGTTTTCCTTTAGATCTGTGTGCTTTTGGGTTTGTGTGAGGACAAGGATGTCTCGAAAGGAGGGTCTGTGAGGAGGCTGTGTGTCACGCGTAGTGGCTAAGAACGTGAGCTTTGGAGTCTGATTACAGCTGTTTCCCAGCTCGCATGTGGGGAGGTTACCTATTCTCTGTAAAGCCCGGTTGTCATGTTGAAAGAGTGCACCCAAAATGTCCTCATGGCCCTTGGCCCCACAGACACCAACAGAGGTGGTTGGTGTCCGTCTCTTTGCTCTTGGATGCCCCTCATCTTCCTTCCTTCAGTGCCCTGCCCAGACTGACCCTCTGTTCACCTGTCCCCGCCCCCAGGAGGTGGCCTAGGTGGTACCAGGAGAGGTGGGGCCGATGTGAATATCCGGCATTCGGGCCGTGATGATACGTCCCGCTACGATGAGAGGTAAGATTGGGCAGCCAGTTTCCTGGGACGGGGCGGTCGTGTGGGGGGAGCCCTGCCACAAACCTCTGCCCACCTTATCCAGGCCCGGCCCCTCCCCGCTTCCCCACAGGGACCGGGACCGGGACCGCGAGCGGGAGCGCAGAGAGCGGAGCCGCGAGCGAGACAAGGAGCGAGAACGGCGACGCTCCCGCTCTCGGGACCGGCGGCGGCGCTCCAGGAGTCGCGACAAGGATGAGCGGCGGCGCTCCAGGGAACGCAGTAAGGACAAGGACCGGGAACGGAAGCGGCGAAGCAGCCGGAGCCGTGAGCGGGCACGACGTGAGCGGGAGCGCAAGGAGGAGCTGCGTGGTGGTGGAGGAGGTGGCGACATGGCGGAGCCCTCTGAGGCTGGTGATGCGCCTCCTGATGACGGGCCTCCTGGGGAGCTGGGTCCTGATGGCCCTGACGGTCCAGAGGAAAAGGGCCGGGATCGTGACCGGGAACGACGTCGGAGCCACCGGAGTGAGCGGGAGCGGCGCCGGGACCGTGACCGAGACCGGGATCGCGAGCACAAGCGGGGGGAGCGGGGTGGTGAACGGGGCAGGGATGAGGCCCGAGGTGGAGGTGGGGGTGGCCAGGACAACGGGCTGGAGGGTCTGGGCAACGACGGCCGAGACATGTACATGGAGTCTGAGGGAGGCGACGGGTACCTTGCTCCAGAGAACGGGTATTTGATGGAGGCTGCACCAGAGTGAAGAGGGCATCTGTTTTATTTGGACGTGTTCCTACCCACCCCCTGCTGTCAGCCTCTCCCACAACCTTGGCCGCCACCTAAGTTTGCCAGCCAAGGGTAGGAGTCTCATTTGTTCTGGTTCCTTGGATTTAAAAATAAAATTAATTTCATGTTGATAATGGGCACCTTGGTTTCTTCTTCACTGCTCTTAATATCTTCCCCAGGAGGCTGTCACCTGACTTTTGATGGCCTTGCTTTGGTGTGAGTTCCACCGCATGCCTAAACTTGAGCTTTCTGACCTAAGCCTGGGGCCTCCCCCATACACCGGAGCTGTCTGAAATGGGGTAGATGCGAAGTCCTCCCTAAGGGTCTTTGATGCCCTTGGTGTCTCTTCCTCCTTTTCTTACCTCTCCTGCACATGCCTGTGTGGGGCTGTTCATGCCCCTGTCTTGGTGGGAGGGTGAAGCTGTAGGCGCTAGACCACTCAGTGGAAGCGGCAGCTCCGAATGTGTGGAAGGGACGCTGGTGTCTGAGTTGGGGAACAGGAAGAAGGCTGAGGAAATGAAATGTGAGAGCAAGGTAGAAGGATAAGACGACTGGGGAGAGCAGAAAGTCCGCACAGGGCCAGGGTGGAAATGGCCTCCAGCTCACTGTGGAGTTTACTCCTAATGATGGCAGAGGAATAACAAGCAAGAAACAGAAGTTGTTCCATCAGCAGTTGGGGTTTCAACACATTTCTGGACAGAAGATTAAATCAGACGATGGTGAGAAGTCTTCAGTCTGGTGACCATTTGGGAAGGAAGCCAGTCAGCCTTGCAGAGCCCCAGAGGCTGCAGACTGCAGCTCCAGGCGTAAGGAGGCTGGGGGCCCGAGGCAGGCTACACAGAACAGTGGTCCTGTTTCAGCGCTCAGCACGTCCGGGAGCCGGGCATTGGCTGCCTAGGCAAATACAAGACCGAAATGCTTTCATCTTCTGGAAGTTTCTCAGCCTAAAGGCAAACTTGGCCTGAAAACCTAGAGGCAGTCTGTCAGTTAAATCTGCCTGACATCCATGAGGATTCTGGTATGCTGTTTGAGTCCTTAGAAGCATACCAAACCAAAGGTCACAGGAGTTTGAAAAAAATCCTGCAACAAGAGACAGCAAGATAAACAAAAACTGGTCCTGGAAGAAACAGGGAGTAGAACAGAACTTAAGACCTCTAATTAGTATACTCATTGATATCCCGGATATTGCAACTGGACTTCTGGGATTGGCTAGGGAGAATAGCCCATTTCAGACTAGCCTGACACAGACCAGTTATATAAAGACTGGACAAAATATATAAACACAACTCATGAAAGGCATTGGGGGGTGATCCTTAAGAAAAGCAGAGCACTCAGGAGAACTTCACACTCACCCTGGCCTTTTCCTTGAGGATATCTGCCAATTTAGCGTGGGGGAACAGATGCACAGTGCAGTACCCCACTGGGCTGAGTTCACAGGGCTTGGACCAGACAGCTGGGTAAAAATTCCCAGAAGGGGCCTTGAGCCCCCAAATCTACATGGAATCTTCCATCAAGGCATTTGTCCACTCCTAAGCTGCTCGTTGTCCTTGCATAACCGCCAGGGGACTCATCAGAAAGCAGTAAGGGAGGCCAAGGAGCTGAGCAGAGGTCTCATGACGCACGCAGTTCTGGGGGAGACGGGTTTGGGTCCATGGCCTGCCAAGGTGGAGTGGCCATGCTCGAGATCTCCAGAGTGACACACTATTGGAGTAAGGCCACAAGTGACATAGACTAGGCCTAAGAAAACCTAAAACCATGGGGCCAGACCGGTGGCATAGCGGTTAACTTTGCATGCTCCACTTTGGTGGCCTGGGGTTCCCTGGGCACAGATCTACATACCCTTCATCAAGCCATGCTGTGGTGGCATCCCCCATATAAAGTAAAGGAAAATGGGCACGGATGTTAGCTCAGGGCTAATTTTCCTTAAAAAAAAAACCCTAAAACCAGACCTCATGATTTAGGTGATCTCTCTGCCAGGAGAAAACCTAACCCCCTTTGGAGGAAGATATTCAGAGCTTCTACAATTTTTAGTACACAGTGCTCAGCAACTACTAAAAAACTATAAGACACACTAGAAAGAGGACTTGAATTACAGAAAACCAAGAGAAAAAAATAGATAATAGAAACAGACCCAGATGTGACTCTGATGTTGCAGTTATCAACACTGAAATAACGACATGTTCACAAAATAAGGGAAGGATGGAGAATTTTAACAGAGATCTGGACTCTCTAAAAAAAAAACGCCCAATGCAAGTTTTGGAACTGGGAAACAATAATTGAAATTAAGAATTTAGTCAGTGCATTTGGTAGTTGACTAGATACTAAATAACCTGAAATGTTCCTGTTAGAAACATAAGAAGTTCTAGAGGGAAAAAAGAACTAGACGAACTTTCTTGAAAGTAAGAGAAATCTCACAATCTTTTGGGGAGGTTAACTGAGGATATACTTCACGAAAATGAGGGATTTAAAAGAGGAAACCGGACCTAGTTTAGCAGAGCGGAAGACGGGAGTCTCAAGATGGCAGGTTCTAGAGAGTACATGCTCCAGACTGGGGTCAGTGGACTGGTTTCCAAGGAATTTCTAGATGAAGATTCAGTAAAATAACTGTTGCGATGGAGAGCTTGAAAGAAACTGAAAATGTAATGGAAGAAGCAAAAATAGACAGAAATCAGAAAAAACCAGAAGCTTGTTCGAGAAAGGAAATGTAATCACAGAACACTGCCTGGCCTCTGCAGTAGACGGTAAGGACTTAGACAGAACGTGAGCACTTTATAGATTGACCTAGAAACTAGTACCATAAAACTACTGTGGGAAGAGAGGGAAAAGGTGGGGAGAGCAGAAAACCAATATGTAATATATTACTGACATCTAACATTGATAAATTGAGGAACAGCATGTTTCTTCGATAAAGAAGCAACCAGCAGATTAAACATCTCTAAGTCGTCGCCTCTCGCGGTGGGGAGAGTTAGAAGGACAGGGGCCGGGGCTTTTCAATATTAGCCCCCCTGTATCATTTGATTTTGTTTGTAACTGTAAATATGTTATTTTTTGCTAAAATTAGAAGAGAAAAAGAAATCCTGTGAAGGAGAGGGATAGACACCTTGCTCCAGTCCTCTCACTTTGCAGAAGCCCTTTCCTGGGCTCGACGTCCCCACCCAGCGAATGGGGCAACAGCAAGACTTCCCCACAGTCCCGTCTGCATTTCCTACACTTCTTTGGCCTCTAGAGAATCTGATAGCAGTGCCCACTCCCTTTTTAAAAAACACTTTCTTCTCATGGTTTCTCCTACCTACTTATCTTTCTACCTTTCTGGCCATTCTTTGTCGTCTGAAATGCTAGGAGTGTTAAGGACTCAGTCCTAGGTCCTCTTTATTCTGCATTCTGCCCCCAGCATTCTTGTCCACTCTTACAGTTTTATTTACCACCTTTGCCCCAGTTCCCCAAACTGCTTGGATACTGCACGGGCCCCTAAATTCAAAATAGCCAGGATCCCTCCTCCAGCACAGACCATCTTAGCAAAAGGCCCCATAAGCACTGTGATACCCGCTTCTCCACTGCCCAGTGCTCAGACACCGTTAATCACCAAGACATGTCCAGACAGCTCCACATCTGTCCAGCTGTCCTCTGGGCCTCTGCCCTGGTCCAAGCTCCACGGGCTTGCTGGGAAGCCTCCTGACTGGTCCCCTGCTTCCGCTCTTGCTCCCATCCAGTCCACAGTGGCCAGAGTGATCTTAAAAGACACCTTTAAATAATACATTTTACTCTTAAGAGTCCCCATGAAGTCCAAAATCCTCAACAAGCGTATGCCAACACACAAGGCCACGCACAAACTGTATCCTGCCAACCGTTTAAATCCTCATAAGCCGCTCCTATCCTTACTCTGTTGTCCAGCCAAGTGGGCTCTTTCTGCCTGGAGAGTGACCCACGCCCCACCTCACAATGATCTTACCTCCAAGGACTCTGTCAATGTCCCTCCTAGATCGTCACCTCCCCACTCCCAATTCTGACCGCAGTCCTAGTTGACTGTCTACCTCCCCTCTCCCATAGACTAAGCGCAGGGAGAGCAGTGGCTTATCTGCCCTGCTTACCACCGTGTCCATCGCCTTGGGCCCAGATGTTTAACGTACGTTTGTCCAATGAATGTGGAAAAAAGGGACAGAAAGGGGACAGACAGGCGTGGCGGGCAAGGCAGACAGAGGCCGCCATAGGAGGGGTCGCAAACCGGACAGACCGACGCTGGCTGAGGGCAGGGCGGCGGGATCCGCGGCCGCAGGTGGAGCGCCTCGCACGGCGGGCCGCGCCTCCGCAGGGGGCGCCCGTCGCCCGGGGCGTGGCCTCGCGCGGCCCCGCCCTCCTCGCCGGCGACCGGGCGGGCGGGCGGCTCGCCGCGGCGGCGCCGACATGGCTGCGCTGGTGGAGCCGCTGGGGCTGGAGCGGGGTAAGCGCGCCGGGGGCCCTGCCCGCCCGCCCGCGGCCTGCGCCCCGGACCCCGGTCCCCGCCCCTCCCCCGGCAAAGTCCGGGCGGGCGGATGAGGCGGGGGTGGGCGGGGCGGGCGCCGGGAGTCCGGAGGGCTGTGGGTGTGGGAGGGTCCCTGGGTGAGCAGGCCAGGGAGGGGGCGCCCGCCGCACACCCCCGCCTGTGCGCGCACGGGGGATGTTGGGGACGCTGGGCGCCCGGCTGGCCGTAGGCTGTCCGTTGCCACCGGCGACTCTGCGGGTGTCCGACTGGGACGCGGCTGTCCTTCCCGGGGTCTGTCTGCGCTCGCTCTTACTCGATCTCTGGCCGCATCTCTCCGCGCTTCTCTGCGTCTTCGTGTCTCTGACTGTGTGTCTGCTGCGCCCCGCCCCCGCCCCGCAGACGTGTCCCGGGCGGTGGAGCTCCTCGAGCGGCTCCAGCGCAGCGGGGAGCTGCCTCCGCAGAAGCTGCAGGCCCTCCAGCGCGTCCTGCAGAGCCGCTTCTGCTCTGCCATCCGGGAGGTGAGAGCTGCGCGGCGCTGGGGCACGAGCGAGCGGCCGCCGTCCTCCTCCTGGTCGCCCGGAGCTCGGAGACTACGCCTCCCAGCAGCGCCTGGGGCGGCCCGCCTCGGGGTGCCTGCGCTTCAGCACCGGGGTTCTCTGGGAGTTGTAGTTTCCTCGGGCTCTGGGTTGCGGGGGCGTGGCGGATCCTTGGGTGGGAGGGTCTGGGGGCCTGGATTCATGTGTCCGAGGAAGGAGGCGGGTGGCAGCTCCCTGATGCCGCTGCGTCCTCATCAGGTGTATGAGCAGCTCTATGACACGCTGGACATCACCGGCAGCGCTGAGATCCGGGCCCACGCCACTGCCAAGGTAGGCGCTGCCCGGACCCGCTCCCCATCGCTCACGGTAGTCACTGAACTGCATGGTCTAGCTCAGGAACTTTTTTTTTCCTTAAAGATTGGCACCTGAGCTAACAACTGTTGCCAATTTTTTTTCTCCTGCTTTTTTTCTTTCCTCCCCAAATCCCCCCAGTACATAGTTGTATATTTTAGTTGTGGGTCCTTCTAGTTGTGGCATGTGGGACGCTGCCTCAACATGGCCTGAGGAGCGGTGCCATGTCCGTGCCCAGGATCCAAATGCTGGGCCGCCCAAGCAGAGTTGGGAACTTAATCACTCGGCCTCAGGGCCGGCCCCTCAGGATCTTCTTAATGTCAGTCATTTCTGTTTCCTCCTTCATGATTTTTGCCAAGTCTGTGTACCACCCTTACTATTACTTATTTATAATTTATTTTAAATAATCTCACTTTTTTTTTAAGGTTTTATTTTTCCTTTTTCTCCCCAAAGCCCCCTGGTACATAGTTGTGTATTTTTCAGTTGTGGCTCCTTCTAGTTGTGGCATGTGGGATGCCACCTCAGCATGGCTTGATGAGCAGTGCCATGTCGGAGCCCAGGATTCGAACTGGCGAAACCCTGGGCGGCCGAAGTGAAGCGAGGGAACTTAACCACTCGGCCGCGGGGCTGGCCCCCCCATTTTTAACTTAAACAAGTGTCACATAAAGGCATCTTTAGCAACTACAAATAGAAACTAGTACCACATGCCTGATTAGAAGATAACCTTAAACATCTATACAATGAAAACAAACGAACTAGCGGTAAACACTGAAATCTTAGTGAACTACAGTTCCATGCTATTTCTTGCTGCTTCCTAGAGGCGCTGAGCTCCTTGCAGGCTTTGTTTTTGTGTGTTAAAAAGCGAGACTGAGGGGCTGGCCCCGTGGCCGAGTGGTTAAGTTCGCGCGCTCCGCTGCAGGCGGCCCAGTGCTTCGTTGGTTCGAATCCTGGGCGCGGACATGGCACTGCTCATCAAACCACGCTGAGGCAGCGCCCCACATGCCACAACTAGAAGGACCCACAACGAAGAATACACAACTATGTACCGGGGGACTTTGGGGAGAAAAAGGAAAAATAAAATCTTTAAAAAAAAAGCGAGACTGGTAAGTGTCCAGTATTCAGGACACACGACAAATGGAGACTTTCTCTTGGACATGTCTGAAGGATCAAAGTGAACTCAAAGGGACAGATGTCATTACAGAGTGATCGTGTGATGAGCGGGGGCAGGCGCCCTGTGTGCGGGGAAGGTGATCTGGCCTCAGTCGCTTTCTGTGGCCCAGATCCTCCACCCCAGTCTGCTTGCCCACCATGGAGGGGCCCTCACCTCCGGCTGCTTTCTCTCTCCCAGGCCACGGTGGCCGCCTTCACAGCCAGTGAGGGCCATGCACATCCCAGGGTAGTGGAGCTGCCCAAGACAGATGAGGGCCTGGGCTTCAACATCATGGGGGGCAAGGAGCAGAACTCACCCATCTACATCTCCCGTGTCATCCCTGGAGGCGTGGCTGACCGCCACGGAGGCCTCAAGCGTGGGGACCAGCTGCTGTCGGTGAATGGTGTGGTGAGTAGGGGGCTGAGGTTGGGCTGGGGTCACAGTCTGTCCAAGGTAGCATGGTCCCTGTTTTTGACCTTCATTCAACACACACTGGTTGAACACTGCCTCTGTGTCCAGCCTTGTGCTGGGCACTGCCGCGGGCCCTGAGAGAAGTTGACCTCAGCTGCTACATTCAAGGACTCCCTCTCTGATGGGGGAGACAAACTCTGACTAAAGTAGTCCTGACCCAGGGAGATAATACTGAGGAAGCAGAAAGCATTGGACGAGCCCAGATGTGGCACTGGACCAGTGTAGATGAGGGAAGTTTTTGTAGAGGAAAGAACATTTGAGTTGGGTTTTGAAGAATGAGTAGGAGTTCTCCAGGCAAATAAGGTGAAGATGGGTTTTACTAGCTGAGAGTGTTGCAGGTAGAGGCTGTGACTCTGCTTTCCTCTGGGCTGAAGAGAAAGGGCTTGATTCTGATGGAGGTCTGGGGCATCCAGGTAATCACTGTGGTTAGAGTAGGTGGAGGCATAACTGGGTGGGTGGTTGGGGCCAGCCATGCAGGGCCTGAGTGCCAGCCTGAGAAGCTGGGACTTTGTTTCAAGGGTTCTGGGGAGCCATGGGACCTGTGAGTCGTGGAGGGGTAGGCTCAGCTTGGAGGTATAGAAGGACCTCTTAGGGACTCTGTGGGGGATGGACTGAGGGGACACTGGAGGCCAGGCCAGGGAGGAGGCTACGGTGAGAACCCACAGGGGAGAGGACGAGGCCTGAGCTGGAGCCAGGGTGGTGGAGACAAAGAAGAGGGAGTCGGGGCAGGACAGATAAGGCTGGGGATTAGTGGGCTGTGGCGGGGAAGGGGACAGAGATGGGCCGGGAGGTCTGGCTCAGTGACTGAAGGCATATGGGGCTTGTCCCTGACATAGAGAACCTGGAAGGTTTTGGGGGAGGACACTGAGCCAAGAGTTATGAGGACACGAGGTCTTGGCATCTCAGGGTTGGTACCAGGCTCCCCAAGGGATGGTCCCATTTCCGGGGTGGGGGCTGTGTGAGGGCGGTGGGCCCCAGGCCCAGCTGTCTGTGTACCGCCCTGCAGAGCGTTGAGGGTGAGCAGCACGAGAAGGCAGTGGAGCTGCTGAAGGCGGCCCAGGGCTCAGTGAAGCTGGTGGTGCGTTACACCCCTCGCGTGCTGGAGGAGATGGAGGCCCGCTTTGAGAAGATGCGCTCGGCCCGCCGGCGCCAGCAACACCAGAGCTACTCGTGAGCCCTTGCTCCCACACCCTTGGGGTGTCCACTCCTGCCTTAGCTCCAGACTCCCAGACCCGGCCAGTGATTTCTGGGACCCTGATTGCCACCCCCAGCCCTGGCTCCTCTCCCCTGGGATTCTGACCCTTGACCTGACCCATGCACTCACCCCACACTGTTCTGGCTATATCCCTTGGGGACTCCTGGCTCACTCCCATCCCAAGATCTGGAACCTCCTCTCTCTGGAATCCCTCAACCCACTTCCCTGGGCCCTTGGCTCTGGAACCCCGGACCTGGCTCTCTCCCAGCCCTCCCGGGATCCCCTCCCCTGAGCCTGGCTCCCCTCTCTTCACCCTCCTTGCAGGTCCTTGGAGTCCCGAGGCTGAAACCACAAATCTGGACCCTCACCCTCACTCCTTCCCCTGTACAGTATTTATTGTCACCGGCTCCTTATTTAAAGATCTTTGACCCTCACTGAGTGTCTGTGTGTCTGTCCTGCGCCCTGGGTTAAGAGTGTCTTGACATGTTGGGGAGGGAGAGAACCTGAGGTCGAGACCAGGCCCTGAAGAAGCCCTTTTCAGAGTCTGGGAGCAGAGTTGCACACTCTTCCCCAGGTCTGAAGGCGGAGGCTGGCCGGCTTGCTAGGGACAAGTCCAAGGGCAGAGACTGGAACCCGGTCTGGGTCTGCGTGCAGAGTCAGAACTGAAAACAACGCGCCCTACCCTTAAGAGAGTCTGAGGGCGGAGGCCAAGCCCCTTCCTCCCTAGCTGGTGGGATGGTGGAGTCCCGAAACGCTGCAGGAGCCAGTGGGCGGCGTCTGTGTGGGCGGGGCGGAGCGAACCATTAGCCTCGTCCGCCGGGGGAGCCCTGCAGGCCGTACTATCCTCTGCGGGGGAGGCGGGGGTGGGGGCGCCGCGTGCAGTTCCCCAGGCGGGCGCAGGGGGTGCAGAATAAGGTGCACTCGCCGACCCGGCGCTCATCCCACCTTCCAACCCGAGCGCGCATCTCCGGGAGCCGCCCCCGCCTTAAAATCCAACCTTTCCTCTCATCTCGCCGCTGGCCCAGCCCTCCCGTCCCGTGCGGCGCCAGGGCCAGTGTGCGCCACCGCCGGGATCCAGGGTCGCGACTCGCGTTCCACGCCGAGCGCCACTCGCTCCAGGTGACATCATCCCCCTGCCAGGCTCCGCCTCCCGCCCCAGCCGCCGCACGCCTCGCGCCTATTGGCCGTCGCGCCTTGAGCCCCGCCTCCCGCTCTCCGCCCGCGCGACCCCTCCCGGCCCGCGCGGAGGCGGGGTTTAGCCGCCGGCCGGCGCCGACGCCGCTTCCCATTGGCCACTCAGGGCCGTCTGTCAGCCTCCTGTTAAAGGGGCCACGACCGCCCGGGAGCCGCGCGGGGGGGGGGGGGGGGGGGGGAATTTTTTGGGGGGGGAAGGTGGGATTTGGGGGGCGCTGGTGGGCACCCCTGGATCTGGCGGCTGCGGCCTTGCGGGGGGAGGCCGAACGGTGACTGGGGCAGGGGGCTATTTTCGGGGGTAGAGGGCTGAGACCGTGAGGGGAAGGGGGGTCCCCAGCGCCCAAGCCGGAGCAAGAGACGCGGAGCCCGCGCGAGCAGCGGAGACAGGGCTCCGGAGCCTCAGATCCGGGCCCCGGCTGCCGCCAGGGGCCCCGCCCGGTCCCCCCACCCCACCCCACGTCCCTCCTGCAGCCCAGCTCCGCCCGCAGCCGCCGCGGACCAGGTAGGTAAGAGACCCGGCCCGGCCCGCCTGGCAGCGCCCACCCCAGGGACCCCTCGCCGAGCTTCCCCCGCCTCCCAGCGATCCTGGATTCCCTTCTTCATCCCCGGGGACCCCAGAGCCCAGGTTTCCCAGCCCAACCCCAGAGACCCAGGCGTGCCCCTCCCGGCTCCTAGAGTCCCCAACCGAACCCTAGAATCCCAGGCGTACTGCCGCCTTGCGCCTCCTCCAGGGCCCAGGAGCCTGGATTTCAGTGCAGCCCCGGGAACCCCCTCTGGACCCAGGTCCTTCTCCTCAGCCCCGTCCCGGGAGCTCCAGACACCCTCCGCGGCTGTGTCAGACTCCCCCGGCGAAGGCCGGCCGTCCCCCGTCGCGTCCGCATAGTCCCCCATTCGCGCACCCCGTCTGCCCATCTCCAGCCCTCCGGCTTGAACAGCCGGCCGCGTCCCTCGGTCCAGGCCGGCTTGGCAGCCGCCCTGGCCGCAGGCCCGCTCTGGAGCTGTCCATGGTCAGCGCACTCGGCAGCCTCGCCTCCCCCACCTCCCGCTGCCGCCGCTGGAGAGGGGGCGCCGGCGGCGCGGGGATCCCCCCCGCCGCGCCTTTGACCCGGGGATACCCGGGCCCTCCCCGACCCGGGCGCCCGGGCCTCAGGGTTCCGCTGGTCAGTCTCCCGGCCCCATCCTCGGCACCCCAGGTTTCTGGGACCCTATCTCTTTCTGAGGAGTCAGGGCTTCTGAATGTTCCTGCCCGGTCCACCTTAGGGACCTTGGCATCCGGGGATCCAGCTCCCACCCAGCTCTGGGAGTGCTGTCAGCTTTAGCTGTGGGGCTAAAAGACCTAGCTGGTAGCCCTCACCCCCTCAGGACCTGGGAATAGTTTCCCAGACTTTGTCCCCTTTAGAGACCCAGTTCAACAGCCCCTGTGCCCCTCAGACAAATATACCCAGCTTCCTGGCACCCCAGCATCTGCTCCCTGAGGGATTCAGGCGCCATGACTCTCTCCCTGTCTCAGGAGTCTCGGAATGCAATTCTTAATGCATTTCTTAGGCTTCTGCCTACCCTCCACCTTGGAGACCTGGAGGCCCTGTGCCCAATCTTGCATACCCTCAGGGACCCAGGAGTTCATCTCCCAGTGTCTGTACTGCCCACCAGCCTTCGCCCAGGCTGTCTGCCCCAGCCCTGCTTCCCAACCTCCCATCCTTTACTTCCACAAGGATTCAGAAGTCCAGGTCGCCAGCTCTGCCCCACCCCCCTACCCCAGGTTTCTAGCTCCTCAGCTCTTACTCTTAGGGACCTAGGTCCCTATGGCCTCACAAGCCCCCATCAACTTGACATCTCTGGGGACCTTGATAAACCCCTGCCTCATCCCCGTACCATCTCAGGCACTGGGACCCCTGGGACTCTTTACTCTCTCCCCTGAGACCCAGCTTCTTAAGATGTTTCCAGCACCCCATTGCCTCCTGAGGCCCATATAGTGATGTCCCATCCTCTGAGTACACCCTCTCAGGCTGAGGAGCCAAACATACATCCCTTCTTCCAGATGCGCTCTGTGGCCTAGGCTCATTCTTTGATCTAGAACCTGCCCACTCTCTTCTACATTTCTGGTTAAACATGTGCCCCTGGGATGCTCCATGTTCTAGAGTCCTTCTAAATCCTAGAACGCTTCCAGTCAACATCTCTGTTCCATCTTCACCCAAGGCATGTTCTAAATTCTAGGCTAGGTGCCAAATTCCAGGCACGTCTTTCCCCAAGTGAATTCAGATGTCTAGGTAATACTCCCGAACCACATTCTGATCCCACCCTCTCCTCAGACATGTTCCAAAGTTTTAGAAACCAGTCCTTGCTTGTTCCCTGCTAAAATTTCATTTTAGGTGTGTTCTAGGTTCCAGCCACGTCCTTGACATTGTTCTAGATTCCATTATCTTCCCAGGGACATTCTAAGTTCTAGAATGTGAGTGTTCCAGCTATGTGCCCTAGCCTTTCTCCAAATTGTGTTATCAATTCCAGAATGCACTTCCTAGTTTTAGGTTCCATCCAATTCTACACTCTTAAATCTAGAGGATTCCCACTGAAGTGTTCTACATTATATCTTCTTTTCTCAGATTCTAGGTTCTAGAACCATCCATGGCCACCTTCTCTGTCCATCTTTCCCCTAGTGTGACCTTAATTTAGAACTTGTCCCCTGGTGGATTGTGGGCCTCCTCCTCCATCTGCCACTTCAGCATTCCAAGCATGCTCTAGGCTCTTTCCTCTTCTGGAGTTTTCAGCCTAGAAATGTCCTCATTTCCAGAACATCCCCACCCCCCTTTGCCAGCTCAGTCCTTATGCCAGTAAATTCTCAATTCCCGGCATGCATCCTTCTGCATCTTCCCCCAGGCACTTGTAAGTTCTAGGCAAACTCCTTGCTACTTTCTAGGTTTTTCTTCACCTCCTGGGCATTCTGAATTCTAGAGCATATCTTCTGTCTTCTGAGTTCTAGCATTATCTAGACATGATAAAACCGAGAATGCAACCCCTGCTACATTTTGTGTTATACCTTCATCGCTGGGGAGATTCTGAGTTCTAGACTGTGTCTCCTGACTAGGTTTGTTAGGCATTGCATTAGGTATGTTCTTAGATATCATTATGCTCCCCTCTGTGTTTAGGGTTCTGGGGTGACCCAGATATGCTTTACATTATTGATGGCACTTGGCTGATTCCAGGTTCCAGAACTGGGTTCTAGAATATGCTCCTCTCCTTGGTCCTACGTGCGGTCTTACCCCAAGCACATTGTAAATGTGGAAGTGTATGTCTGCATTCTGTACCGTGCCTTCATGCCCGTGGCTTTCTAGAGTCTACACTGAGCCTTGCTGTGTTTTATTTCCTTCTGGGTGAATTTGAAGTTCCAGAGCAAGCCTCCCTCAAGCACGCTGTGGTGCATCTCCTGAGTAGGTTCTGGGTTTTAGATACCACGTCGGTTTCTGGCCTCAGGCTGGCCTGCCCTCTTATAAAACATTTTCCTGAATCTGGCCTCTGAGTCTTGGGATTCAGGTGTCTAGATTTCCAGATGCACCTCTTCAAAGACCCGGGGTACAGGAGCCCAGCCGCCTCCTCTCCCCTGTCCCAGACTTTGGACATAGTCTGCACGTTGGGTGGGGCTGGGAATTATCTACTCTCAGAACCGGTTATGCCGCTGCCCGAAGGGGGAGAAGGAAAGGAGGGAACACAGTGAAAAGTCTCTCCTGCTTTCGGCCGGGCCAGCCGGACCCGTCTGACCTGATGTGTGCAGAGGGAGGGGCTCAGGAGACCTCGCTTCATTTCTGCCCACAGCTCCTGCACTTGGACTCCTGGGTTCTGGGGGAGGGGGGGTCTGAGGCTGGGATTTCTGGGTCTAAAGTTGGAGGTTGAAAGCCCAGACTCTGGTGTCCTGGGGGAGGAGGGGGGTGTGGTCTGTGACTCCTGTGTCCGGGGAAGGAAGGGACTCAGGGACCTAGACTCTGCCCTGAGGGAGGAGGGAGCTGGATCTTGGACTCCTGGGTCGGTCGTGGGAGATAGCTAGCATGGCCTCCTGCCAGGATTTTTTTTTTCTTCCCAAGTGGAGTGGGTCTTCTTCTGGAGCTGGGGTCCAGATCTCTGGGAAATTGAAGGAGGCAAGAGTTGGGCTGGATAGCAGGTGAGGACCATCACTGTGACATCGTACAGGTAACCTCGTGCCAGTGACCTAATTCTGTGACCCCAGTGCTGTGGCCTCCTGAGGGCATGGTTCTCCCCTGGGGCTCGGTTTTCTCTTGCAGTGGGTCGAGGGGAATTCTCAGAAGGGCCAGAATTGGTAGAGGCTGATTTTTCCACATTCACTCAGGCAATGCCTGGGTCACCCGGCTTCGGGTTCTCTGACTCGGCCGGACCTAGATTGGCTTCCAGTGCCTGGTGGAGTCTGACCTCGGTTTCCCCAAATGCTCTCGCCCACGTAGCCCGGCCTGGTTTCCTGAGAGCAATGGGTTTCAGCGTATCCCGTGTCATAACTGGAATGGACAGGCCTCAGTTTCTTCTGTGCAGTGCCTGGGTTGCCCCGCCTCACTTTCCCCTGCGTAGTATCTGAGTGGCGGTGCCTCAGTTTCTCTGCCTGTGCCTTGAAGAGGCCGATCTCTGCTCCCTGCCCCCTCCCCGCACCCGCAGGCCAGCACCGCCGCCATGATGTGCGAGGTGATGCCCACCATCAGCGAGGATGGCCGGCGGGGCTCGGCGCTGGGCCCGGACGAGGCAGGCGGCGAGCTGGAGCGCCTCATGGTCACCATGCTCACGGAGCGCGAGCGGCTGCTCGAGACGCTGCGCGAGGCGCAGGACGGGCTGGCTACGGCGCAGCTGCGGCTGCGCGAGCTCGGCCACGAGAAGGACTCGCTGCAGCGCCAGCTCAGCATCGCGCTGCCCCAGGTCTGGGCGGGGCCGGGGCGGGGCTGGCGGGAGGCGGGGCTTCGACCCGTGAAGGCAGGGAGTGGGCGGTCTGGAAGGGGCGGGACTTGACACTTGGAAGGGCGGAGTCGGGGGTGGGGTGGGCTGTCGGTGATGGGCGGGGCCTGGGCCGCTAGAAGGGGCGGGGCATAGCGGGCGGGGGCGGGGCCTTCACACTCTCAGGCCTGTGGAATGAGGGAGACGGGGAAAGGACTGATCTGATTGTCCCGATCCTGTCCGCATCTGGACAGGAGTTTGCCGCTCTGACGAAGGAACTGAATTTATGTCGGGAGCAGTTGCTGGAGCGTGAGGAAGAGATTGCAGAGCTGAAAGCGGAGCGGAACAACACGCGGGTGAGGGGTGTTGGGGGCGGGGCCCAAGTGGGATGGGCAGGACCTCCAGGTGTTGCAGCCTGACCCATCTTTTTTCTCCATCTCGCCTTCCTGTCCTCTCCTCTCCGCTCCCACTGCCTGGCCGGTCTCCTCTGATCCTCTCCTTCCTTCATGTCCCCTCCCCTATCTTCATAACCGTTCTCGTTTCCTGTGCCACTCTTTCCTTACCGTGTTCCCACCTGTCTGAACCATTCTCTTCCTCAACGCTGCTTCTCTTCCCTTGCCTCTTTTCCTTGGACTGACGCCCTATCCGTGTAGCTTCTCCTGGAACACCTGGAATGCCTGGTGTCCAGGCACGAGAGATCACTGCGCATGACCGTGGTGAAGCGCCAGGCCCAGTCCCCGGGTGGGGTTTCTTCCGAGGTGGAGGTGCTCAAGGCTCTAAAATCCCTCTTCGAACACCACAAGGCCCTGGATGAGAAGGTATGAGAATCAGAGGAGCCTGGATGCAGAATGGAAATCCGTGGATGGCTGGGGCTGTCCTGAATGGGAGAGATTCTGGCTGGGATTGGTTGGGGATGTCCTAAGTGGGAAGAATGTTGACCGTGATTGGGACAGGCTACGCCCACTGGGACCTGACTGGTTGATAACAGAAAAATGAACTGGGGCGGGGGGTGGCTACCAGGGGATGGGGCTATCTTGGTAGCTGGCTGAGGCTGTACACCTATTACAGATAGAGGAATCTTAATGTTCCCTATCAGGCCCGTCCCAGGGGTGTTCTGCGTCACGGTCAAACGTCCTAGATTGGGTTTGATCTCCATCTCACTCCATCCTGCCCCCATCTCCAGGTCCGGGAGCGGCTGCGGATGGCGCTGGAGCGGGTGGCAGTGCTAGAGGAGGAGTTGGAGCTGAGCAATCAGGAGGTGGGGGGGCGTGGCCAAGAAAGGGAGGGCTGGACTAAGGAGCCCCTCAGTGGGGTGGAGCTGATTGGCTGGGTTCCGAATCTGTTGGGGGCAAGACTAGGGCAGAGGGCCAATGGGGTTGGACTATGGAGAGGAGTAGTGGGGTTGCTAAGGAGGAACTCATCGTCAGGGCTAAGGGGAACACTGCTCAGTGAGAGTGAGACTAAGGTGAGAAACAGGGGCTGGGGCTGAGGGAAACTGACTACAGAGGAAATGGTTGGATGAACAAAGTCAGGGCTAAAGAGGACACGGCCACAAGGAGGCCAGGACAAGAGTAAGGGTGGACTTCCTCTCTAGTGGGCGGCTAAGGAGAGATATAATGAGGGCGCAGGGTCTAAGGGTGGACTGTGAAGTGGGGGTGGCCCCAGCAGGGCGGGGGCCAGTGGGAAGTAGATCGGGGGCTTCTGGGACTCCCTTTGCCCTGATCTCCCTTTCCCGTTCCCAGACTCTGAACCTTCGAGAGCAGCTGTCCAGGCGCCGGTCGGGGCTGGAGGAGCCTGGCAAGGATGGGGATGGGCAGGTAAGAGGTAGAAATCCTTTGCTCCCTTGCTCTTCATTGGTCCCCAGCCCTGTGACCTCGATTCAGCTCCCTAACTTTGTGATGGTCCTTTTAATGTTTGGTATGATCCTCACTGACCCTAGGACATCTGAACCCGTAAGACCTTTACTGGCCTTTGACCTCTGATTCAGGTCACCTAGCTAATTTCTGTGACCTCCATGACCCTACAGATCTGTGATTTCCCCTATCCCCCATTAACTTTCTCCTTGCATTCTCTCTATATCTCTGTGTTTCCCACTCTGAGTTCTGTCCCTTCCTCCCTCACTGTCCCCATTCCAGACCCTTGCCAATGGCCTTGGTCCTGGCGGCGATTCAAACCGGCGCACGGCAGAGCTGGAGGAGGCCCTGGAGCGGCAGCGGGCGGAGGTGTGCCAGCTGCGGGAGCGCCTGGCGGTGTTGTGCCGCCAGATGAGCCAGCTGGAGGAGGAGCTGGGCACCGCCCACCGCGAGCTGGGTAAGGCCGAGGAAGCTAACGCCAAGCTCCAGCGCGACCTCAAGGAGGTGAGGCCGGAGCCCCTGGTGGGCTGCCCTCTGTCCCTCCCCCAACCCTCCCCCTTTGCCCAAAGTCACAGAGCTCATGAATGGTGGAACCTGGATTCAGTCCACAAGCCGTGTGGATTCTCCTCTCTGGCCTCAGTTTCCTCACCTGTAAAATGGGATTTATGATCCTTGTGAGAGGGTTGGCATGTGGCACGTACATGGTAGGCATTCTGTAACTGGCCGCAGTTATTACGTTATCATTGGGAAATTCTCTTGTGCCTCTAAATTGAATTCCTTTGTCTGCATTTCACCCCTTCCTCGCTTAGGCCCCTTGATCCCAACTCTCATACCCCAGGGACTGCTGGGAAATGTAGGCTCTGGATTCTTGAAGGCAGAGGATGAGAAAGAAGAGTGAGCACTCTACTCTGGGGCCTTCACCTCGGATTTTAAGCCTGGATGGCCCCGGGGCCTCTTGGGAAGTGTAGTCCCCCTGTGTGGGCTCCGAGGTGGGAGTCCATCTCCCATGAAACCCTGGAGCACCTTCTCTGGCCGCCTAAGCCTGCGCTACGCTGGAAGGGAACTTCGTTTCCCATGAGACCCTACGGCACTTGCTCTGTGGTTCTAAGCCTGGGCTATGCCGGAAGTTGCTGAAAAATCTAAGGCCTGGATTTCTGAGGCGAGTGGGCCAAGAAGAGTGGGGAGTTCCCATCCCACAGGCCTTAGGTCATCCATACTAGGAGAGTCTAACCCTAGATGCTCATAGGAAGTGTGGTACCACCCTTTAACTCTCGGGTGGCAGGGGACCCAATATTGGCTATTGCTGGGAACTCTTGGAAGGTGTGGTTCCACCATTCTGACGCTCCGATGGCAGAGGACTTGATTTCCCAGGATACCCTAGGGTGCTTGACCTGAGATTCTAAGCCTAGGCTACCACAGGGCCTTCTGGGAGCTGTAGTCCATGCGGCCGTTTGCCACCTCTGCAGGCGCTGGCTCAGCGGGAGGATATGGAGGAGCGGATCACGACCCTGGAGAAGCGCTACCTGAGTGCCCAGCGCGAGGCCACGTCTCTGCACGATGCCAACGACAAGCTGGAGAACGAGTTGGCCAGCAAGGAGTCGCTGTATCGGCAGGTGGGGGCGTGGCCGGGGAGCAGCGATGGGGGAGAGGCCGTGGCCCGCTTGATCTAGCTTCTCCCCTCCTCCATCTCTGTCATTCTGCAGAGTGAAGAAAAGAGCCGTCAGCTGGCCGAGTGGCTGGACGATGCCAAGCAGAAGCTGCAGCAGACTCTGCAGAAAGCGGAGACCTTGCCCGAGATAGAGGCGCAGCTGGCCCAGCGCGTGGCGGCCCTCAACAAGGTCGGGGGACGCCTGGGGCGGGGCCTTGAGTCTCTGGGGGAAGGGGCGGAGCCTGGAGGAGGCAGGGCTTGAGTCTGGACAGGTCGTAGATCTTCAACCTGGATTCTGGGGGAAAAGGGCGGGCCCTGGGGTGTAGGAAAGGGATGGGACTTGGAATGGGGGAGGGCCTGGAGGTTTGGGGGGCTGTTCTCTAATCTGGAACGAAAGGATGGGTGGCCTGTAACATGAACTGAGAAAGGGACAGGGCCTGTAGACTATACAGACCGGGGCAGGGCCTGAATCGCAAGTGCAGGGTCTGAAGTCCTGCGGGGGAGGAGCCTGGAGCTCTGGGGGCGGAGCCTGGCACTCAGCCTTGGAGGAGGCGCGGCTGGAGCCTGACTGGGTCACAGTGGGACAAAGTCAGATGCCTTGGGTTCCATCCACTAGGCTGAGGAACGTCATGGAAATTTTGAGGAGCGGCTTCGGCAGTTGGAGGCCCAGTTGGAGGAGAAGAATCAGGAGCTACAGCGGGTGAGGGGGCGGACAATTGCAGAGAGGGCGGGGCCTTGAGGCTGGGGGAGGAGCTTAGGTAGGGGGCTGGCTTGGGGGCGGGAGCTTAAAGCAGGGGCTGCGGTCTGGGCCAGGTGGGCTTGAGCGCCTCTGTCCGGCTCTACTTCGGGCAGGCCCGGCAGCGGGAGAAGATGAACGATGACCACAATAAGCGGCTGTCCGAGACCGTGGACAAGCTGCTGAGCGAGTCCAACGAACGGTTACAGCTTCACCTCAAGGAGCGCATGGGGGCGCTGGAGGAGAAGGTGCGCCCCAACCTAGGGCTCTGATAAGCTGGAATTCTGGACTGCCTTTTGCCAGAATCCTGGAGTCCCAGACATTTGCCCGGGATCGCTTACCTGAGGTCTCCCCAAATCTGGGCATCCCGAATTCAACAGACTTCTCTACTCTATTGCTGGGACCACTCTCTCACCTAGTCCTTTTTTTTTTTTCTGCCTTTTCTCCCCAAATCCCCCAGTACATTCTAGTGTATTCTAGTTGTGGGTCCTTCTAGTTGTGGCATGTGGGACGCCGCCTCAGCATGGCCTAATGAGTGGTGCCATGTCCGCACCCAGGATCCAAACCGGTGAAACCCTGGGCCGCCAAAGCGGAGCAGGCAAACTTAACCACTCGGCCACAGGCCGGCCCTTTCACCTGGTCTTAATACCCCAAGAGCTGAATTCTGGGCCACCCGTACCCTGAGTTCTTGGTTTTTTTCCCCAAGTCTCTAACCCTGTGGGCCCTCAAACTCTGAATCCACGGAGATTATACAGGAGGCCAAATATTGGGGCTCCCAGGGACTGCCCTCTGCAGATGCATCTTTGGCCCCACAACCCTCACTCCTTGCAGCTTACCATTCACGCCCACTTCATCCCCCCTAGGGTCCCCTCAGGCCTGTCTCTGGACACTTACAGCCCCCAGGGCCTGCCCCTTCCAGGCTCCACCCTCACTCTGCACCCCTGTCCCCCACAGAACTCATTGAGTGAGGAAATTGCCAACATGAAGAAGCTTCAGGACGAGTTGCTGCTCAACAAGGTATGGAGGCGCCTGGAGGGCGAGGACCAGGGAAATGGCGCTGTCATTACTGGGGTTGGAATCAGCCGGGCTGGAAGGGGCTGTTCCTCAGGGGCAGAGAGGATTCTGACCCGACACCTCCAACCCCCTCCCTCCAGGAGCAGCTCTTGGCGGAGATGGAACGGATGCAGATGGAGATCGACCAGCTTCGGGGGAGGCCACCATCCTCCTACTCCAGGTGACAGTCATCTTCCTGCTCCACCTCTCCCCAGGGAGCCCCCTTGGCCGGGGTCATCCTTTCTGATCCCCAGATCTCCCCAATGCCCACTCCCTGTCCTCCTGGGATTTCCCCTCACTTTTGATCTCTGACTTCATGACCCCTGACCCCAAACTCCTTTTCCTGATCTTTGACTTCAGATCCCTCTTCCAGTCCCCTGACACCAGACCCTTCCCTGTGACCCTTGACTTCTCTTTCCTGACCCCTTTGTCCCTGACTGTCTCCCCATGCCCACAGGTCTCTCCCTGGCAGTGCCCTGGAGCTCCGTTACTCCCAGGCACCCACATTACCTTCTGGCGCCCACCTGGACCCCTATGGGGCTGGCAGTGGCCGGGCAGGCAAGAGGGGCCGCTGGTCGGGGGTCAAGGATGAGCCCTCCAAGGTCAGCAGCCACTTTTGGGGCCCGGACTGAGCAGGGCTTGGGCGGGCAGCAGTGGGAAGTGGAGCCCAATAGCCGGGTTCTGAAAGGGGGCTGGGTGGAGAAGCAGGCTCTCCCGGACCCACGCTGTCTTCTCTTCTCCTACAACTAACTCCATCATCCCCACTTGCCTGGATGTCTCTGCACATGGATGTCCTGCTGCCTGGTGAGAACCTTACAGGAATGATGGGGTGGAAAGAGGGGTGGGGCCTGGGGGACCGTGGGCAGGGTGAAGAATCCTAGAATGGGTGGGGCCAGGTGAAGAAAGGAAGCAGGCAGGTTGAGGGAAACAGTAGAATCAGGGGAGGGGTGGAGGCATGGGTGGTGGGGGTGGTCCAGAAAATGGGCCTGTCAGGAGAGAAACCTGGGCTGAGAAAAGTGTGGGGGAACTGGGTCAACATGGTGAAGCTAGTCAGTATCAGGGAACACGGACTGGGTCATGGAGGGTGCACAGAGTCGGGAGAGGTGAGGGAAGATCCAGCATCTACCTTGGCCCCCGCCCACCTTGCATCCCTCTGTCCCCACACAGAGACAGGAGTGGGAACGGTCTGCTCCTGCGGGGTCCATGCCGCCCCCATTCCCTGGGGAGCTGGATGGCTCAGACGAGGAGGAAGCGGAGGGAATGTTTGGGGCTGAGCTGCTCTCCCCCAGTGGGCAGGCTGACGTGCAGACGCTGGCCATCATGCTTCAGGAGCAGCTGGAGGCCATCAACAAGGAGATCAAGTGAGCGCTGGCCCGGTCCAGCTCCACTCTGCCCCCATCTCCTCTCCCACCATCTTCAAGGGTTTCTCCCAGCCCAACACCCCCTCCAGGATCCAGGGATCCCCCAGGATACACCTAGAAGTCTCTGATGTGCTATCTCTGTCTCTATATCCCCCAGCCAGGACTCACGATTTCCCAATACACCAAAGACTGCATCCCAAAATACCAAAATTCTCAAAACAATACATCAAAAATCCTCTAGTACACCATGGATTTCATGGCATCACACAACCAGTATCCAGAGTCTCACAGTACCCAAAGAATCTCGACATAACACAAGATACCCAGCCCAAAATACCGAGGATCTCATCCTAACACCTCAAGAAGGTCAAATCTAGATACCAAGAGCTTCTGCCTAATATAACAAGAATCTTCGATTTATTAAGAATCCCTCACACCATCATGTCTACACTGATTCCCCAGCAATTGCCCTATTTAGCAATTCTCTGATAACACACTCTCCCTGGGCCCCAGCAAATATGCCAACGTGACCATCACCTTTGATTCAAACTCTTTCTGATGAGAGGCATCGACTCTCACCTACTGAATGACCTCATGACCTTTCCCAGGTCCTAGGTTGACCTCAGAGTCCCCGATCTCATCCTGATCTTATTACGAACTTGCTCTTGCTGCCCTCCTTGGAACTTGACCTCTTGCCCAGAGTAATCCCTTTGTGATCTTCCAGAACCAGTTGGTTATCGTCAGGGTTGCCCTGATGCAGACCCCTCATCATTCATCCTCCCCGATTCCTCCATGACCTCCTGAGCCTATGGTGACCCCTGACTCCCCTTAAACCCGTGAGACCGTCATGAATCCGCCAAGACCCTCTAACTTCATCCTGCCTTCCCCAGGATTGTTTTTGCCCCATTGAACTTTCCTGGCCACTTGGGATCCCCAGGCTCCCTCTCCCATTGTCTGCCTAAGTCCTCTCACGCGGTCTCCTCCGTTTCCCTCCTCAGGCTAATCCAAGAGGAGAAGGAGACAACAGAACAAAGGGCAGAGGAGCTGGAGAGCCGAGTGTCTGGCTCCGGCCTGGACTCGCTGGGCCGCTACCGCAGCAGCTGCTCCCTGCCCCCCTCCCTCACCACCTCTACCCTTGCCAGCCCCTCCCCTCCCAGCTCTGGCCACTCGACACCCCGCCTGGCACCCCCTAGCCCTGCCCGTGAGGGCACCGACAAAGCAGTGAGTATTCTGAAGCCTCCTCAGCTTGGTGGGGTGGCAGGGGGGTCAGAAACAGGGCTCCCCAACAAACAGCAACAATAATCCCTCACACCAGTCGTTTTCAAAAGCAACTGTAGCTTTCCCTAAAAGTTCCAATTCAAAGGGCGAAGGGTAGGTTGAGTCACTGGATTCCTGAACCCTAATTTGTCCTTTAGTCAGATCTGGCCCACTTTTACCTGTTTTATGCATTCATTTTTTAAGTAGGATTTTTTTTTTTAATGTTTCTGTGACTAAGCATACATTTGAGAACTATCATTAGATCCTCAAAATTGACCTCTAGGGAGGCATAAGAGATATTAGTCCTATTTTATTTCCTTAAACTCAGCTTTCCTGCTTCCAGAACCTGTGACTCATTAGCTTTCCTTGAGGCTGAGCAGATCCCACTCCTGACACCAGAAGCCAAGAGACTATAAACATGGGCTCATCAAGCTCCAGGGGGACTGCGCTCATTGCCTTTATGTTCCTGCAGCTAACCCCGACTTGTTCTAGGCTGCCTTCAGAAATGGTGCCCCAAACCAGGGGCACCCCAGACACCCCCTAGTAGACATCCCAACGAATGAGCCCCCAACATGACCCCTCCAACTCAATCCAGCATCTCTGCCTGTCTGTCCCCAGAATCATGTCCCCAAAGAGGAAGCTGGGGTTCCACGAGGGGAAGGGCCAGCCATCCCAGGAGACACCCCACCTCCCACTCCCCGCTCTGCTCGCCTTGAGAGAATGACCCAGGCCTTGGCACTCCAGGCAGGATCCTTGGAAGATGGGGGGCCCTCACGGGGAAGGTCAGCAGGGACGAGGGATGGGGCTTGGTCGGGAGGATGAGAGGGGAGTGGACAAAGACTTGGGCTGAGAAGAGGCGTCCTAGATGGGGTCTGCCCTCACTCTGTCCTTCTCACCTAGTGAGGGCACCCCAGATTCCCTGCACAAAGCCCCTAAGAAGAAGAGCATCAAGTCATCCATAGGCCGTCTCTTCGGCAAGAAGGAGAAGGGGCGAATGGGACCACCAGGCCGGGACAGCTCTTCTCTGGGTGAGTACCCTGATTCTAACTCTCCTTTCCTTCCCTCCTTCCGTCTTTCCCTTCCTCCCTCCCTTCCTTCCTCCCTTCATCTCTTTCTTCTTTCTTCTTTATATATTCACTTGACATTCATTCGTATCTTCATTCATTTGATAATTCATTTAGAATATGGAAGGGACCAGACTTGGCAGAGGTACAGGGGAGGAAGAGGGACAAGGAAAGGGCCTTCTGAGGCATGCCCAGGGGACTGGGAGTGGTGGTGGTAAATGAATTTGTTATTTCATTCATTTATTTTTTAAATAGAGAAAGAAGGAGGAGCATCCTAAAGGCAGAGCCCCTGGTATGCTGGAACCCGCTTGTTCTGGCTTGCGAGAGCCAATAGTTAAATTTTCTGGAATTTGTGGGCTGCTTGCCGTCATATTGGTAGCTTGAAATTGGCATGGTGGGAGAATTTACACCATGGAAACTGGCAAATGCCACAAAGCAGGGATATTCCCTCCCTCCCCAGGGAGCCAGTTGTTAAACATTTACCAGCACACCACTGCCACTTTGACACAGCCAGCCCACTAAGTCCAGCCCTATTTTGGAGATGTCGGATGTCTCCAATTTATTGCCTGGGAGGTGACATTGATCCCTGTCTGGCTTTATCACTCTCACTATGTGGCCTCATTTACTACTCCTTTGGGGCCTCTGCTTTCCTGGGATCCTTCTCACCCACCTTGGCATGAAAGATTCTGCTTCCCCATTGAGACTCCAAATTTTGGCCCCTCCTTGTCTCCAGCTGGAACACCCTCAGACGAGACATTGGCCACTGACCCTCTGGGGTTAGCCAAGTTGACGGGTCCAGGAGACAAGGACCGAAGGAACAAGAGGAAGTGAGTGTGTGTGGGTTGGGGGGAGGGCTGGTGGTCCTAAGTGAAAAGAAAATGCTGGGAGAGGGGGTGTCCAGGATCCTGACTTGCTTGCCTGGAAACTTGGGAACTCCTAGAATTTTTCCTTATTTTTTCTCTTCTCTGTCGATGGAGGTGGGGAGGGGAGGATGACATACAGAGATTCACATGCATTTTTTTTTTAACTTTCTGCCACATTTTCTACATTCCTAAAAACTGCCTGTGGTGGGAGAGGTGTTGTAGTGAAGGGAGCTATCCAAGAGGGCTGGGGGTCTCTACCCCCTGAGAGCTCATGCCCTGGCCCCCTCTCCCCAGGCATGAACTTCTGGAAGAGGCCTGCCGCCAGGGGCTGCCCTTTGCTGCCTGGGATGGGCCCACCGTGGTCTCCTGGCTGGAGGTACTGGGGCCCAGAAATGGCCTGACTCTTGATCCCACCTCTGTGACAGCCCCACCATGAGAAGCTGGCCAGATCCACCCAGCACCATCCTCCTAACCCAGAGGTGGGGGAGGGGGGAGGGGAGGAGGCCCTGAGAGGGGTCAGGCTTCTTGTTGATCTTGCTGTTGCCCTTTCTCCTTCTCCCCCCTACCCCTGCCCGTCTGGCCATGCCTGCCTTGGTCCTGTTCTCCTGTTGTCTTTCCCCATGTCTCTCCCTGTCTCTCCCTCTGTGGGGTTCTCTGTCTCTGTTTTTCTGCCTCTCTCCTCTTCTCTGTGTTTTTGTCACTCCCCATACTTCTTCCTATGTCTCTGGGTCTTCCCATGTCTCTCTCCCAATGTCTATTGCTCCTTTCTCTTTCCATGTCTGCCTTGTCTCTGTGTCTCTTCACATCTCTGACTCTCCCCATTTCTCTCTTTCCCCTTTGACTCTGGCATTCCTCTTCTCTGTCTCTCTTCATTTGTCTCCCTGTGACTCTCACATCTCTTTGCCTCGCCCTATATGTTTCTTGTCTAACTTTCTCGCGTCTTTCTGTTTCTCCCCCACTTGCCTTTCCCCATCTCTCTGTCTCCCTCTCTTTCCTTCTCCCTCCCATCCCTCCTGTTTCTCCTCCGATATCTTCTCTGTCTCTCCTCTGTCTCTGTCTCTCTCTCCCCTTCTCTCTCTTTCCTTTCCTTCCTCCCTCCTTCTCTCCCTCCCTCTGGTCCAGCTGTGGGTAGGCATGCCTGCGTGGTATGTGGCCGCCTGCCGGGCCAATGTCAAGAGTGGGGCCATCATGGCCAACTTGTCGGACACAGAGATCCAGCGGGAGATCGGCATCAGCAACCCGCTGCACCGGCTCAAGCTGCGCCTCGCCATCCAGGAGATGGTCTCACTCACCTCCCCCTCGGCTCCCGCCTCCTCCCGCACGGTGAGTGTCCAGCGGCCAATCCCAGCCCTGGCTGCCTCAGGGCCCCGCCCCTTGTCCTCAGACTAGCCAATCCTGGGCCGGCTCACTCCCCCGCTGACTGGTAGACTCTGCTGCTCTCTGTTGTCTCTCACCTGGTTATCCCTGATGGGGAGTCTCCCCTCAGGTCTTCCTGACCCCCGTTTATCCCTAACCCTCAGTCTGTGTTCCACGCTGCAGCCAGAGGGACCTCATCCCAGAAATAAAGCCAAATTCGTGTGGTCCCCTGTAAGGCCCTTGATGAGGGGCCCTTCCCTGCTCCTTCCCTGACTCCGCCCCCCGGCACTTGCTTCTCCCTTTTCTTGGAGACCCCCCTCCCCCCACCAGCTGTTTTCCCCAAGGCTGGCTCCTCATCCTTCTGGTCTCAGCTCAAATGTCACCACCTCAAGAGGCCTCCCTAACTCAACAGCTAAACTAGTCGCCCGCCCCATCAACCCAGTACACGAACACCTAATTTTTTACCGTAAAATTTATTGCTTTCTAATAGTTTATCCTTTTGGTCCATACAGAAAATTATGTGCACCCATGCCTAATTCAACAATTGTGATTGTTAACCCCTTGCCGTGATTGCTCTTTACCTGTGTGTGTGTGTGTGTATCTGAAGCACTTAAATGTAATTTGTGGACATCATAACAGGTTAGCCGGAAAAATTACTTCAGTGTGCATCTTCTAAAAATAAACATTCTCCTATGTAGCCACCATGCCGTTATCACACCTAAGAATAGCGACATTATCGCTAATTTCATCTACCGTTCAGTCTTTATTCAAATTTCCCCTTGTGTATCCCAGACACTACAGCTGTGCCTGGCACTCATGAGGAGCTATATAAGTGTGTGAATTCTCACTTCATGGGGTTGTTGGGAGCAGGTGCTCAATAAATGTGAATACACGGCCCCCTCTCCCCCAAACATTTGCCCCGTTGCTGTATCTGCCACCTCATTCTGCATCCTCGCTCTGTACATCTGCGTGAGGTTGGCGAGGTGACACCATTTGCACAGGGCCACGCAGCAAAACGTCTAGCAGAATCCCAATTCAAACCTCACTTTGTCCAACCCCAAAGCTCGTGTTCCTTTGCCTGGTACACAGCAGGTGCTCAATAAATGATCATTCTTTTTCTTTGTCACGGCGTGGCCCAGAGCAGGGACTGGCCTTACTGAGCCAGAAAGCAGACTGTATATAAATATGCATGGCCTGGGCCTCCAGGAGGAGGACTTTCTTCCCCTCCCCTATCCGGAAGCCCTCTCTCAACCCTCCTTCCCCTCCCCTATCCGGAAACCCTCTCTCAACCCTCCTAACACTGCCGGCCCCTCAGTCCACAGGAAACGTGTGGATGACACACGAGGAGATGGAGTCCCTTACGGCCACGACCAAGCCTGTGAGTGCCCCCTGCCTGCAGCCTTGGGGGTGGCACTAACTCTCCCTGGGGAGGGACAGGGGGCGAGTCTGTAGCTGTCTGTCTATCTGTTCGTCCCTCCCGCCCTCCTCCGCCTGCCCCTTAACCCACCCCTTCTCTCCCCTCTTCCCACTAACGGGTCAGGAGACCAAGGAGATCAGCTGGGAGCAGGTAGGGGGCGCGGGGCGGGACGTGGGCGCATGTCCAGGCTGTGCACGCTGCATGGACGCCCCTCCTTCTCCGAGCCCCGCCCTTACCCTTGCCGGAGCATTCCATCATCACCGTGGGGGGGGTGCTGCGCGAGCTCGGCTCTGGGCTGTCTCACTGTGGCTTGGTGGGGGTGGGTGCAGAAGCCCGGACTGTTCCGTTGTTAGCGTGGTGCACGGACCATTCCATTATCGTGGGTTGCAGGGGCTCCAGGGACTGTTCCATTGCTGTAAACTTGAGAGACGCTAAGCAGCAGGTTTCCCTCTCGTTGAGGGGGCAGTGGGACTGTTCCAGCGTACGGGGCAAAGGGGGAAGCATTTGGGGAGGACTGGCTGCATGTTAGGCTGAGAAGTTGGGGAGGAGCTACGCTTTGTTCTCAAGAAGGGGGAGGCAAGAACTCACGTGAGGTGGAGGAACTGTGTTGGACTGGGGTCTTTGTGTCCAGTCAGGGGGAGGTGTGGGCTGTTTCCTATGCCAAAGGGAGTGAAGGACTTCGGGCTCATCCAGAATATTATCCTGGGTGAGATACAGCCTTAGACCAGTATTTTTGGGACAGTGAAAGAGTGATGGCTCCATTATCCTTTGTTGGAGGGAGAGCTCCTTTGGAAGAACCCACTGTCCTGGCTTGAGGGAGCGGTGGTGTTGTACTGATCCGTTGTTCTGAGTTGGGACAGAGCTCGGCTAGAGCTTCTCAAACTTGAATGTACAGTTCAGATCACCTGCGGGTCTTGTGAGAATGCAGGTTCTTATTCAGTAGCCTGGGGTGGGGTCTGAGATTCTGCAATTCCAGCAAGTTCACAGGTGATGGCGATGCCGCGGGTCTAAAGACCACGCTTTGAATAGACAAGAGTTTGTTCTGTCATTTTGAAGGGGTGGAAGACCACTTTGGACGGGTCCATTGTCCTGAGCGGAGATTGGCCATTGGCCTGCTATGGGATGGAGAAAGAACAATCTTGGATTGGGGGGTTGGACTATACCCTTTCATACGTACGTGGGAAGGGGTCAGAGGGCCTGACCCTTCCCCCACCTGCCCATGGCCCCAGATCCTGGCATACGGCGACATGAACCACGAGTGGGTGGGAAACGACTGGCTGCCCAGCCTGGGGCTGCCCCAATACCGAAGCTACTTCATGGAGTCGCTGGTGGATGCCCGCATGTTAGATCATCTTAACAAGAAGGAGCTCCGGGGCCAACTCAAGATGGTGGACAGCTTCCACAGGTGGGGGCTGCTTGGCCAGTGGGGACTGTCCAAGGGGAAGCCCTACTTCTCGAGTCTCTGGGACTGGTGATGGGAAATTCCTTGGACTATCGATGGCCCTTTAGCCTGGATCCTCAGGAACTCCTGACCGCTGTGCCTCTTCCACCAATAAGGTGGTCCACTAGGAAAAGTCCAAATCCTGAGACAGCCTGGCTAGTTGACCCCACACCCTTTCCAGGTTAGCCCATAGGAACTGCCTGTTTCAAGAACCCCGGCTTCTGGGGAGGTCAGCAGTTGATAGAACTGACGCAAATGGGACAACTCCCCGAGCTCTCCCAGAAGACCACAGCCAATGGGGAGGGCCCAACAGGAGCAGCCGTCACTGGGGTTGTGAATGCTCATCTGTGACTCCATTTCCCCTGCTGCTCAGGGTGAGTCTGCATTATGGGATCATGTGCCTGAAGCGGCTCAACTATGACCGGAAGGACTTGGAGCGGAGGCGGGAAGAAAGTCAGACCCAGATCCGAGGTGAGCAGAAGAGTCTGAGAGTCCGGCCCCCCGGAGCCAGCTGGAGGGTTTGGGGTTGGGCTGGAGGAGGGGTGGTTAGGGAAGCGGAGGGAGGCCAGGGAAGAGGAGCCTTATGGTAAACTAGGGGGTGGAGCCAGCACAGGGGGCGTGGCCAGGAAAAGACAAAATGGGGCGTAGGTATGGGCTAAGTTGGATGGGCCTGCAGCTGAGGGTCCCTTCCGTCCCCAGACGTGATGGTGTGGTCCAATGAGCGGGTCATGGGTTGGGTGTCCGGGCTGGGTCTGAAGGAGTTCGCCACGAACCTCACGGAGAGCGGGGTGCACGGGGCGCTGCTCGCCCTGGACGAGACCTTCGACTACTCCGACCTGGCCTTGCTCCTGCAGATCCCCACGCAGAATGCGCAGGTGAGCTGCCGCTTGGCCCGGGGCCTACTGGGTATCCCCACCTCACAGACTGCACGCTGCAACCCCTCCTCCACCTCTCCTCCCCAGGCCCGGCAGCTCCTGGAGAAGGAATTCAGCAACCTCATTTCCTTAGGCACAGACAGGCGGCTGGACGAGGTAGGCGCAGCAGCAGCTCAGAAGGCTGGGCTCCCAGCTGCACTTGGAGGGTCGGAGCTGAAGGCTTGACTTTGCCAACCAGCGGTGGTTGGAGGCGGGGCCAGAAGGGAGGCGGGGTTAAAGGAGAGCTGAAAGCCGGGGAGGGGTGGAGTCGAAGGAAGGGGCGGGGTCAGAACGGGGCCCTGGTCCCTCACCGGCTGCCCGGCCCCTATACCTAGGACAGCGCTAAGTCCTTCAGCCGCTCCCCATCCTGGCGGAAGATGTTTCGAGAGAAGGACCTCCGAGGCGTAACCCCCGACTCAGCTGAGATGTTGCCCCCCAATTTTCGTTCGGCCGCCGCAGGGGCCCTGGGCTCGCCGGGGCTCCCTCTCCGCAAGCTGCAGCCGGAAGGTGGGCGGCTCCCAAATGCGACAGCCTCTCCCGCCCCCTTTCCTCGGGATAGGAAAAGGACCAACTTAACATTCCAGAAGCCTCCCTCTCCAGATTCCGAAATGGCCTAGCCCTTTCTCCCCGACCCATGACAAATGGACCACTCCAGTATGCCAGCTCCCTCCTTAGGGTGTGGAATGGATTCATCTTACACCCCCTTTGCAGTGTGGGAAATGAACTCGCCCAGTGCCACCTAGGGCACCTTGGATGAATCCAAGGATGTAGGAAACGGAGGGAAACCGGCGGAGAGCCAGGCGGTTGTTGTCACCCCGGGAGGGGAAATCCGAGGGAGGACGCTTGGGGTTGAACCTCGGAGAAACCCTGGGGAGGATCTGGACGGAGTGGGGTGTGTGATGCTCCAGGCTGAACCGCTGCTCGCTCTCCCTCCAGGCCAGAGTGCTGGGAGCTCCCGGGCAGACGGCGTCTCCGTCCGGACCTACTCCTGCTAATGTAGGCCTCCAGGTGAGGACTGTCCTGGGCGATCTTGGGGGTTCGGGGCGGCCCAATGGATCTTCACTGCTGCACGTACTGCCCGGCGTCCATACAGGTGACCTCACTCGGATGGAAGAATCTTCCAGAGGCTGGGCTTTTCCCCCTCCCGCCCAGAGTATGGTCTCGCCGGGGAGAGCGGGCGGGGGCGCTCGCGCCGCGGACCGGACCATCTGTACAGACAAGCGGGAAGCGCGCGTCCCCGCCTCACAAATGGACTGGGCCTGGACCAAACCACAGGAACTGGACTGAGAGGGGGAAAGAAGCGGGCGGGAAGAAATCCCGCCCCGAACTTCCGCCTCCGTTTTCTCTACTTTGTAATTTATTGATCGGTTTCCGACGGGAGATGGAGGCCCTTTCCCCGCGGGGAGGGGGCGGGGCTTCCCTCCCGGGCCGCATGCGGGGAGAGGCTGCCCCCTCTCTTTTCTCCTCCCCAGTCGCGGGGCCCAAGTCTTCCTTCTCCGTCCGAAAGGAGGGGAGGGGGGACTCGCTGCTACAAGCCTCGCCCCCTGTGCCACTCAGCCCCGCCCCGCCGCGTCCGGTCGCCGGTGCCTGGGGTCAGCGGCGGCCGGCGTCCCTTCTCCCTCCCCAGTGTCTCGTGTCCCCGGGGCCCCTCCGCCCCCCGTGCTGTGGCCGTGTCCGTGCCCCGCGGGTAGGGGGTGCAGAAGTGCGCTCCCCGCTCCCCTCCGGCTCTGGGGTTTGCATGGGAGAATCCTCTTTCCACGATGCCACTGGGCGACGTGGCGTGAGGGGAGGGAGGACGGTGCGGGAGCCCTCGCCCCCGACTCTTGGTCGGCCTCCCTGCCCCAGGCGTCACTCAGTGATCACGGGTAAAGAGAACTGTTTCAAAAAGCTCCCATGTTGACTGATTTATTTGTCAGGACCTTAGGAAAGCAAACCAACCACCTCGGGGACCAGGCTCTGCCTCCCTCAGACCCACGAGTTCAAGTCCCCAGTCCCCACCCGCGTTCCCCGGTGCCCTGACTATCCAGACCCCACACCTGACAGTGTGGCTTTAGGGAAGCACGTTTATTCAGAGAAATAAATATGGCTCGTGAAGGGGGTTTGGAGGGCTGGGGAGGTATGTCTGCGCGCAGCCACGCGGCCAGGTCAGGGTTCCGGAGTTTCCAGCATGTCCGCCAGGGCTCTGGAGAGAAGGACGCAAAGGTCAGTCTCTGTCCGAAGCTCACCCCAGGGCGCTTACAGATCGTTAACTTGCTCATTTCACCGACAGGGAAATGGAGTCCCAGGGTGCTCCAATAACTCATGGTGGGATAGCGCCACTCTAAACAGGGCCCTTAAAGTCCCCCCCCCCCCCCCCCCCACTTACTGGTACAGGGACGAGGAGAAATAGTCGACGTAGCTTCCTGTGGGACAGAGGAGAGAAGAGGCTTTAGGGATCCTCCACGGGCGAAATTAGGGGGCCGCTTTTCACTCAGTCCGGGATCAGGACTAGCTCTGCCCCCTTTTTCCTAATTCCTTCTACAAACTAGATTCCTTCTATTGGAACTCCTTTGAAAGCCCCTCTCCTTCCTCCTTGCTCTGGGTGTCCCCATTCTCCAGTATTCTGCTTGCTCTGACCCTGCCCACTGGGTTCTAGGCGCACCCCTCAACCCTCCACCCACTCTTGCCTCCTAGGCTTCGGAATCCCTGCCCATCCTTCCCTGCGTCCAGACCCTGCCCCTCCGTGCTGGCCCTGCTCCACCCATAGACTCAGCTCTGGCCACGCCTCCCCGCTTAGCCCCGCCCCAAGCCTTATGGGCCCGCCCCTCCGACTTGGCTCCGCCCCCGCCAGGGTTGGCCTCTCTGGGCCCCGCCCACGCTCACCTGGACTGCAGACCGTTTCGCAGACCAGCGGGCAGAGGTAGCAGAACTGGCAGTGCTGGGGGCGGGGATGGGGAGAGAGTGAGCGCTGGGATGGGGTTAGGGGCGGAGTCGGGAGGGAGGCGGCGGCTGTACAGCGGCCAGAGGTGGAGGGTCAGGTCAGGGGTAGGATGGGCTGTGGAGTCAGGGCTGCATCAGCGGTGAGGGCAGAGGCCAGGCTTTGGGACCAGGGATGCTCCGATGGTTCTGGGACATCCTGGGGCCTGGTGGAGCCTGGCGTCCGGGGAAGTCTCACCTGGCACTGGTCACAGTGCTCTCCCATGTTCTCCTCGTCGCAGTGACAGTTCTCACATTCCGTGCACCGCTGGGGACCGGAGGGGGCTGATTAGGTGGAAACCCTAATCCCTCCTGCTAGTCGACTGCCCCGCCCCCTGGAAAATTCCCCAACTCCTCATCCTCGTACCTCCAACACTGACTTCAGGATCTTCCCCCAAACCCGCTT
Source organism: Equus quagga (assembly GCF_021613505.1). Lineage (NCBI taxonomy): Eukaryota > Metazoa > Chordata > Mammalia > Perissodactyla > Equidae > Equus > Equus quagga. Next base: position 89,513,724 of record NC_060279.1, on the reverse strand, counting down.
TCCTCCTCCCTCATTTCCCTATTGCAGGGTGACCCTATGTCCCCTGTCACTGTGGGCTGGACCTGTGCTCTCTTCACCCCCTATCTCCTATTCTCCCCACAGCCTTTCAGTCCCCAGTCCTGTCCCACATGCCCCCGACTCTGCCACGGACCCTCCTCTTGGTCCCCACATCCGCAGGTGCAGCTCAGGCCTCACTGTCTCTTTCCTGGATCATTGCCCCACCCTCCTCCCTGGTCTCCTGGCCTCCAGTCTGTCCCCCACATTGCCCCAGAAGTATCTTTGTTCCCTCAGAACTGCCCCTGCCCCTCCTTTACTCAGCGTCTCCTAAGGTACCCCTGAGCCCTGGGCCAGATTCCAGGGACTGGTTGGTAGATGGATCTGGGCTAGGGACGTACATTGCAGAAGGTGCAGTAGCCACACAGGGACCCTGGCTGGTAGTTCCCGTACTCCTGGGCATCCTGTGGACCTGTGGGGACAGGAGGGCAGCAGTGACCCAGGCTGACTCTGCCCCCCCCCCCGCCCCCCCCCCCCCCCCCCCCCCTGCCAGATGGCTTACCAGTGTCTTCCTCACTCTCCTCACTGGAGGCACCTCCAGCCACCTCCTTCCTGGCCCGTGGGTTGGGGATGATGGTGAAGGGGAGCTCATCTTCCTCGTCTTCTTCCTCCCGGTGCTCTTGGCTCAGTGGAGCCCGAAGCTCAGCCCTCTCTCCCCTCCTCTCCTCCTCCTCCTCCTCCTCCTGGCTCAGGCTGACACCATGACCTTCCTCTTCCTCTTCCTCATCCTCCTGACCCAGGCTGCCATGATGGGTGCCTTCTCCCAGCTCTAAGCCTTCATCATCTTCCTCCTGGGAGCTGTGGTCCTCTTCCTTCTCCTCTTCCTCTTCCTCCTCAGAGTCTCCGCCCCTGAAATGGCTTCTATCCTTGACCCCCGTGTGCCCTGGGGGCTGGTGGCTACTTTCCTCTTTGATGGACCCTCTGTGGCCAGTCCCTTCATCTCTGTGGCCTTCTTGCCCATGGCTGGGAGCCTGGTGGCCAAGCTTGGCAGAGATGTCCTCATCTTCCTCCTTGGGGACTCCGTGGTGGTGATGGCCAGGGACTGCTGTTTCATACTCATCTGGGAAGTCCTCTTCCTCAGAGCTCTTGTGGCCTTCGGGTTGGTGGCTCGCAACATGGTGGCTGAACTTGACTGTGATCTCCTCCTCTTCCTCCTCGTCCTCATCTCCAAGGCCATGGTGGGTATGTCTGGCAACTTTGTGCCAATGTTCAGTGGACTCATCCTCATCTTCCTCATCTCCATGGTCTCGGTGCCCATGGCTGGGGACATGATGGTGATGTTCATCTGAGGCATCTTCATCCTGTTCCTTCCCATGGCCTTGGTACCTGTGGGCCTGGCGTCTGTACTCAGTAGCGACGTCATCATCATCATCATCATCTTCATCATCATCTTCTTCTTCTCCTTCCTGGCCTTGGTGTCTGTGGCCAGGGACATGATGGTGATGTTCATCTGAGGCATCTTCATCCTCTTCCTTCCCGTGGCCTTGGTGTCTGTGGGCCTGGTGTCCGTACTCAGTGGAGACACCCCCCTCCTCCTCATCTTCCCCATCATCCTCTTCTCCTCTGTGGCCTTGGTGTACATGCCTGATGATACGATGATGACGCTCACTGGACACAACTTCGTCCTCATCCTCATCTTGGTGGCCATGACTCCTGTGGCTGGGGAAGTGGTGCCCATGCTCGGCCGAATCATCCAGGTCTTTGTTCCCATGGTCTCTGTGCCCATGGGCCTGCTGAGCATGCTCTGTGAAGACCTCCTCCTCAGAGACATTCTCATCCCCAGCCTCATCGCCTTGGTACCTGTGGCCTTGGACTCGGTGACCGTGTTCCCTGGAGACATATTCATCCGCTTCTTTGTGGTCTCTGTGGCTCTGGAATTGATGCCCACTCTCTGTGGAAACATCCTTGTTCTCATGTCCATGGCCTCTCTGGCTGTGGATGGGATGGCCAAACTCAGCAGACCCGTCCTCTGAGGGCCCTGAGACTCCTGCATGGTCGTCCCAGTTGCTGGGGCCCGGCCCAGCCCCTCTCAGCTGCTGGGTCATGGCAGGGGGGAGGAGCAGGCTGGCCACGGCAGCCCAGAGGAGAGAGGTGTGCAGCCATGGCACACGGTGGCCCATGGGGACCAACAGGGAGCAGAGCTTCTCCCAGGGCTGGCTCCAGCTGCTGCTGCGGCTGCGTGGATGAATGTTGGGGTCCTTGTCCCTTTTGGGGTCCTCCTCTTTCTCTCTTTCCGTGGCTTTCCTTTGCTGTGTCTCTCACCACCTCTGCCTGTCTGCCTTCCCCTGGCCCTCACTGCCAGGCTCTGGACAGCCCTCTGAGGCAGAGTCAGGAGCCCCCTGACCCCCCTCTCAGGCCCTCCCTCCCACTTCCCAGCCAATAGGGTCTCTCCCCGCCCCTCTCTGTGGCTAAATTTACTCTGAGCCCTGAGTTATTCTGGGCCAGTCCCCGCCTGCCCCTCCCCCCTGCTGGGGAGGGGGTGTGTGAAGGGGTCTCCTTGGCCAGGAGAGGAGGACCAAGGGACTTAACTTTAGACCGCCAACAAGTTCATGTCTGGCAGCTGCAAAGACAACACCTAGACTTCTAGCTGGCCAAGTTGGGGCAGCCTGAGGCACCTGGGGTGTCAGGGGGGACCCTCTGAGGGAGAGACCCCTGACATGGAAGGATTGGGATTAGATTTGGGGCCAGAGTTTCCGGCCAGAATGGGACCCATTGCTGAGAGAATGGATGCCAGTATGGAGGCCCTGGAGGTGGGGAAAGGAACGCTGCTCCCAGCCCCGGTACTCATGACCTCCTGTCCCTGGAACTCAGATCCCAGGGCAGGGGACCCGGCCAGGCCAGGGCTATAAATACAGCAAGGAGGGTGGGGGGCTCAGGTTACCCAGTGGCCGCAGCTGTCCCTGTCAGAGAGAGCCAGCAGGACACATGTGGCCCTGGCTGCCTGTTGTCACTATCTCCCACTCCTCATCCTGTCACTGTCGCCCTTGCTCTTGTGTCCCCATCCCTCTTTACGGGTCTCTCTCTCTCTCGTGGTTCCTTCACCCACTCTCTCAGGGTCCCCATCCCCTCTCCCCAGGATTCTGTCCCTTCTCACTCTGAGTGTCTGCCCCTCACCCAAGTCTTTGTCTCTTTCTCTCTCTCTGGGTCAGTATACCACCCCCCAAATCTCTGTTCCCTCCTCTTTCTAATTCTCTGCCTCCTACCTAAGTCTTTGTGCCCCCATCTAGGGTCAATGTGCCACCTTCCCCCATCTCTGTCATCCCCCTGGGGAGCTGTCCCTCTGTCTCTGGGTCTCTGTCCCCACCTCTGAGTCTCTGCACTTCATCTAAGTCTTTCTCTCTCTTTTGGTCAATGTACCTCTCTCCTCTGGATCTCTGGGCCTCTCTTTCTGATTCTCTGCTTCTCACCTAAGCTTTTGTGTGCTCTCCTCCTCTAGGTCTGTCCCCCTCTCCCTGGGTCTCCATCTCCATATCTCTGGGTCCCTGTCCCCCTCTCTCTGGGTCCCCATCACACCCTCTCTCTGGGTCCCTGTCCCTCTCTCTGGGTCCC